>NW_028270156.1:73906928-74213807 GCF_037043375.1 Chiloscyllium plagiosum | reverse complement strand
ACAACAGTCCCAGTACAGTCCAATAGCAGTCTAAATTCAATACACCAAGGTCAAATCCAGCAAACCAAAGATGCAGCTTCAATCTACTTCCTGCATGTCGGATGCATCCTCATACCTCTCAAGAAGTAGGACTTCTTCAACAGCTTGTGAGCTGGTCTCCTCCACAACGTCCTCATTATAATTGATGCTTGATCATTTGGTAAATACAGTTTGAGTGTGTTTGAAGATCATCCAATGAGAACCTCAAAGATAACAGCACAATCTCAAAGAGCAAGATGACAAAATCCTTCACAGCTTTGTATTGTCTACCTCAGCATATTTGCCTCAGGATGTGCACAATTGGGTGGACAGGGTTGGCTTTCAGGTGCATCTTAGCCATCGTATAACCCATGGGTGATTTGTGTTTTCGAGCCTGAGCCTTCATTAAGCTATCCATGTTTGCAGTTCAGTCATAGGTACTGGTCACAGTATGGGATGGGAAGGATACAAGCTGGTTGGATACAGTCACCTTTTCCACCTTCTTGTCTAGGATTTGCTTCATGAGCTTGCACAGGTTGTTAAACTTGGCTCAATCATCTTCATGCTTCTTTTCATCATCATCCTCAGGCAGTTCAAGACCCTTCTTTGTGATAGAGATAAGCTGCTTACCATCAAACTCCTTCACCTGCTGCACTCAATATTTGTCAAAAAGCATTGTCACGTAAACCACCTCAAAGTCCCACTTCCTCACAGGCTCCATAAAGGCAGAATTAGCTGCTAAATCTTGGTTTTCACCAGTTATGTAGCAGATACACTTCTGGTTCTCCTTCATGCAGAGACAAAGTCTGCCACTGGAGTGAGTTCATCTCCACATTGCGAGGTGTGACAATATAGCAGTTCGGGCAGCTTCTTGCAATTCTGGCGGTCCGCATGAATACAATGCATGAGATTCTTGGAGAACTGGAGGTAATTGGATTTTAAGTAAATTGATCAGATGAAGGAGCGTCGCTCCGAAAGCTAGTGTGCTTCCAATTAAACCTGTTGGACTATAACCTGGTGTTGTGTGATTTTTAACTTTGTATACCCCAGTCCAACACCGGCATCTCTGAATCATTTAATATATGATGACTTTAGGCCAGATGCATATGGATACAAATGCTGAGAATAATTTAAAAGATGTAAGCAGAAAACATGGAAATAAGCAACAGGATAGGCAGCATTTGTGGAGAGTAAAACATTGGCTTGAACCATCTGAACATTGACAATGACAAGCAGATTGCTGCTGCACTTATAAATGTTGCCACCTGAAGCTGCTGTGCATTTCTTCCAGTGTCTTCTGATCCTAGTTTACACAAAAATGTAATATGGTCAAGCAACCACAGGCCCAAAATCAGTCTTTCTAAATTGATATATAGCTGGAGAAATTGTCTCTGACAGGAAAGTGGCCAAACTAAACAACAGCTATAGCTACAGCTAACTGTGGAAACCAAAGTCAGAGGTCACAAAGATTCAGGGGAAACCAGTTACAGTACAACCAACCCAAGGATTGTGCATTGGAGAAGTATTATGCAGACATTCTGGGACCAGTGGCTACCTCCAGCCAGTGCCTGAGGTCGTGCACTTTACACCTTCCCAGCATGGCAACAGTGAAGGGTTTATAACTGTACTGATAGATGAGCTGTTTAAGTGTATGGGTGGGTAGCTGGTTAGAAAATGGTCAGGCTGGGAGGGTCAGTGGTTTGAGAGTAATGAGGAGGGGAAGTCAGGGTAGGAAGGATAGTCAGGTGAAGTTGTGGGAATAGTCAGGTTGGGTTGGATCCACTAACAACTGAAAGAATTGAACTTGATGTTGATTTACCAGATTTAAATTCATGTTAACTGATTCTGATATAATTGATTTTAAGTAAATTGTAATGTTTTATTTTTCCCTTTTTGGCTGAATGTGTTCTCCAAACCATTCCCCCTGAGTTTTGTATGTACTGTAATGAACTGTACATTATTTTAATTGTAAAGAATTGCTGTGGACTATTGTAAATTGGATTTCATAAATAGGGAAACATGCAGCTAGGAGGTCCTCTGAAGACCTTCTCATGCTTGTGCTGCCACCTAGCCCCGAAGTTTCCATGGTTTTACTCCTGTTCATCCACTGACTTCAGTCCCGGCACCCCCCATCCATTAACACACCAGTTCCTGTTCCCAACGTCCGTTCTTATCTTTAAACTCTCCAGTATCCACATCTCCCTTAACTCCTCTTCTGAATTTGAAGTGATGTTTTGGGCCTTGCCTTGTGTCAGGAATTGGTCAGTGCTAGTAGTTCTGCCTGGACTAACCATATTCTGCATCTAGGCAAGTGTAATTTTAACATGTATGGAAGGATCCAAATTGGTGGCGACCCAGCAAGTCTGAGTCTACAGTTCTCCTCCCAAGACTTGGGCAAAGTGAGCCACCCGCCTCCACCACACTCACCAAATCATTTAAAATAGCTTTTACTTAATATAATTAGTTTCTTAGTATTGAATTTAACAATTTAATCTCCAGTAAAAATGACTAAAGGGAAGGGAGCCCGCAGCTCTCAGCAAACAGGAACCCCTCCCCCACCCTCTCCAGGTGAAGCAGAGGCATCCGCAGCCGCCCCGGGGGACTTACCTACAGTGGAAATAACTTGACGCGAAGATCGATACCTTCATCGAAGAGTCCCGGAGCAGATGGAATTCGCTCTCGGCCGCGCTGCAAAAGCACGACCGAGACATTAAGGAAATCGAGCGCCGAGTCGGAGGAGCGGAGCTAAAGGCCGCGACCTCCGAAACTACAGCACAATCGGCCGTGGATCGGGTCCGGACTCTCGAACAGTGAGTCCGGACCTTAGAGAACCACATTGACGACCTCGAGAATCGAGGTCGTCGAAAAAATATTCGTTTGCTGGGCCTTCCCGAACGGGAAGAGGAAGGCCAGCTTACAGCGTTTCTCGAGCAGTGGCTGCCACAGCTTTTAAATCTGGAGGCTGGATCAGGCCAGGTAAGGGTGGAATGGGCCTACCGGGTCGCAATATGCGGGCCTGGCTCGAACCAGCGACCCCGCCCGGTCCTGTTTCGGCTGCAGAGCTACAAGGAGAGGCAGATACTCCTAGAAGCCTCCACAAATCTTGGAAAAGATCCCCAAGCCATGATCTATAAAGGATCCAAGATCATGTTATTCCAGGACTTTTCCCCAGCTCTGGTCCGAAAGAGGAAGGCGTTCGAGGAGGCGAAGTAGTGTTTAAGGGACTTAAATATTCAGTACTCCTTGCACTACCCAGCGACGCTACGCTTTAACCATGAAGGATCCGTGTATAACTTCAGATCTCCAGAAAAGGCCAAGGAATTTTTGGACTCTCTTAGATAAATTGTAACAGTTAATTGATGTTGTTTTGCTCTCTCCCCAGTCCGGTTTACACACTTTTGTTATATTAATCCCTTTCTTTACCTTCCCTTAATATTATCTTCGGGGAGTGGGGAGAGGGGTTTATTTATTTGTTCTCTACTTATCGATTTTCTCTCCCTTTTCTTTATATATATATATATACGTACATATAGGCCGGGGGGTCTAGTTAATGTTGGTGGGGGGAGGTGGTTACCTTATACTATTTTATTTCTGTCTTTAGGAGCGGGGTTGTTTTCCCCTGTTAATTTTGTTACTATATTTAATTATTACTTGTTGAGGCTGTAATTTTATAGTTATATATGTTTATACAAGATATTAACATTACCAAATATATCCAGGTGTTGGTGTGGGTTGGGGGGTGGGGGTAGGGTGCTCACTGTTAACTCTAGCTCTGTAGTATATTTGAATTTTCTTCATCCTATCGTGGGGCACCTGGGTCAAGGGTGGAGCATTGGTTGGGAGAGGATATGATGGACTTTTGGAAAGGAAGTGATGCCCCCTGGGAACAAGGGGGGAAATCCCCATTTAAATACATTTTTTTTATTTAGAAATAGTTTTTTATTATATTGATGTGAGTGTATTAAAGAGCCTTTATTTTTGTGGATTTTATATGCTCTATGCTCGGGATGTTCTGGATAGAGTTTCCCCTCCCAAGGGGTCTCAGATTTGCACGGACAATTATGGTTGATCAGTCGGTTAAATGGTGCACCTGGAATGTCAAGGGGAGTAATTCACCAGTCAAAAGGAAGAAAATATTATCAAAGCTCGTCATACAATTATAGGGGGAGATTTTAATTGTATTATGGATCCGGAAATAGATAGGATTCCCAAGAGTACTGCAGGAGTATCTCCCAGATCTAGACAATTGTTGGATCTGAACAAAGAATTAGGATTAGTAGATGTATGGAGATGTCTTCATCCACAGGACAGAGATTTTTCTTTTTACTCCAATCCACATAAATGTCATACCAGAATTGATTTGTTTTTTACCCCCTCGATTTTTTAAAATTCCATATCATCCTGTAAATTAGGCAGTACAGCAATTTCCGATCACGCCGCTGTATATATGGAAATCAAGGTGAGGAACAATGAGACATCCCCCCGGCATTGGCGTATGGACCCTTTCCTGATGAAAGATAGTAAATTTGTAAGGTACTTCTCTCAAGAATTTAAAACTTTTTTAGAAATTAATTCAGGTATGGCTAGCAACCCATCAATGATGTGGGAGAACATCAAAGCTTACGCGCAAGGTTTGATCATCTCATACTCAGCGACTCAGAAAAAAATTAAAGGGAGAACAACAGTGTCTGCTCGAAGCAAAGAAAAAGAAGGCCCCTCAAACTATCACGTCTATCAAGGAAAGTATGGGTATTTTGACTCATGATCATAAAAGGATTAACGCAATTATTAGAAAATTTTATTCTGATTTATATAAATCGCAGGATTGTGAAGACAGGACTAGGAGGATGCAATCATTTTTTAAAAATTTGACCTTTCCGGACCTAACTTCGGAACAGGTATCGGTCTTGAATGTTCCCCTAACAATCCAAGAAATACTTGACGCAATCAGGCCACTTCAGAGCGGTAAGGAACCTGGCCCAGATGGCTTTAAAGCTGAATTCTATAAAGAATTTACAGGGATATTGGCTGGTCCACTTATGGACATGTATAACTACTCATACAGTCAGGGCTGTCTCCCGCCTTCGTTGAAAGAGGCAAATATCTCTCTTATCCTTAAAAAAGGAAAAGACCCAGAAGATTGCGCGTCATACAGACCAATATCCTTGCTAAATGTAGATTTTAAAATCCTCTTTAAAATGTTAGCATTGAGGCTAGAAAGGGTATTGCCACATATCATAAAGGAGGATCAGACGGAGTTTATTAAGGGCCGTAGATCATCCAATAATATTAGAAGGGTTTTGAATATGATTCAAGCCTGCCATCAGGGAAAGCTACCAGGAGTAGTAGTCTCATTAGACGTGGAAAAGGCATTCGACAGGGTTGAATGGTCATATTTGTTTTACACATTGGAAAGGTTTGGCATTGGAAAGGTGTTTACCAAATGGGTCTCAACACTGTATAATGATCCCAAAGCAGTTGTGATTACCAATGGATTAGGTTCGGATAGCTTCAGTGTGGGTAGGGGCTGCCATCAGGGATGTCCTCTCTCGCCATTGCTATTTACGCTAATAATTGAGCCACTAGCAGAAGCTATACGAGCTGACCCTAATATAATGGCCCCGAGGATTGGTACAGGTAAACATAAAATTACCCTTTATGCAGATGATGTTCTTCTATTTCTCAGTAATCCTTTAGATTAGATTACTTACAGTGTGGAAACAGGCCCTTCGGCCCAACAAGTCCACACCAACCCTCAGAAGAGCAACCCACCCAGACCCATTCACCTACATTTACCCCTACACCTAACTCTACGGGCAATTTAGCATGGCCAATTCACCTAACCTGCACATTTTTGGACTGTGGGAGGAAACCGGAGCACCCGGAGGAAACCCACACAGACACGGGGAGAATATGCAAACTCCACACAGTCAGTCACCTGAGGCGGGAATTGAACCCAGGTCTCTGGCGCTGTGAGGCAGCAGTGCTAACCACTGTGCCACCGTGCTGCCCAGGGTGTCCATGCCTCACTTAATCCAAGTTATTAATACATTTAGTGCATTCACAGGCTATAAAATTAATTTCTCAAAATCGGAGGCTATGCCAATGGGTGGCCTTGCTAGTATATCCCACTTAGTGGACGGATCCTACTTTCCCTTTTGGTGGTCCCTGGAGGTTTCTTATATTTAGGCATTTTTATCACCCCAGTATTTGGTCAGTTATACAAGGTTAACTTTGTGCATTTACTGGAAAGGATAAGGCAGGACCTCCAGCGATGGGGAGACCTTCCAATTTCCTGGCTGGGTAGAATAGCACTAATTAAAATGAATGTCCTGCCCCGTCTCCTATATCCTGTGAGACTGCTTCCGGTGATGCAGACGAGACTGGCACTACGTAAATTATATGGCAGGTTGGATTCCTTTATCTGGAATCATAGACGGCCCCTCATTAAGCTGAAGAAGCTACAGCTTCCACAGGCAAGGGGAGGATTGGATTTCCCAGATTTCAGGAAATATCAGTTAAGTTCCCTATTAAGTTACATAGCTGATTGGGTCTTGTCTGACCCGCAATCAATCTGGCTGGACATTGAGGCTTCTCAAGCAAAATGCCCACTTATTAACCTCTTATTTTCAGACAAGAGGAAAATCATTACGGATCAATGTAAAAACCGTATAATACTAAACACAATTAAAGCTTGGAATATAATGTGGCAAAATGAGGGCAACTCACATAAAACATCCCCCTATGCACCGATAGTGGGAGCATGGGGATTTCAACTGGGGCTTACAGATGCCACTTTCAAACTCTGGAGATCCAGGGGTATCTCCTGTTTAGGGGATCTGTTTAAAGAAGGGGTCCTGATGTCTTTTGAACAGCTGCATCAGAAATTTGGATTACCTAATGGAGACCTCTTTCGATACTTCCAAATTAGAGATTACATACAGAAGAAGACTACGTTATTAGATAGTCTTTATAAATCAGATGGAGAATAAAGAGTGCTATGGCCAACGGGGGTATCTTCCGTCAGCACTATTTATCATTTACTACATGATGAAGTATCAGGAGATATGGACAATCTGCTTAAAACATGGGATCAGGATTTGGGACTGGAAATCACTATAGAAATGTGGAATAACATTTGGGAAAATGCCAGAAGAATCACCATCTGCAACAGAACTCAGGCTATTCAGCTGAAGATACTTCATAGGGCCCATATAGCACCGGATCGATTGGCAAAATTTAAGGCAGGAGCATCTCCAATGTGTCCCAAATGTAAAATAGAGGTGGGCACTCTTGTACATTGCTTATGCACCTGTCATAAGATCTGTAGATATTGCACTAAAGTATTTGACAGAAATCGTAGGAACGGAAATTAGAGTGGATCCTGTATCTCTCCTTTTGGGCTTTTCGAACTTACCCTCCCTGGATATGCACGGGAAGAGATTAGTTTCTATTCTCTCTTTCTGTGCAAGGAAAAATACTTTGGTAAACTGGGTGGCTGAGGGCCCCCCTAGACTTTCAAATTGGCACAGATTAATCATGGAATGTATTCCCCTTGACTTCCTTACAAATATGGTGCACTGAAAGACCGCATTATTCCATGAAAGAGTTGTCCAGGGAAGAGAGTTGTCCAGGGAGTCCTCAAGATCAACTCCAAACCCTATGAACTCTTATTGGCATCAAGTAAAACATGAGCAAATAAACCTCCTGCTGAATACCACATGCCATATCCCTCCACCTCCATTCTTGTCTAATGAATCAGTACTCCTCCAAGTTGAACACTATTTGGAGGAAGCAGCGAGTGTGACAAAAGCACAGATGTTCTCTGGGTAGGGGACTTCAAGGTGGTACAACAGTGGCTCAACAGCAGAACTACTGATAAAGCTAGTTGGACATAGCCGAAGACTAATACACATAAGGTTGTGAGGAAACCAACGAAAGGGGAAAACATACTTGACCTCATCAATCTGTCTACTGCAGATGCATCTGTCTATGACAGTATTAATGAGTGCCTACTACAGTCTTTGTCGAGACAATGTCTCACCTTCTCATTGAGAATAATCTCCATCATGTTGTGTGATACTAGCAGTTTTAAATGGAACAGATTTGTTCAGATCTAGTAACTCAAGCCTGTGGATCATCAACAGCAGTTGAATTGCACTCCAAAACAATCTGAAAACTCATGGGCTGCATATTCCTCAATCAAACATTCATCAAGCCAGGGAATGGATTCAACGGAAAATGCAGGAGGGCATGGCAGGAACAGCACCAGGCTGCCTAAAAATGAGGTATCAACCTGGTGATGCCACTAAACAGGACAACCTATGTGTTAAACAGCATAAACAACAAGTTATAGAGCTAAGTGATCCCCCAACCAATGGATCAGACCTAAGCTTTGCAGTCTAGCCGTATCGTCATGATTCCTTTTCATGTTACTGAATAAATTTGGTGTTGTCATTTTATTCTGAGTCACAGTCAGAAGCAAATTGGGCTTTTCTGTTGATTCACTGACTTTTAACATCTTGGGAATATTGGGGCTTGATTTTCAGTGCACTACCCCAATAATTCATGACAACATGCTTGCTTGAAAAAGCTATCTATAGTTCAGGTGAAAATGACTGCCTGATCTTTGCAAAAATAAAAAAAAGTCACGTTCACAGAACTGAAGATGAAATCAGTTTTACTTAGATTTTAAAATCTAAATTTCCCAAATAATAATATACTGCATACATATATCACACCATCCCTAAAATGAAATTTTTAGGGCAATACCATTTCTGATGCCCTGGCATGTGATTAAATATTTATCTTCTTTAAAGGTTTTCATTTTATGTTCACCAGTTATGTTCTAGAGACTTTTCCCACTCTGTGAGTTTAATGCAGGATTCCCACAAAACATTTTGGAATGAGACCTGAATCATTCATTCTTTTAAACTGATCAATGATCATTTGTTTTAAATAACTGAAATTACAACTTTCCTGGCGCTCCACTCCTAAATAATGTGAGTTTCCTGCTGGCGCTGTTAATACCGTTTTTTTTTAATCTAGTTGTACTACATTGTATCCTCACACTATGGCAGCAACACCCAACCTGAGCTGCAATTAACTTTAAGTTCTCACACTTTCAGCCTGAATTACTGTATAGTATAGTTAGGGTTAGGGTTATATACTATATAATTACTGTATAGTTAGGGTTAGGGTTAGGGTTAGGGTAACTATATAGTAACTATATAGTATACTGTATCACGGATATTTATATTTGACTGTTGCAAGTTCCAATGTCTGTTCGTTCACTGACTTAAGGAATTGCTCCCACAGACCACTGTGCTATGATTCAGCCTGAATGTCTGCCTTGGAGCTGCAGTTTCTTTCATTTCAGCGTGCTTCTTAACAGGTCTGAAATACTTTCTACTGTTCTTTGAGATGTTCTTCAGTGTTGTGTGTTGCCACAACGATTTTTGGGGTCAACTATCCTCAGCAATAAGTGCATCTGTTTTCCGTGAAGTCATATCAGCAAGGTTGCCTTATTGAGACCAGTGCTGCTAAATTAAATCTTCAGATTCCACCCCGATCATGATGTGTTATCGTCTGTATCTTTGAAGTGCATGGGTTCTTTAGTGGCTTACGCGATCTATTTTGTAGAGTGAAACCAATTTCTGGTCAAATCAGAAGTCTTGTAGAGTAAACAAGATGCAAGGATAGGCTCTACATTACCACAAAGCTCGTAACTTCCCATTGGTCTCCCACAAGATCCCGATTACTTTTCTACTAAGTCATTATGACATTGTCAAAGTGGAGAGTGCTATTTCAATCAATCAATATCAAGAAATCCTCTTGTGACATTTGAAATGTTTGTGCTGTGTATGTGGGATCAAGAATAATATGAGTAATATGATAAAATGTTTTCATACAGTGGCTAAGGACTGGAACAATGTTCTCTCCAAGCTGTATGACTGCACGCACGCTCAGCCACTCCATTGTTCCACACACAATGATTGGCATTGAAAGCCAACTGTAACACTGACTTCTGGTTCTGGTACATGGATCTCAGAGGCCACACAGCCAAGAAGAAAATTTGAGTCTGGAATTCACTGCCTGATATTATGGTGTTAGCAGGTTCAAATGAGGCATTTAACAGGGAATTGGACAGTTATTTGAAGGAGAACAATGTGCATTTTATAGGGAGATGGAAGAAGAATGGTAGTAAGGGAACAGCTTAATTGGGAGTTGATATATGCATGATAGATTGAATTGTAATAATTTTGTGATCCTATGACCTACTATCAACAAAATACTCTTGGAAGTTGGAAGTATGCATCTGAAGCAAACAAACATCCTGCTGGGTTGAAAAATACGGTGTACTGAATCACGTGAGACGTTTAACACTCCCCTGGTGCTTTTTGTCTCAGTTGAGATACATGAAGAACTCATATTACTGAACCTTGAAAAGGCCACTGATTCCTTAGTATCTAAAGAAATCAGCAAAAATGGAATTCCACCTGAATTGCTGAAGCATTGAAAATATCACATTCATTTATACCTTTATGAGATACTACTGAAAGGTAGTACCTGTTGCATGAGACATATTTGATGAAAATACCATCATATTCTCCAAAAAAAAGGCGACAGAGGAGATTGCAACAACTACAGAGACATCTCACTTAGCCATCAGTGGGAAGACCTTGGCTAAGGTAATATTCAACAGACTTTTACCTACGTGCAAGTAGTGTTGATCGGAAGGACAATGCAGTTTTGTGTCTGACAGATCTAAAGTGGACCTAATCATCTTAGGCTAGCTGCAACAGAAGCCTAGAGAACAGGAGTTACATATCCCTCTAAACCCTTCCTATCCATGCACCCATCTAGATGCCTCTTAAATGTTATTGTGCCAGCTTCCACCAATTCGTCTGGCTGTTAATTCCATACACGTATCACCCTGTGTGAAAAAGTAGTCCATTAGATTAGTTACAGTGTGGAAACAGACCCTTTGTCCCAGCAAGTCCACACCAACTCGCCAAAGCGCAAACCACCCAGACCCATTCCCCTACACCTAATGCTACAGGCAATTTAGCATGGCCAATTCACCTAACCTGCACATTTTTGGACTATGGGAGGAAACCCACGCAGACACGGGGAGAATGTGCAAACTCCACACAGTCAGTCGCCTGAGGCGGGAATTGAACCCGGGTCTCTGGCGCTGTGAGGCAGTAGTGCTAACCGTGCTGCCCACATTAGTTCCCTTTTAAATCTTTCTCCTCTCACCTTAAACCTATGCCATCTAGTTTTGGACTTCCCAATTCTGAGGAAAAGACCTTGACTATTCATCCTATCAATGCCCCTTATGCTTTTATAAACCTCTTTCAGATCATCGCTCAGCCTCCAACACTTCAGGGAAAATAGCCCTTGCCTATTCAGCCTCTCCATACAGCTCAAACCCTCCAAACCTGGCCACATCCTTGTAAATATTTTCTGAACCCTTTCAAGTTTCACAGCATCTTTCCTATAGCAGGGAAACCAGAATTGAATACTGTATTCCAAAAGTGCCTAAGCAATGTCCTGTACAGCCGCAATATGACCTCCCAACTCCTCTATGAGGATATGATTATTGTCACTGACCAATAAAGGCAAGCATACCACATGCCTTCTTCACTATCCTGTCTGCCTGTGACTCCACTCTCAAGGAACTATGCATCTGCACTTCGAGGTCTCTTTGTTCGGCAACACTCCCCAGGTACCTTACCACTAAACTTATAGGTCCTGCCCTAATTTACACTACCAAAATGCAGCACTTCACTTTTATCTAGATTCAACTCCATCTGCCGCCACTCAGCCTCTGATCAAGGTCTCATTGTATTCTGAGGTCTCATTGCACACTGCTGGCCTCCAGTCTAAATATCGATCCTCCATCACCACCCTCTTTCTCTTACCTTTGAGCCAACTTTGGATTCAAATGGCTAGTTCTCCCTTTATTCCATGTGATCTAACCTTGTTAACCAGTCTACCATGCGGAACCTAGTCAACTGCTTTACGAGGTCCATATAGACAACTTCTGCCACTTTGGCCTCATCAATCCTCTTTGTCACTTCTTCAAAAAAACTCAATCAAGTTAATGAGACACAATTTCCCAAGCACAAAGCTATGTTGACTATCCCTAATCAGTCCCTGTCTTTCCAAATACATGTAAATCCTGTCCCTCAGAATCCCCTCCAACAACTTGTCCACCACTGATGCCAGGTTCACCAGTTTTTAGTTCCCTGGCTTTTCCTTACCACCTTTCTTATAGAATGGCACCATGTTAGTGAACCTCCAGCCCTCTGGCACCTCACTCGTGACTATTGATGATTCAAATATCTCCACAAGGGACCCTAGCTTTTCATATAGTTATGGATTTTCTGTTTAGATAGTTGATTTGAGTAAAGCTATGTTTCATGGATGCTTGCCAGCAAGGCACAGATGCCTTGAACATTGATTTTCATACCTGGAAGAAAATGGTGATCTCAATTGTGCCTGGGAAACTAATCATTCCCAATGCGGTTTGCAATGTGTCTATCAGCATGTTTTGACAGTAGGATATTGAATAAGACTAATTTATGCTGCTTTCCCCCATTCTTTCTGCCAAAATATATCACATCACACTTTTCCATTCTAAATCATCTGCCATGCATTCACCCATGAAGTACCCAAACATTTTGTGCTCTCTGCCTATGAAAGTGTAGCCAAGAAACATTGTATTATCAGAAAAGACCAATTTCCTGCAACATAGGAATGAGCAAACCTGGATAAGATTGGGGTTGATGGTAATAGATAAATCTAAACAGCCAGCTAGTGACCCTGAAAATGGTTATTCCCCCAGATGAAGATGCCGAAAAAAATCAGGAAAGTAGCGTTTAGGTGATTCACATAAGATGAATGTCTCAAGGTATCGAAATATGGGATAAAATTACTGTAAATATTAATATTTTATTATATTAGTTTAACAATCTATTTATACAAATAATAGCATAACCAACTGCTGTGAACAAAGTAGCCACTGAGTCAGCACAAACTTTGTCTTTTACAAATATCAAACATTGCTGAATAAATACACAATTCAAGAGAAAACTTATCAAAAGATAATACATTGGAACTAAGTATGTAAACATCTTAAGCCAAAACTCATCTTTTTTTTAACCTATTACTTGCATTACAAGCAAAGCCTTGACAGAGCTTTTATCATTGTATTTTAATTGACATATAGGCATATTAAAGTATTCTTCTTTTTAAAGAATTGTTCCATCAAGATATAAAAAATATATTAGATAAAGAACAAATAATCAGATCTGGTAGTATACCTCAAGTTAAAGTATTTTTCAAAACTGGATTTGTTTAAGATTTGCATACATTTAGTAGACATTATATATCTGCTATTATCCTGAAAAATACAGTATTCTTTAATTCTGTAAGCCCCTTCCATGTCTTAGCTGCAAGACTGTCCTTAAAATTATTAGTAGTTAAACACAGAATGCTAATAATAAGCCACTCATTTAATTGTATTTTGATAAAGGCAGAAAACCTGTCTAACACTTTTAACCCATTGACTATACAACAATTCAGCTGAAATCACTTTGGATTCTCAGGGTATGGATGATTGTGGAAAATGAAAACAACTTCTGGTTGTTCTGCAAAAATTACATGGTCCATGAAGAAATTAATAACATGCATAATACCAACATACACGCACTGCATTGACTCCGCTGAATTGAACCTTCCCCTGGAAGACAGAAAACAACATGAGGGATTATTGAGCAAGTTCTAATAACCAAATTATTCAAAATAAATCATATATTTCAACTTAAAATATCAAGTTTGAATGTCTCTCATTTCCTGTGAATGTAACATTAGGGCTGAATATTAACTCAAATGCTGAGGTTGAAGTGCGTCGGTGAGGGGAATTATGAATGGGAGGGCATTGTTGTCAGATAAGGAAATGCTGAAAAATATGTTTTGGGGGATTGTGGCTAAGATTTCATTATCTTCATTTCTTAGGTGCATCACATTTAGAGAGTTAGAGGTTGGCTATTATGAAGCAGAGGTTGACCACCTCTGATAGTTAAAATCAAAACACCCAGACATAAGTACCTTGCCCGTAATCTGATGAAGAAGTGTGACAAAGGGTATAACCTACCTCTCACCCCCCTGCGAACCTCTCCAATCTGTTATAAAAGAGTGGTTAAATGAAATGAAATCCTTTCACTTACTCTACAATTAACAAGTAACAATTTATTTATCTAACTCCAACAGTGAACAAATTAACAGAATTCCTAACAAACCAAACAATTACTCCCTAACTACTAACTATTCCCTAACTGAACTAAATTCTATTGGCATGCTGTTTCAATAACATAGGTCCCACATATATATACCAGGTAAGAAGAAAACAATAAATGAAAACATAGTCTATCAAAGTTCACACAGAATGCATCTTCCAGAATGCTATTCTTCCTCTCTGCTGATTCTGCTCTCGGGGATGTTTCTCTATAAGTCTTCTGTTCTGAATGCCTCTCTCCATCGAACTCTCGTGTCAGGAATAGTTGCTAAATGTGCTGTATATCTTAATGAATAGATGGTGTTTTTTTTCCTGACAGTTTAGAGATGCAGCTATCACCTCCTTGCTCTTATATTTGATGCCTCTATTAATATGACACACATCTGAAGCAGGTGGGACTTAAATCTTGGACCCAGCCCAGCAGTAGGGACAACTATACCACAAGAGTCTCCTTTTGAAGATACTGTATGCTTTATTATTTCTCTCTAAATCTGTCTGCCACCTTCAGTGACCTCTGCACATATACACCCATTTAGAATTGTATCCCCTATTTTATACTGTTTTTCAATATGGTTCCTACCGAAGTGTGTAACCTCATATTTCTCTATACTGAACCTCATCTGCCATTTATCTGTCCACTCCACCAACTTGTCAATGTCATTTTGAAGTTCGACACTGTCCTCCTCATGGTTTACAATTCTTCCAAGATTTGGGTCATCTGTAAACTTTGAAATTGTCTCCTACACACCAAGATTTAGATCATCAATATCTATCAGGAAAAGCAAGAATCCCAATACCGAATCCCTCTTGAACTCTACTATACTCTTCCAGAAAAATATCCATTTACCATTACTCTCTGCTTCCTATCTCCCAGCCAAATTTGTAGGTACATTGTTCCTGTACCTTTTATGTCATGACCTATTACCTTCCTCATAAGGCTGTTATGTAGCACTACACTGACCTTTCCAGAGGTTCATGTACATCACATTAACAGTACTATCCTCATCAAGCCTTCCTGTTCAAAAAACACTAGTAATTCATTAAACATGATTGTCCAGTCAGAAATCCATGCTGACTCTTCCCAACCAAGCCAGCTTTTTTTCATGTGACTACTAATTCTTTCCAGAATTTGTTTTTCTGGAAACTTCTCACCACTGAAGTGACAGTGGTCTGTAATTGCTGGGATTATCCTTACAATATACTGTATATTTACATATATATTTAGTGACTGATTTAAAAAATACAACTACAGTCTAACCAAGATGGTTGTTCTGATCATATATCTGGATTTAGCAATAACCTTCCGGAAATGTTTCCAAAGTCAATACCAGCCAGACAATCAAGAACCTTCTGATGGTTTTGGAATGCTCTGGACTGTGACATAATCTGCTACAGATATAATTGTCTACAGGAAAACCACCTAAATATTAGAATTAAAAGTTACACACAAACCTCACATGCAAATATATTAATGAATTTCTACTTACCTGCTCGAAGTAGGCCATAGACAACTGGCTATCTACAATGCAAGCCTTTACCTAGATGTTAACTGCTTCCCCTCCACAAACAGGTTTGGTTACATGACTACCACAGCATTGAACCCAACTGCTTTTTGAACCAAAAAATTTTTAAATTGCAGACAACTAAGGGGTGAGTGCTGCTCCACACATTAGCTGCAAAAATAATCAAAATCTCTAGTCCCAGGATTTTAAAAAAAATTTGGCACAAAACAAGCAGTCACAACCTGTATTTATATACTCTGAAAGTAAAATAAATTCCTTTAGTCAAAACAGTGAAGGAAAAGTTACATTTCATCAAAATCTCCACAGAAGACTTTCAAATGAAAAAACTTGCTGACAACTTCTCAACTGCTGCCGAGCAAATCAACCCACCCTCTCAAATTAATTCCAAGCTGCTAACTTCACCTTTACTCTTTTGGACTCCACCTCAAAAACAGGAACATCGATTAACTGGTATCCCTCAGTTGCTTTGTATTTACACAGAACTGAATCTTATGTTTCTTCGGCTAAATCCGAGTTTTCTGGAGGAATTCCCCGCATGAGTCCTCGTGAGTTCTCTCATCATACCTTACCAAATGCACCTCATTAAATACCTACTCTGTCCCTATGGTGTCCAAGGCCCATTTCAGAACAACTCAAGCATGAATCCTGCATGCCTTCTGTGCTGTCAGAGTGGGTACCTGGCAACTTCTTCTCACCAACTCCTGCTCGTCCAGTCCATCATCTTGGATAGCAGCCATCAACATCTCAGGGTACGCTCCATGCACAGTGAGCCTCAATACAATCAGTTCTTCTATACTGTGATGGTTGTGTTCTTGTGAAAGCCCGCGTTAGAGAAAAATCCCGCTTTAGAAACAGTGCTTAAAGTCTTGGCGATGTAATCACGTTACACCCAACACATTTTAGAAGTTTGCACTGTAGAAATAGCTTCCCCAATTCGTCAATTGTGTTACAGCGAATTTGCATTGATGAAACGCATGTTATAACAGAATGACCTGAATTAATACAGTAATATCCATTGCAATTGCAGTGAGCAATTTGGTTTTCTGTTTCCAGGTATCAACTTGTAGTCATACCAACAAGCAGGCTGCCTGATACCCAACATGCTTGTGTACAGTAGAAATGTTAAAGGTGAACTATAATCAGAGAAATGATTTCTTCATGAGCTGTATCCACTTAGTTCACACTTGCATAATAAACCATTTCCTTTGTTTAGGCCCTCAACATCCTCTGTCTTTTGTGCCATTTGAACTCCACAATAATTATAACGAAAACAACTCTAACCAAAGGAAAACAAAATATGAATTTTTAATTTATAACATTACTAGCTTAAGTTCTATCCCTGTTCCTAAACCTCTGCACATAACTACAGACAGATACACACAGATAAACAAACATAGATGTTGTGAGTAGAGGGAAAAGAAGTTAGGGAAACACAGTCCAGTATCACACTGCATTTGATTAAATAAGGTGTTGCTCCTGGCTGTTCCAGGGCCAATTGAATTTCCATTTTCACAAACAAATCCTTTCAGTTATTTTCTGAAGACATGGGAGGGTTGACACTTCAATTGTTCAGTTTCTCAGTCACTGGTTAGTGCAACAGCTTAGAACAAATGGTGTGCAGGAATGGCTACCTTTCAATTCTCAGTTACACAGGAACATCGCAGCATAGGAATTAGGAGCGGAGTAGACAATTTAGCCTTTTGAGCCTGCTCCATCATTTAACATGATCATGGCTAATCTTATTCAGTCTCAACTCCACTTTCCTGCCTGCTCCCCACAGCCCCATATCATGCTTTTCATCAGAAGCATGCGTATTCGTTTCTTGAATCTGTTGATTGATTCTTTCTCTGCTGCACTCTGGGGCACTGAGTTCCACAGATTCACAATCCTCTGAGAGAAGTAGCTTCTCCTCATCACAGTTTTGAACCTACCTCCTCTCAATCTATATTTATGATCTCTTGTTCTAAAATGTCCCAAAAGGGGGAACATCTGTTCAATGCCCACTTTATCAATTCTCTTTAGCATTTTATATACCTCAATCAGATTCTCCCTCTTTCTTCTGAACTCTAGCATGTACAAACCCAAGCTATTCAACTGCCCCTCGTACAGTAGCCCTTTCATCCCTGGAATCAATTCAGTGAATCTCCTCTGAATAGCCTGCAGTGTCACTACATCCTTCCTTAAGTAAAGACACCAAAACTAAACACAATACTCCAGGTTTGGTCTCAACAACATCCTATATAATTGTAACAACACTTCTTACTATTACACTCCAATCCTTTTGCAATCAATGCCAAGGTTCCATTTGCCTTTCTTATGATATGCTGTACCTGCATGCCCACTCTCTGCGATTCATGCACATGAACACCCAGATCCCTCTGCACTGACACACTTTGAATCTGCTTCCCATTTAAATAATAATTTGCCATTTTAATTTTCTGACTAAAATGGATAACCTCACAATTATACACATTAAACTATCTGTCATATTTTGGCTCATTCTCCTAGTCTATTAATATCCACTTGTCAACTCGCTATCTCGTCATAGCTTGCCTTCCCACTTATTTTAGTATCATCTGCAAATTTTGCTATGTTATACACTGTCTCTGCTTGCAGATAATTTATATAGATTATAAATAGTTGAGGTCTGAGAACTGAAACCTTCAGCACCCTACTAGTTGCAGTTCACCATCACGAGAAGACTCATTTATCCTGATCCTTTGCTTTGTCGGTCAGCCTATCCTCTATCCAAGCCAATACGCTACACCTAACACCCTCGGATCTAACTTTATAGATCAGTCTTTTAGGCAGAACCTTGTCAAATGCCTCTAGAAGTCTAGATACACCACATCCACCAGATTCCCATATCTACCTTACTGGTTATATCTTCAAAGAACTTCAGCAAGTTTGTCAAGCACAACTTTCTCTGCTGACACTGGTGAAACAAGCTTTGTTTTTCCAAGTGTTCAGTTATCTCCTCCTTTATGAATGATTCCAGCAACTTCCCCACTGCAGAGGTCAAATAACTGATCTATAATTTCCCACTTCTTCCCTAACTCCTTTTTTGAATAAGGCTGTCACATTAGCATGTTTCCATTCCACTGTTTCCTTTCCAGAATTCAGGATTTCTGGAATATTATAATGAATGTATCCACTAATTCTGCTACCACCTCCTTTAATACCCTAGGGTGAAGGCCATTAGGCCCTGGGGACTTATCTGCCTTTAATTCTATCAGTTTACTTAATACCTTCACCCTAGTTATAGTCATCACATCAAGTTATAGAGTCATAGAGATGTACAGCAGCTAAACAGACCCTTTGGTCCAACTAACCTAATCTAGTCCCATTTGCCAGCACTTGGCCCTTATCCCTCTAAACCCTTCCTATTCATATACCCGTCCTGATGCTTTTTAAATGCTGTAATTGTACCAGCCTCCACCACTTCCTCTGGCAGCCCATTCTATACACGCACCACCCTCTGTGTGAAAAAATTGCCTCTTAGATTCCTTTTATATCTTTCCCCCCTCACTCTAAACCTATGCCCTCTACCGGGGAAAAGACCTTGTCCATTTATCCTATCCATGCTCCTCATCATCTTATAAACCTCCATAAGGTGCCCCCTCAGCCTCTGACGCTCCAGGGAAAACAGCCCCAGCCTATTGAACCTCTTCCTATAGCTCAAATCCTCCAGCCCTTGCAACATCCTTGTAAATCTTTTCTGAATCCTTTCAAATTTCACAACATCTTTCCGATAGGAAGGAGACCAGAATTGCACACGATATTCCAAAAGTGGCCTAACTGATGCCCTGTACAGCCATAACATGACTTCCCAACTCTTATATCCAATGCTCTGACCAGTAAAGGAAAGCATACCAAATGCCTTCTTCACTATCCTATCTCCCTGCGAATCTACTTTCAAGGAGCTATGAACCTGCACTCCAAGATCTCTTTGCTCAGCAACACTCCCGAAGACCTTACCATTAAGTGTATAAACCGTGCCCTGATTTGCTTTTCCAAAAATGCAACACCTCTCATTTATCTAAATTAAACTCCATCCGCCTGAACTCAGCCTGTCGGCCCAACTCAATTACCTCTGAAGTAACTGCAGTTTTTGGGAAGAGAGAATAAATTATTATTTTCCATTGTGAAAACAAAGACAAAACTTTGGTTCAGTGCCCCTGACATTTTTGAGTTTCCCATTATTACCTTGCCATTTTGTTCCTCTAAAGGGTCAACATTTACTTTCACTATTCTCTTCCTTTTTAGATACTTGTAGAAACTTTTGATATTGGTAATAATGTTTTCTGCTAGTTTCCTTTCATAGTTCATTTTAGCTCTTTTGATTTCATCTTTAGTAACGCTTTGCTACGTTTGAAGTTCTCCCAGCCCTCCAGAGTGCCACTAACTTTTACGGTATGATTTGCCCTAGTTTTTGCCTTTATGTTATTCCTGACTTCTTTGTTAAGCCATGGATGATTTTTTTTTACTTTTTACAACTCCTCTTCTTCTCAGGAACATGCTTTAATTGAGAGGTATTTAGCATCTTCCTAAGCATTTGCCACTGTTCTTGAACAGTTCTGCCCCTTAATATTTTTGCCCAGCCCACCATGGCTAACTCCTTCCTCAGCCCTGTTTAATTATCTTTGCCCAACATTAAAATTTTAGTATGTGACTGTCTTCACTCCTTCAATCTGAATTTGAAACTCTAGCATGTTGTGATCACTACATCCAAGAGAATCCTTAACTGCAAGACTATTTATCCATCCTTCCTTGTTACATAGTACCAAATCTGAAGTAGTCAGTTTTCTAGTTGGTTCCAATGACATACTGCTATAAGAAACAATTCCTCCGACATTCTATGAACTGTTTGCCAAGGCTACCCTTGCCAAGTTGATTAATCCAGCCAATATGCATGTTAAAATCACCTATAATTACCATTGTGCCCATCTCATGAGCCCTCATTATTTCCTGGTTTATACTATGCCCTACTTTGGAAGTATTTTTTGGGGCCTGTAAATTACTCTTACCAACGGGTTTCTTTCCTTGCTTTTTATTTCCACCCAGACTCATTCAACATTTTGCTCCTTAGTGCCAGGCTTGAAGGCTTGATGTCATCCTTAATCAATAAAGCAATTCCACCTCCATCTCCTTCTAGTTTTGGAATACTGAGCATTGTGGGACATTTAAGTCCTAGCCCTGACCTTTCTGTAACCATGTTTTAGTAATCCCCACCAGGTCATACCCATTTGTCTCTATTTGTGCCGTCATCTCATCAATTTTATTCTGAATACTGCAGGCAATTAGGTACAAGGTTATTAAATATGTTCTAAGGATTTGTCTTTCTCTTTTAATATTTTTTGTACACTATACTTTTCACACTCTTTATCCTTATTTATTAATTCCTGACAACACTGAGCCTCATCTTTATCATTTACTCCAACTTCCAACTCACATTTTGATCTTCTATAATTTCTTATTAGACGGGCCTGGCATGTTTATCCTGTTAACCTGTACCTTCTGTTCACATTCTGACCTGCTTTGGTTCCCAGCCCTCTACCATGTTAATTTAAATGAGCCAAGTCGCACTAGTAAACCTTCCCACCAGAATGTTGGTGCCCTTCCAGTTCAGATGCAACCTGTCCTTTTTATACAGGTCCCACCTGTCTTGGAAGAGTTTCCAAAGATCCAAAAATCTGAAATCCTCCCCTCTACATCAGCTCTTTAGCTGTGTTAAGCTACACTATTTTCGTAATCCTTCCTCACTTCACAGCAGACAGAAAGAAAAAGAGATGCTGCCTTTTGCAGACTGGAGGCTTCTGCCTCTGTACTATTTACACACTTTTTTTTATCTGTTTAGGAGACAATCAGAGAGTTGTCCTCATGCTAATGACTCCTACACTCCAAAACTGGTCCACTGGATTGTGCACTGGTCACTCTTCATGATACTGTCATGGTCAGGCACATCTGTGATTGTTAGATTGATGAAGACAACATGAAGGAATAATAAGCCATTATGAGACACTAGTGCAAGACAGAAAGGGGTGTCAGATTGGAATAGCCTACAGCATGGCCATACACACCACTCAGGAGAAAGTGAGGACTGCAGATGCTGGAGATCAGAGTCAAAAGGTGTGGCACTGGAAAAGCATGGCTGGTCAGGCAGCATCACATTTCTGATGAAGAGCTTATGCTCAAAACATCAACTCTCCTGCTCCTCGGATGCTGCCTGACTGGCTGTGTTTTTCCAGTGCCACATTTTTTGACTCATACACACCACTCAGGTCAAGAAAGTTAAAAATCACACACCAGGTTATAGTCCAACAGGTTTAATTGGAAACACACTAGCTTTCGGAGCAACGCTCCTTTATCAAGTGATATCAAATCAGGTCAAGAAAGGACTTCTAGAGTGTAGCTCAGAGTCTATGTACTTTAGTTTACCTCACTTTGCACTCCAGCAGACTCTAGCCAGGTCCAACATAACAGCCCAAATCCTCATAGGAGGGTTAAAGGGCCTGCAGAATGTGGTGTGTTCTATTTTGCCAATTCAGAAGAGCAGCCATTATGGCTGTAAATTCAGATGGTTCAAACTCTGATACTGACTGTCCAGATTGACAGGGTACTCAGTGAATGTCTCCTGGTCCTTGTAAAAGCACAATCTTTGGATGAGCAGTACCACATGCATACCTCTCCCAGATTTACACCAATCAAAACATTCTTACAACATGATCTTTTACCATCAGTTCATTTCATTCATGTTCTTCACCTGATCCTTATACAGACAATTGCACAATGGTTCTCTTCCTCTGAGCCAAAAGGTCCGGGTTCAAGTCCCACTTGCTCCAGAGGTGTGTAATAACATCTCTAAATAGGTTGGTAAGAAAATATCTCTGGAAGCAATGTGGAAGTGTCCTTCTGAACCTGAGGGGCTGAATGGAAGCCCCACCTGTCTGGATGTTTGTCATAACATGTAAGTTCATAATTAAAAGAAAACATAGTCCGTCACAGTTAAAACAAACCATTCAAACTTATAGACAATTTGTTCAGCCAATAACAACAGCTGGAAAAAAAATCCGTATGTCCTGTATGATGGGAGACAGGCTGGGAATACCATGTGCAGCAGGAAGCAGGTTTTTAGTGGTGGTGCAGTTATAGTGCCCCTGCCTCTGAGTGAAGGGGCCTGGGGTACAAGTCCCACTTTCTCCAGTATTGTCCAATAACATTACTGAACAGTTTGATTAAAAATATCTGCAGACAAAGTGAACTTTGAAGAGTGAAGACCTAAACAGAAAATGTCTACAAGGCAAACAGTATAATAAATGAACAAATTGGAGGTAATGAGAACTGCAGATGCTAGAAAGTCAGACTCGATAAAACATGGAGTGGCGAAAGCACAGTAGGTGAGGAGCAGGACAATTGATGTTTCAAGTCGGACCTTTCATCAGGACTGGGGAGGGGGAAGGAGGCTGAGAAATAAATAGAGTGGGAGGGTGGGGCTGGGGAAAAAGTAGGTGGAATGGTGACAGATGGATTCTGGTAAGTGGTGATTCTGGTTGGTCAGTGGAAAGGTGGAGTGGATAGGTGGGAAGGAAGAAGATGGTCAGGTAAGGTCAGGTCAAGGAGATTGGGCAGAGATGGAGGGCTGGACCTGGGATGAGGTGGGGGTTGGAGAGATTTGGAAGCTGGTGAATCCAATGTTGAGGCCATAAGGCTGTAAGCGCCCGAGGCAGAAGATGATGTGTTCTTCCTCCAGTTTGCGTGTTACCATATTTTGACAGTGGAGGTGGCCCAGGATTATCATGACGTTGGGGAACTGGGAGTGGGAGGGGGAGTTGAAATGGCTGACAACTGGGAGGTGAGGTGGATCGGAGCATGCAAATCATAGATGTTCCCTGAACCGGTCCCCGGGTTTGCACTCTCTCCAATGCAAAGGATGCAGTAAATCAGGTTAAGAGGAAACGAAGGTGAATCTCTGCCAAACGTGGAAAGATTCTTCGGGACCTTGGATAGAAATAAGAGGGGAGGTGTGCTGGCAGATATTGCACATCCTACGGCCACAGGGAAATGTGCCACGTGTGGAGGAGAGATTGGTAGGGAATGTGGACCTAATGAGTGAGTCGCGGAGGGAACTGTTCCTGCAGAAAGCACTTAGGAGTGGGAAAGGAAACATCTTTTTGGTGGTGGGGTCAGATTGCAGGTGGCGAAAATAGCAGAGGATTTGGATTGGATGATGCATTGGATTTGTAGATTGGTGGGGTGGAATGTGAGGACCGAGGCACTCTATCTTTGTTATGGTTGGGGGGGGGAGGGAGGGGAGTGCATTTGAGAGCAAGGGTGTGGGAGATGGAGGAGATGCAGCTGAGGGGAGGGGAAATTACGGTCCTTGAAGTAAGAGGATATCTGGGATGTCCCAGAGTAGAATTGCTCATCCAGATATGGGAGAGGTGGAGGAACTGGGAGTATGGGATCACATTTTTGCAGGAAGGAGGGTGGGAGGAGGTGTAATCGAGGTAGTTATGGGAGTTGGTTGGTTTGAACTAGATGCCGGTGCTAAGTCAGTTACTGGAGATGGAGGCGGAGAGGAAGGGGAAGGAGGTGTCAGAAATGGTCCAGGTGAATTTGAGATGAGGATGAAAGGTAAGGGTGAAGGTGATGAACTGTGAGACACCAGCCAGGTCCTCTACCCTTTCCATGACATTCAATTCTAAGACTCCCAACACTTCATCATCACCATTGACATCCAGTCTCTGTACACCTGTATGCCCCACCAAGACTGCCGAAAATCCCTCCACTTCTTCCTCTCCTGCAGTCCCAACCAGTCCCCCTCCACCGACACACTTATTCGCTTAGTGGAACTGGCCCTCACCCTAAACAATATTTCCTTTGAATCCTCCCACTTCCTACAAATCAGAGGGCTGGCTATCGTTCCGAGCTATGCATGTCTCTTTGTGGGTTTGTCCCTCTTCTGCAGCTACATTAGCACTATCCCCCACCTTTTCCTCCACTTTCTCAGCACTACCTCATGCTCCCACAAGGAGCTTGAACAGTTCTCCAACTCATGTCCATTGTGGGCCTCCTCCACTGTCAAAGTAAGGCAATGCGCGAACTGGAGGAAGAACGCCTCATCTTCTGCCTCGGGCACTTACAACCTCATGGCCTCAACATCAGATTCATCAGCTTCCAAATCTCCCCACCCCCTACCTCATCTCAGGACCATCCCTCCCTCTCCGCCCCACCCCCTTGACCTAACCTGACCTGTCCATTTTCCTTCCCACCTATCTGCTGCACCCTTCTTACTGACCAATCACAATCACCTCCTACCTGTGTCTACCTATTGCCATCCCACATACCTTTCCCCCAGCCTCATCCCCTTCCTCCTCCTCCCCAGTCCTGATAAAGGGTCCTTCCTGAAATGTTGACTCTCCAGCTCCTCTGTTGACGGTTGACTTGCTGTGCTTTTACCAGCTCCATATTTTATCAACCCCAATAAATGAACAAATAACCTGTAAGGACCACTCTTTGAGTACTGTTGCTCAGGAAACGTTCTTGCCATTGTACTTTGCGTTTAGAATGTACAGGTAAAACACAGAAAATGTGTCTTGTATGAATGCAGGTTCTAAATCTGAATTTGTTTTCACTTTAAATGTTGCCAGTGAATTCTCCTAACACAAGTCACACTTTCAACCAACATAGAAAGCAGTACATTTCCAGCAGGTGTGCATATGCTTCTGCAGCTCTACTTTAGAGTCTTAGTATACCAGGTGCACCCGAAGCAGTGAATTATCTATGCAAAAATCAAAGCTAAGAAAAATTATAGATACACTTGTTTGCTTAACTTCAGCTAAACCACTTCACAGAATCATTGAAACACAGAGTGGTAAGAGGCCATTCAGTCTATCACATCTGTACCAACCCATTGAATACCCCCGCCCCCCCCACCCCCCACCTTCCCATCTCTGTAACCCCACATTTACTATGGTCAATTCACCTAAACTGCACATCTTTGGAATGTGGGAGGAAACTGGGGCATCTGAAAGAAACTTATGCAAACATGGCAAAAATGTGCAAACTCCACACAAACAGTTGCTCAAGGCTGGAAACGAACTACTAAGTCACCATGCTTCCCCTTCCATTAGATTAGATTAAATTAGTTTAGATTCTCTACAGTATGGAAACAGGCCCTTCGGCCCAACAAGTCCACACCGACCTCCAAAGAATAACCTACCCAGACCCATTCCCCTTTCCTAACACTATGGGCAATTTAGCATGGCCAATTCACCTGGCCTGCATATCATTTTGGATTGTGGGAGGAAACCCATGTAGACATAGGGAGAAAGTGCAAACTCCACACAGTCACCCGAGGCTGGAATCGATCCCGGGTCCCTGGTGCTGTGAGGCAGCAGTGCTAACCACGGAGCCACCGTGCCGCCCTCAATAAATAAATTATTTTGAGATCTTATTCTATATATGACTTTGAGATCAGCTAGTGATTTTAAAGGCAAAAAGTCTTGAAAAATTTACTTTGATGCGCTGATTATCTTACCTTTTCTTTCAGTTGGATTAGCAACGCATTTATAGTCAATTCTGAGTCCAGGTTGTGTCTTTGATCCAGGATGACTGAATTCTATCAAAAGGGCAATGCCCTCAATCACAGGTATTGGTCTTTTTCCACAGAATATTCCTCTTTTGATGGGGGGTGCTACAGAGACATCATGAATTTCAAGGTAGGCATCTATACATTTGATAGATTGTTGAAAATTGTATGTTGTAATTTCAAGAACAACCTGTTGAGGAACAATAATGTTAGGGAGCCATTTAAAATTTTTAAGGAGTTTCAAAAATCAATGTAAACAGGAAATATCTCAGAGAGGCAGACAACTTAGTATTCTATTGAGCAGTTATTTTAAAAATTATATTTTGCCCAGTGAATTAGATTTTTAAATCAATTTTCTTGCCTTATTTGTACTTTCCTGACTTTTATTAACACTGTCAAAGAAAAATGATCCCTGTCTAATATGGCCAAAGCAAAATATTGCAAATGCTGGAAATCTTAAACGAAATGAAAACTGAAAGTGTAGAAGAGAACTGAAATATTAATGGCTTATTGCTTCACAGATGCTGCCACACCTGAGTTTCTATAGCATTTTGTTTTTATTATAGATAATCATTGATGCTTTTCTTTCACAGGCTTGGAGAAGGGACCCCAATAAGATCACCTCGTGCAATTTTCTATTTGCCTTTTAATCAGTTTGACTCAGTTTGAATATGATTCAAAACTCGGAACCGAATATGAAAACTAACAACTGATGGTGTATTAAATTGCTTTAAAAGATTATTTCATGATCTATGATCAAATTTCTGGATTCAAAATACTGTTTTTTATTTATGAAAACCACTTTGAATTGACGTTCAGATTCGCACCAGTCTGCTGTGAGACATAAGGTATGAAACTGGATACCTACATTCTTAATTAAACAAATGGTTAATTGGTAATTCAAATGGCAGGCATTTTCTTTTCCATATTCCGTCAAGCAGGATCCCTGATTTTGAGATCTCCAACTGGGAGTTCAGGGGTTACTAAATTGTATATACTGAATGAAACTCCACCAGTGAGGAGGAGAACTAGAAAACTAAGAAGATATATATCAGGCATGTGTGTGCTCTTCTGACTAAGTGTGTAAGACACCTGGTGTTGTGCAAGGGCAGAAGGATACAGGGACCAACATCGAGTCCTTCCAAGGAAGGTCTTTATAAAGAGTTTACAAGTGGAGTATGAACAACTGTCAGAGATCTAATGTTTTCAGAAAATCAACTGGGACAGAATGATGTCCCTTTCCATGATCCTGGCAAGAGAGGTTAGTTCAAGTTGGACAAGTGGACACCCAACACCATTTGCTTTGGGCTCTTTCCATACATGAGTGGAAGATTCTTCAGGTATTTCCCAGGCAATGGCACATTATTACATCAAGCTAGGTCATATTTACTGCATACCCACTACACTTGAGCTGAGCTCTGCGAATGAATACTTCAATTCCAGTTATTTATGCTCATTGAAGTTCATGTCTTAGCGCTGGGACTTTGTTCTCCCATTTGTACCTATGCTAGTTTATATGCATCTCATGTGGACCAATGACTTCATTGGTCTTCAGGAGGTGATGCATTTCTCACAGACATACAGAAGAGCAGATAATGGTACATTCAGCAGGTTTTGTTGAAAGTTTTGTATGTTATTTTCTCCATAGTCTCTTGCATAAGTTGTGAAAGGCTGAGCTTTCTCTGTCATAATTATTTGTTGCTTTCCTGTCAATGTAAACACTTCTGGAGATAGGACCTTTAAGATCAGTACAGTTATCTGCAGCCTTCAGGGTCATGTCATTCACAGTTACACTGGGTGGGGTAAAATCAGAGCTTGATGCTGGTCATTGGAGTATCTTTGTCTTCCTAAGCGAACAGTTTAGGCACAGTCATAATCATCAGCTGCTTTTGAAAAACAGTTTGATTTATTGAAAGCCATGCTCAAGAGTCACATGCATCTTTGGCAAACTGTAGCTTCTGCACTATCATCTGTGATGTCTGAAAGACTACATCTCTTTACTTCCTTTATTTTTGGACTGTGAACTGAAAATAAAAGTACATCTTAAAACCAAGGAGCTGTGCGAACATAGGAACAGAAGTATGCCATTCAGCCTATCAAGCCTGCTTCACCATTTAATATGACTATGGCTGATCAAACATTTCGATGTCTTTTACCCACATTATCTTCATAATCTTGTATGACATTGATAATCAAAATTTTAATCTACTTTAAATATACGCAGAGGCAGAGTTTTCCACAGCCTCTATGGTAGCGAATTCTAAAGGTTCCCAACTCTGTGTAAAAAGAGAGTTATTTGCAGAACAAGTAAGATTTGCATCATAGTCAATAGATGTGAAACTGGAAAAGTACAGCAGGTCAGACAGCAACCAAGAGATAGGAAAGTCAACGTTTCGGGCTGCCTTCATCAGGACATGAAGCTTTATTTGATAAAAAATAGTTTTCCCTTCCCATGGTGCAGAGCAAGTATTATAATTGCAATGTTAGAACCAAACACCTGACAGGATCAGGTGCACAAAGTCTTGCTAATTGAATTTTTTTTTCTGGAGGATTGCACTGTTTGAATATTCTAAGCTGGGAGATTTGAATAAGGCTGTTTTGGGTACTTTCAGTAATGATTAATGGATGAATTCTGCAGACAAATTCAGCCTGGAACATTGACTTTCCTGCTCCTCAAGCACTGCCTGACCTGCTGCACTTTTCCAGCTTCACATCTATTGACTCTGCCTTCTAGCAGCTGCAGTCGATACTGTCTCCAAGATTTGCATCATTCCAGCCTCTAGAAAAGGTTGAGTAAGAGAATGCTGCATCTCAGACATACAGAGTCATATATTTACCCTATCCATGCTTTGAAAACCTCAGCATCTGACACTCCAGGGAAAACAGCCCCAGCCTATTCAGCCTCTCCCCTATAGCTCAAACCCTCCAACTCCCGCAATATCCTTGTCAATCTTTTCTGAACCCTTTCAGTTTCACAACATCCTTCTATTAGGAGAGAAACCAGAACTGCACACAATATTCCAAAAGTGGCCTAACGCAACATGACCTCCCAACTGCTGTATTCATTACTCTGACCAATAAAGGAAAGCATACCAAATGCCTTCTTCACTATCCTATCTACCTGCTATTTCAGTTTCAAGGAGCTATGAACCTGCACTCCATGGTCTCTTTGTTCAGCAACATTCCCCAGGACCTTACCATTAAGTGTATAAGTCCTGCTCTGATTTCCCTTTCCAAAATGCAGCACCTCACATTTATCTAAATTAAACTCCATCTGTTACTCCTCGGCCCACTGGCCCATCAGATCAAGATCCCATTGTACTCTGAGGTAACCTTCTTTGCTTCCACTACAGCTCCAATTTTGGTGTCATCTGCAAACTTCCAAACTATACCTGCTATGTTCACATACAGGAGAAAGTGAGGACTGCAGATGCTGGAGATCAGAGCTGAAAATGTGTTGCTGGAAAAGCGCAGCAGGTCAGGCAGCATCCAAGGAGCAGGAGAATCGCTTTTCGGGCATAAGCCCTTCTTCAGGAATGATTCCTGAAGAAGGGCTTATGCCCGAAACGTCGATTCTCCTGTTCTTTGGATGCTGCCTGACCTGCTGCGCTTTTCCAGCAACACATTTTCAGCTATGTTCACATACAGACCATTTATATAAATGATGAAAAGCAGTGGGTCCAGCACCGATCCTTGTGGCATTCTGCTGGTCACAGGTCTCCAGTCTGAAAGGCAACCCTCCACCACCACCCTCTGTCTTCTACCTTTAAGCCAGTTCTGTATCCAAATGGCAAGTTCCATGAGATCTAACCTTGCTCAACAGTCTCCCATGGGGAACCTTGTCGAACGCCTTACTAAAGTGATATATAGATCACATCCACCGCTCTGCCCTTATCAATCTTCTCCGTTACTTCTTCAAAAAAACTCAATCAAGTTCATGAGACATGATTTCCCACACACAAAGCCATGTTGACTATCCCTAATCAGTCCTGTCTTTCCAAATACATGTACATCCTGTCCCTCAGGATTCCCTCCAACAACTTGCCCACCACCAATGTTAGGCTCACTGGTCCATAGTTCCCTGGCTTGTCCTTACCACCATTCTTAAACAGTGGCACCATGTTAGCCAACCTCCGGTCTTCCCCCACCTCACCTGTGACTATCGATAATACAAATATCTCAGCAAAGGGCCCAGCAATCACTTCCCTCGCTTCCCACAAAGTTCTAGTGTACACCTGATCAGGTCCTTGGGATTTATCCACCTTGATTTGTTTTAAGACATCCAGCACCTCCTCCCCTGTGATATGGACATTTTAAAATGTCTAATCTATTTGCCCACATTCTATATCTTCCATGTCCTTCTCCACCGTAAACACTGATGCAAAGTACTGGTTTAGTATCTCCCCCATCTCCTGCGGCTCCACACAAAGGCTGCCTTGTTGATCTTTGAAGGGCCCTATTCTCTCCCTAGTTACCTTTTTGTCCTTAATGTATTTATAGAATCCCTTTGGATTGTCCTTAACCCTATTTGTCAAAGGTATCTCATGTCTTCTTTTTGACCTCCTGATTTCCCACTTAAGTGTATGCCTACTGCCTTTGTACTATTCTAAGGAATCTCTGCTATCTAAACCTGATATATGCTTCCTTCTTTTTCTTAAGCAAAACCTCAATTTCTCTCATAATCCAGCATTCCCTACACTACCAGCTTTGTCTTTCACCCTAACAGGAATGATGATGACATTAAAACAGGCGGACTCTTGTTATCTCATTTTTGAAGACTTCCCATTTTCCAGCCGTCCCTTTACTGGTGAACATCTGCCCCCAATCAGCTATTAAAGGTTATTGCCTAATACCATCAAAATTGGCCTTCCTCCAATTTAGAACTTCAACTTTTAGATCTATGTATCCTTTTCCATCATTCTTTCAAAACTAGTTATGGTTGCTGGATCTAAAGTGCCCCGCCACTGACACCTCAGTCACCTACCCTGTCATAGAGTCCTACAGCACAGAAACAGGCCCTTCAGTCCCAAACTGGTCCATGCTGACAAAAATGTCTGTCCACACTAACCCCATTTCCCTGCACTTGACCCAAATTCTTTTAATCCCTTCCTATTTATGTATTTGTCCGAATGCCTTTTAAATGTTGTTTATGTAGCCGCCTCAACCACTTCCACTGGCAGCTCATTCCGTATGCATACCACCATCTCCATAAAAATGTTGCCCCTCAGCTTCACTTTCATTCTTTCTCCTCTAACCTTAAACTACTGCCCTCTAGTCCTCAATTCCCCAACCCTGGGAAAAAGACTGAGTACATTCATCCTATCCATGCCTCTCATGATTGTATACACTTCTATAAGGTCCTCCCTCAGTCTCCTGCGCTCTAAAGAAAAACATCCTGGCTTGTCCAACCTCTCCCTATAACTCAGATCATTGAGTCCTGGCACCATCCTTGTAAATTTCATCTGCATTCTTTCCATTTTAACAACATCCTTCCAAAGCAAGGCTACCAAAACTGATCACAGTACTCCAAGTGCAGCCTCACAAATATCCTGTACAACTGCAACATATCTTTCCAACTTCTATACTCAATGCCCTGACTGAAGGCCAGTGTGCCAAAAGCCCCCTTCACTGCCCTGTCTACCTGTGGTTCCACTTTCAAAGAACAATGAAGCTGAACTCCAAGATCTCTCTGCTCCACAACACTTCTTAAAGTCCTACATTCATTATGAAACTTCTACCGTGATTTGACTTTCCAAAATGGAAGACCTCACACTTATCTATATTAGACTCCATTTGAAATATTCTTGACCCACTTTCCCAGCTGATCAAGCTCCTGCTGCAATTTCTGATAACCTTCTTCATTGTCCACTATACTGCCTATTTTAGTGTCATCTGCAAACTTACTAATCATGCCTTGTACATTCTCATCCAAATCATTGATATAGATAACAAACAGTAACGGGTCCAGCACTGACCCTGATCAAAGCCTCAATATCTCTCGTGTCATCCAGGGTTCCTTATTCCTGCCAACCTTGACCTTCACCCTCACTGGAACATATAGATCTTGAACTCTAGCTATCTCACTTTTAAAGGCTTCCCACTTGCCAGAGGTCCCTTTGCCTGCAATCAAACTACTCCAATCAACCCCCTGCAGTTTCCTATCTAATTCTATCAAAATTTGCCTTGCCCCCATTTAGAACTTGAACCTGTGGACCAGTTTTAACCCTCTCCATAACTATTTTAAAATTATAGAACTATTGTCACTGATCCCAAAGCGCTACCCCACTGTCACCTACGTCACCTGTCCTGCCCTATTTCCCAAAAGTAAGTTGAGTTTTGCCCCCTCACAAGTACATACAGCTTGAGGAAACTCTCTATACAGCTTGAGGAAACTTTCCTGAACACATTTAACAAATTCTACCCCATCTAAGCCCTTAACGCTCTGGCAATCCCAGTCTATGTTAGGAAAATGAAAATTCCCTAGTATGACAACCCTTTTGTTCCTGCAAGTCTCTCCAAACTCCCTGTATATTTATTCCTCTAATTCCTGTTGACTATTTGGAGGCCTATAGTACAACCCCAATAACGGCACTATCCCCTTGTTATTTCTTAGCTCCACCCACAAAGACTCACTGGATGATCCTTCAATTATTTCATCTCTGACTGCTGCAGTGATACACACCTTAATCAAAAATACAACTCCCCCTCCCCTCCTTCCACCACCTCTGTCCTGCCTAAAGTACCTGTATCCTGCCACATTAAGCTCCCAGTCTCCATTTGAAATATTCTTGACCCACTTTCCTTTAGCCATGTTTCTATAATGGCTATAATATTGCAATGCCACGTAACTACGGATACCCTGAGTTCACATGCCTTATTTGTCAGCCCTTTTGAAATAAATACAATTTAATCCAACAAGCATTCCTTGCTCCATGTCATGTTCCAGCCTGACCTGATTCTTCAAATTACTATTTCTGATTACCATATCTCCATCCAGTCTTGCACTTGCCTCCCTGCTGTTGAGGATCCCAATCCCCTGCCAATCTAGTTTAAACCCTCCCTTGCAGAACTAGCAAACCTGACTACCAAGATATTGGTCCTCCTCCAGTTCAGGTGCAACCTGTATCGCTTGAACAGGTCACCTCTGCCCCAGAAAAGATCCCAATGATCTAAAAATCGGAATCCCTGCCCCCTGCACCAATTCTTTAGCCAAACATTCATCTGCCATATGGCACTGGAAGCAATCTGGAGACTATCACCAACGAGGTCCTGGGTTTTTTTTCTCACTTTTTTCCTATCTATATATAACCACTCTGCAGGGCCTCATCTCTTTTTCTGCCTATGTCGTTTATGCCAACGTGCACAATGACTTCTGGTTGCTCACCCTCACCCTTGACACATTCTGGATTGTGGCAGCTGGGAGGCAACACACCATCCTGGATTCCCACTTGCGGCCATGGAATCTCCTATCTGTCCTTCTAATTATCGAGTCGCCTATCACTAAGGTCTTGTTTACCTTTAGTCTTTCCCACTGTGCCCCAGAGCCAGTTGTAGTGCCACCGACTTGGTTACTGCCACTTTCCCCGAAATGGTCATTTCCCCCAATGGTATCCTTGTCATGACACGGAGTGATCATGCGAACATGCGAATTCGAGTGGGAGTAGGATACCCGGCTCCTCAAGCCTGCTCTACCTTTCAATAAAATCTTGGCTGATCTGATTACTCCACAATCTTGCATACCCTGATAATCCCTCACCACCTGTTTATCAAGATCTATCTATATTCAGCTCTGCTTCTACCCCTCTTTGAGGAAAACAGTTCCAAAGACTCACTACCCTCTGTGACAAAGTACTTCTTCTCACCTATTTTATATGGATGATCCCTTATTTTTAAACAATGACCACTAGTTCTAGATCCTCCCACAACAGAAAACATCCTGTACAGAAGACACATACATTCCTTCCTCTTCCACTGCTGAACATCTAAACCCATTCCCCTATCTATATCTTCGACTCAACAAATGCCTCTAAGTTTCCCACCCATTTCCCAGCCCAAAACTCAGCCTTGCCATAACCAACAGTTCTTCACTCCTGGTGCTTGGCAGATGCAGAATGATATCCTTTACTGTCATCATAAATATCAGGTTAAACACACCTTGGCAACAACCTCTCAGTGGAGGCCTTCTACTAAAAAGAGAATGAGAAATGATTAGACTCATCTTCAGAAAGACTAACTCTTACATTTGAACTCTTCTCGCATGTAGCCAGCCTAACCACTGACAAAGCTGTTTCTGAGAAACTCTTTCTTTCCACTCATCGCCATCCACCAGTCGTTTTAAGTCATGCAGGTGATTACATATTCTGACCACTGCACAATCTCCACTTGCAATTCACAACACTCTCAAAAAACTTCCAATAGTTGTGCAGCACTTGAGCAACAAGATTTGTCACTCAGCTTTACAGGGTGAATGTTCCTCAGCTTGTTGCAACATTTAAGCAGGTCTTCCAGATACTCCTGTGGCTGCTGGCCTCCTCTGCTACTTCAACCCAGGTTTTCAGATGGTGGTGTTAGCTGTGGCGGAGTTTGGTGTCCAGAACGAGGCTGCCGTAGATCCACAGCAGGGACTCGATGGTACATGGAGGCAAGGTTCTGGCACAGACTGTCGAGGGGCAGTAGGAGGAGGTGTCTCCTTGACCATGACCCCACCTCCCACCACCAAACCATCATCTCCCAGACCATCCATAACCTCATCACCTCAGGGGATCTCCCATCCACCGCCTCCAACCTCATAGTCCCTCAACCCCGCACCGCCCAGTTCTACCTCCTGCCCAAAATCCACAAATCTGACTCCCCCGGCCGACCCATTGTCTCAGCCTGCTCCTGCTCCACCGAACTCATCTTTGCATACCTTGACACGGTCCTGTCCCCCTTAGTCCAAGAACTCCCCACCTACGTTCGGGACATCACTCACGTTCTCCACCTCCTCCATGATTTTCGCTTCCCTGGCCCCCAACGCCTTATCTTCACCTCCATCCCCCATCACGAAGGCCTCAAAGCCCTCCGCTTCTTCCTTTCCCGCCGACTAAACCAGTACCCTTCCACTGACACCCTCCTTCGACTGACTGAACTGGTCCTCACTCTGAACAACTTCTCTTTCCAATCCTCCCACTTCCTTCAAACCAAAGGAGTAGCCATGGGCACCCGCTTGGGCCCCAGCTATACCTGCCTCTTCGTCGGATATGTGGAACAGTCTATCTTCCGCAGCTACACTGGCACCACCCCCTACCTTTTCCTCCGCTACATCGATGACTGTATCGGCGCTACCTCGTCCTCCCATGAGGAGGTTGAATAGTTCATCCACTTTACTAACACCTTCCAAGCCGACCTCAAATTTACCTGGACCGTCTCAGACTTCTCCCTCCCCTTCCTAGACCTCTCCATTTTTATCTCGGGCGACCGACTCAACACGGACATTTACTATAAACTGACCGACTCCCACAGCTACCTAGACTACACCTCCTCCCACCCTGCCCCCTGTAAAAACACCATCCCATATTCCCAATTCCTTCCCCTCCGCCGCATCTGCTCCCAAGAGGATGAATTCCAATACCGTACAACCCAGATGGCCTCCTTCTTCAAAGACCGCAATTTCCCCTCAGATGTGGTTGACGATGCTCTCCACCACATCTCCTCCACTTCCCGCTCCTCCACCCTTGAACCCGCCCCTCCAATCGCCACCAGGACAGAACCCCACTGGTCCTCATCTACCACCCCACCAACCTCCAGATACATCGTATCATCCTTCGTCATTTCCACCACCTCCAAACAGACCCCACCACCAAGGATATATTTCCCTCCCCTCCCCTATCAGCGTTCCGGAAAGACTACTCCCTCCGCAACTCCCTCGTCAGGTCCACACCCCCCACCAACCCAACCTCCACTCCCAGCACCTTCCCCTGCAACCGCAAGAAATGCAAAACTTGCGCCCACACCTCCCCCTCACTTCCCTCCAAGGCCCCAATGGATCCTTCCATATCCATCACAAATTCACCTGCACCTCCACACACATCATTTACTGCATTCGCTGCACCCGATGTGGCCTCCTCTATATTGGGGAGACAGACTGCCTACTCGCGGAATGTTTCAGAGAACACCTCTGGGACACCCGCACCAACCAACCCAACCGCCCTGTGGCTGAACACTTTAACTCTCCCTCCCACTCCGCCAAGTTCATGCAGGTCCTTGGCCTCCTCCATCGCCAGACCATGGCAACATGACGCCTGGAGGAAGAGCGCCTCATCTTCCGCCTAGGAACCCTCCAACCACAAGGGATGAATGCAGATTTCTCCAGCTTCCTCATTTCCCCTCCCCCCACCTTATTTCTGTCCCAACCCTTGGACTCAGCACCGCCTTCTTGACCTGCAATCTTCTTCCCGACTGCTCCGCCCCCACCCCCTCTCCGGCCTATCACCCTCACCTTAACCTCCTTCCACCTATCGCATTCCCAGCGCCCCTCCCCCAAGTCCCTCCTCCCTACCTTTTATCTTCGCTGCTTGGCACACCCTCCTCATTCCTGAAGAAGGGCTTATGCCCGAAACGTTGATTCTCCTGCTCCTTGGATGCTGCCTGACCTGCTGCGCTTTTCCAGCAACATTTTTCAGCTCTGTTATAGGAAACTGCCTGCATATGCTGTTTAGTGTTCAAGAAATGGCATAGATTGGTAATCACCTTTTCAGATGACTTCTGTCTTTTTCTATACTGTTGAGAATGTACAGAAAGTTCTTGGCTGTAGACACCGCGGTTGATTAAAGTGGTTTACAGGAAGCCTTCATTCTGCTTTCCTGCAACAATGCACATTCTTACTTATCCCGGAGGATACAATAACTAGAAATTAAGTTTGGAACACCAAGAACTGTTAGAAAATTTATTATATCAATGTAGAATAGAACTAAATAGTGAATGAGTCCCTAGTTAATATAATTAATTAGTAGAGATTTAAAATAAAATCTCAGTATGAACAATGCTTTTTCTCACAAAGTGCAAATTTTAAACGGCCAACAGATGTTTTTTCATCTTTTTCTACATTAAACACCAAATTAAGAGCTGGTAGCAGACAATATACTCTACCGATCACAAGACAATGTATTATATTCATACCTTATGCCCTCTATGTGCTTGAATCAGCCAAAAACAGCTTGACACTTCATGTGGTTTCATGGAACCTTTATATTCAACTCTACCTATAATTCTGGTTGGTGAAGCAGTCAGCATTTCTCCACATTTAACTGGAAAATGGGCAAAAGAACAACATGCTGAATCATATTAAGTCTTTCAATTCTTTTATATGTAGATAACCAAATAAATAAATTGAAAAGAACACACCAATTATTGTACCAAGATTTTACCAAATTGATACTTAGCACTGAAACCCCGAGAGTGTTTCTGTCCACCCGAGAAAAATGTAATTAACAATTTATTCTGGGAAGAGATCACTGCTGGAGCCGCTTTGCCACAAGCTGGTCCTTTAAGAATTGGTGATCGAATATTGGAACCATCATGAATTTTTAGATGATCTCGATAGCAGCCTATAAATGGTTGAATGTAAAAGAAATCGAATTCCACAATGATCTGTAATGAGGAATAAGATGTCAAATTTATTTTTATTATCTTGGGAATCAGAATATAGAAGACTGATCAGTACACAACTGCAAAAGCAATTTGCACAGTACAAAATAAGAACATTATCCAGGAAAATCAGCAAGTCTGAGTTATTCTGTTATCAATAATGATCAGATGAAGTTAAAATTTTGATGCTCTGAATATAATTAGTAACCAAAATTCCAATTTTCTTGATTGCTTCTCAACTCTGAAACTACAATTTGAGTCAGCCAAAATCCAAATAATCCTCACATTGTAACTTTGTGATGTAGGACTGAAACCAGACGAAGGAAACATACCCTATTCTAGGACTCTTAAAGGTAAGACAGCCAAATGTTAAAAAACAAAACACTGAAGTCTAATGTTTATACACTTATACAGTATTACTGACAGAGACACACATTAAGTCTCAAGCAACTCCAACCAACAACCCTGACTATACCTATCAATTGTCCTCAATTATTCTATCTGTTACGTCCATGAAAATTCAATCACATTAATTAGACATGACTTTCCTTTACAAATTCATGCTGACTTTCCTCGAGTATCAATGTGTTTTGAAAATTTATATTATACTTCAGAACTGATTATAACAAATTTCCCACAACAGTTATTAACAGGCCCCAAAGCTCCCTTCCAAGCTTTTAAATAATGGCTAAATGTTGATAATGCTTCAAACCTCTGGTGTAGTTACTGTAAACAGGAAGTTTTGGAGTATGATGGTCAGAATCAACACATTTTTCACTCGTTTCTTTTAGAATCCTAGGAGAAACTTGATCTAAGCATTTTAATTTATCCACTTCCAAATAAGCCAAATCCTTTAACATTTTTTCTGTTACAATGGTTATTCAATCCAATATTTCACATTCTTTCTCATTAATCATCACATTGTAATTGGATCCATCTTTTGTGAACATTACTGCAAAGTATTTCTTAAGAAACTTCTTCATAGAATTTCATAGAATCCCTACAGCGTGGAAACAGGCCCTTTGGCCCAACAAGTCACATCAACCCTCCAAAAAAATCCCACTCAAACTCATTACTCGACATTTACCCCTGACTAATGCACCTAACCTAAACATCCCAGAACACAATGGGCAATTTAGCATGGCCAATTCACCTAACCTGCACATCTTTGGATAGTGGGAGGATACTGGAGCACCCAAAGAAAACCCACGCAGACACGAGGAGAATGTGTAAACTCCAAACAGACAGTCATCCAAAACTAGTTTTGAACAGGGTCCCTGGTGCTGTGAAGCAGCAGTGCTAACCACTGAGCCACCTTGCCACCATGCTATTCTCCATCTCTTTTCATACCACCAGCAGCTTTTCATACTCTGTCTTGGCTATCTTCACGATTTTTTAATAAGCTTTACCTCTCCACTTCTCCTCGGCTCTTTACAGTATTAAGTTTTCAGTATTTGACTTAAGCTTCCCTTTATTTAAAACTTGTCTCAGAATCATATAATGTGGAAGCAAGCCATTTGGCTCAACCGGTCCATACCAACCCTCCAAAGAGTATCCCACCCAGACCCACCCCCTACCCTATCCCTGTAACCCAGCATTCCATTGCTAATCCATTTAACTAACACATCCCCAAAAACTATGATCATTTAGCATGGCCAATCCACCTAACCTGCAAATCTTTGCACTGTGGGACGAAACCTGAGCACCCAGAGGAAACCTACTCAGCACAGGGAGAATGCGCAAACACCACACAGTTGCCTGAGGGTGGAATCTAACTGGAGTCCCTGTCACTGTGAGATAGCAGTGCTAACCACTTCATGCCACTCCTCAGAAGGCTGACCCACTTTTTATGGGCACATGCTCACCCTGAATGCCTCCCATTGCTCTAACATGATTTACCTTTATGTATTTGTTTGCAACCTCTTTTGCCAAGTCATTTCTCAGCATAATAAAATTTAGAACGTTTATTCTGTATCATCTTTGCATTTGCCACGACTATGCTAGATCTAATTGACTTATGATCATTTCAAAACTGATACTCTGCTCATTGTCCATTTCATTCCTTAAAACTGAATCCAATATTGCAGTCCTTACTCCTCATTACCCCACAACCAATTCAACCCCACCACAACAACACCTGCTAGATTCATCACATACCAACTAACAAAATTTTTTGAATGCGATTTATTAACTCTGGGCCCTACATACTTTTACATTGACTGTATGCCAGTTATTATTAGGGTAACTGAAATCTCCCACTCGGGCCTTATTGTTTCTTTCATTTGGCAGACATTTATTGACACACTTGCTTTTCTAATTCCCTCAGACTATTTGAAGATCTTTTCTGATTCCTAGTTCAATGCATGTAGCCTATTTAATGATCCCTGTAAAAGCCGGTCTTTCAGCTCCTTTAGCTAGATCCACCATTCAATAAGATCATGGTTGATCTTATTTTAGCCTCAACTGAGCAATCCCACCTACTTCTGATACACTATGACTTCTTGATTAATCCAGAATATATCTATATCTGGCTTAGAAGTATTAAATGATCCCACTCTATCGCCTTCTGACGCAAAGAATTCCTAAGTTGCACAACATGCTGAGAGAAAAATATTACCCTAATCTGTCCTAAAAGGGCAACCCCAAATTTTAGAACAGTGCCCTATATCTGCTGACTGACTTACAAGAATAAATTCCTTCTCATTTCAACTGTCTCAAGACTTTTTTGGGATTTTATACACTTCAATCAAGTCACCATCACTCTTCTAAACTCCAGTGAAAACAAATCTAGCCTGTTTAATCTATACTCATAAAACAACCTGCTCAGTCCATGCATCAATGTAGTAAGCCTTCTGCAAACTGGTTCCAATGCATTTACATCCTTCCTTAAATAAGGAGACCAAAACTACACATGGTATCCAAGGTGTTGTCTCACCAATTCCCCTGTAAAACTAAAGTATAACTTTCTTACTTTATGTTCAATCCCCTAATAATGAAAGTGTAGTGATTGGAATGAGGTCAGCCAGATGGATCTCATAGAATGAGTTCCTTGACTGAGGCTGTTAACCTGTCCAATCAGGGAGTCCTGGCTGATAGGTATAAATAGGCGTGTCAGTGGTTCTGCTCACTCAAGGAGCCGGCTCTTAGCTATCTGGGTCAGTGTCATATACTATGCATGTGTAAACAAAGGGTGACTTGGTGACAGGATACTGGCCTTCATGGAATTATTTCAAAAAGATAGCTTTGTGTATCTTGATTACTTACCTTGGCTGCGATCATGTGTCACTCTTCCATAGTTACTCTCCATTTAAGTAAATCTCATTTTTTTCATTCTTCCTGCCAAATTAAACAACTTGATATTTTTCCATAATCCCTCAGGAACAAAGTTTCAAAGAGTCACACCTCTCTGAGGAAACTTGCCACCTCATCGCCTTCTTAAGTAGAATACAGTTAAATTTAAATTATGTCCCTTAGTTCTAGCCCCTACATAAGCAAACTTCTTTTCAGCATCTACCCTGTCACATTCTCTCAGGATTGCTGAATAAGATTACCTCTCAGGTTCCTAAACTCCAATGAATATAGGCCCAGTTTGTCCAAACTTTCTACTGAGAAAACATCTTCTGTGTCAGACCATACCCCCAACTCCACTAATCTATTCGAGATATCATTTGTGTAAATCCTCTCCAAGCTGCTTCTTTACATCTTTTCTTTTAAGGGAGCCAAAACCAAATAGAAAATTGCAGATATAGCCTCAAAATATGTTCTATATAACTCTAGCATTCCATTTCTCTTACAGTAAATGAGAACATTTCACTTCTTAATTGCTTGCTATAGTTGCATATTACAATTTTGATTCATATATTGATACACAGAGATCTCTCTTGTGATGATACTATGACTTTAAGAGGTGTATTTTGTCCTGGTTGTTTTGTACAAAGAAAGGTTGAGACAGAGGTGGTGAGTAGTCTACTCCAAGCTTGTGAGGTCTTGGGATTTTTTAAAAAAGTTGGAACAACAGAAGCAGCCTGAATGAGTGAGGACAAGCTTCCACAGAACCAAGACTTTTAGTTTTAGCTTTCTGCAGTTGTGGCAGTCTTGAAGCTGGATGCTGAAGACCTTATTCCACTCTTTTACAGCTCAAAGCTGAGGTTCTCTTCCTGCTGCTGGAGTTGCATGTGAGACAATCTACTTTACTGAATTTACCTTTACCAAGCATGTATTTAAGATCTGTACAGGTAGACAATCCTTTATCCGAAGTCCTGAAATTTGAAAAGCTCCAAAGGTGTTTTTTGCGAAGTTTTTGTTTCATTAATAAGGTTGCTTGGTTAACCCAAGTTGAAACCCACTCAATTTGATTCACTCAGATGCGACGTGGGTGTGCGTGACCCAGCACTGGCAGGCCTCGATTCTGTTTCAAGTCCCTGTTTTACTTAGTGAGTCATGCTCCTCCGGTAAGATTTAAAAAAAATTCACTATCCAACTGTCACTTATTCTGAAATTTGAAAAATTCTGAATTCCGAAAACCAGCTGGTCCCAAGTATTTCAGATAAAAGATTGTTCACCCGGTTAAGCCAATTCTTTTCTTTCCTTTTTATATTGTCTGTATTTTATCTGTAGTGTAAAAATAATGTGTTTTGTTTAAAGTTAAGTAGTCTGACCAATTGAATTGCATCTGGAATATAACCTCTTGCACTTACCTTTCAAATAATAAGTTAGACTATCTTCTTAGGGTTTAGTATTCTTGGACTCAAAGGCACTGAGTGGTGAGTTTGTTTTTTTTATTTGAAGTGTTCCATTTGGCAGTGTGCCTTCTGTCGTAATGTATCTTTCAGTCACTAAAACTGGAGGGGCGGAAGAAATCACTTCAGGAATTTTATATAAAGTGAGTAAGGCAACGTTTTTGGAATTGGCAGACAAGCTGGAGCTGGGGTTGCCTTTGTCCTTGTGAAAAGGGGTGCAATTGCAGCAATAGCTCGACAATTGGTGGAGGTTCCATCAGAATAATTGCAAATGGCTAAAATTCAATTGCAAATGAAGCAGCTTGAACATGACAGGAAATGAAACAGATGGAATTACAATTGAAAGCAGAGGAAAAAGAAAGTGAAGGCCCGAGCAGAAGAAAGTGAGAAAGAACTTTGGAAGTTGGAACTGAAAACTCAAAGTTGACTTGAAATGAAGGAGGTGGAGGTGAAAGGTATAAGTACTGTTGAAAACAGTGATGGAGACCTGGTGGAAATATGTTTAAATATGTCCAAGCTATACTAAAGTTTGACAAGAAGAAAGTAGAAGCTGTTTTCATGTTTTGGTTCTGTTCTCCGAGCTGGGAATTTGTGCTGCAGACGTTTTGTCCCCTGTCTAGGTGAAATCTTCAGTGCTTGGGAGCCTCCATGTGAAGCGCTTCTGTGATCTTTCCTCCGTCATTTGTAGTGGTTTGAATCTGCTGCTTCCGGTTGTCAGTTCCAGTAGCTGGCACTGACAACCAGTAGCGGCAGATTCAAACCACTACAAATGACGGAGGAAAGATCACAGAAGCGCTTCACAGAAGGCTCCCAAGCACTGAGGATGTCACCTAGACAGGGGATGAAATGTCTGCACCAGAAATTCCCAGCTCGGCGAACAGAACCACAACAACGAGCACCCGAGCTACAAATCTTCGCACAAACTTAAGCTGTTTTCATTTCATTTGAGAAAGTAGATAAACAAATAAAATGGCCAGTGACCATGTGGGCATTGTTGATTCAAACAAAGATGGTAGGCAGAGCTAGTGAGGCATTTGCTTCACTATCATAGGAGGTATCTTTGGAGCATGATGAGCAGAAAAAAGCTATCTTAAGTGCATATGAGCAAGTACCAGAAGCCTCTAGACATTTTAGGAATCTAAGGAGAGAATCTGATCAAATGTACATAGAGTTTCAAACGATCAAAGTAATTTTAAGAAGTAGATAAGGGAATTGAAAATAGATAAAGCACACAATGCTCTTCGAGAGATGATTATTTTGGAAGAATTCAAAAATTGGTTTCCTGAAGTAGCGAGAACTCATGGAAGAGCAGAGAGTTAAGACTGCAAGATTAGCAATGGAAATGGCAGATGTTTATGAATTGGTTCATAAATCAAAGTTTGGCTTCCGACATCAATTTCAATCTCTGAGGGATAGAAATTGGGGAAAAGAGAAATCCTCAGGTGGTAAGGGAAATGGAGATCTCAATGAAGATCGCAGAAGCAGTTTAAAAAAAACTACTGGGTATAAAGGCAACTGAGGAGGCGGAAAGGGAAGTTAAAAAGCTCAGATGTTTGTACTGTAAAAACGTAGGCCACATGAGTTGCAGTGTTGGTGGATTAGAAAAAGCACTGGGAAGACGGATGTGGGAAAAACAGGTTAAACCACTGAGTTTTGTTGAAGTGATAAAGGAAAGCATAGTGGAAGCTTAAAAACTGCAAAAGAATGTACAGTTTAATCGGGGGTGGTTGAGAAACAAGTGCTAGATCTCTTTAAAGCATGTACTTGCAAGGGTAAGCTTTATTCATGTATGCTAGGTGGAGTAGATAAAGAAAATAATAGTTTTGATCTGAGAGATGTGATAATTTAGAAGGAGTATTGCCAGGAAAGTGGTAATATGTGGAATTCAGGGTAAGAAGTGGTCAATTATACAAAGTAAGGTTGGACAGTCTGATGAAAAGTGATGGTGGTGGCAGGAGTAGTAGAGAAATTCTCAGTTCCAGAAATACAGTTTATTCTTGGTAATGATATAGCTGGATCGTAGGTGGGAGTGATGCTTACTGCATTTGAAAAGCCAGTGGAAAATCAGGGTACAGGTGTTAAAGGAAGTACAGGGTATATCCTGGGATTTTTTCTTGACTGTATTAACAAGCCACAGGTGGAAACAGGAGAAGAAATTTAAAAAAATAAGGAAGTTGGAGTTCAGTTATCAGAACTATGTTTGAGCAACTGGTTCACAAATAAACAAGAACAGGTGAAGGACAAAGTGGATATTTTTAGTTCAGAGAAATTAACTGCATTATAACAGAAAGATGAAAAACTAAAGCAGTTGTATCAAAAAGCATACACAGAAAAAGAATCTGAGTGTATCCTAGAATATTACTGTCTTAAAATTGAAGTCTTGATGAGGAAATGGAGACTATTATATGTATGGGCAGATGAGAAATGGGCATAAGTTCATCAAGTTGTATTACTGGCAGATTATACAAAGGAGGTTTATGGGTAGCACATGAATTACCAGTGGGAGGTCATTTGGAAATAAGGACAAGTCAAGCCAAAATGCAACATTTTTATTGGTCTGGACTGCATAAGGACATTGTTGAACTTTGTCAGACAGTCATATGTGTCAGGTAATTGGAAAATCTCAGGCTGTGACGAAACCAACACCCTTAAAACCCAATCCCGCATTTGAAAGACCTTGTACAAGTGTCATAATTGACTGCATAGGACCCCTACCTAAAACAAAAGGTGGGAATCGGTATTTGTTGACCATAATGGATGAGTCTACTAGATTTCCAGAGGCCATTCCATGGTGCAATACCACGGCTAAAAGAATTGTTAAAGACTTACTTAGACTTTTTACGAGATACAGGACTACCCACAGAAATACAATTGGATCAAGGATCAAATTTTGTAAGGAAGTTATGGATAGCTTAGGAATAAAATAATTCAAGTCCACTGCATACCATCTAGACAATAGACAATAGGTGCAGGAGGAGGCCATTCTGCCCTTCGAGCCTACACTACCATTCAATATGATCATGGCTGATCATCCTTAATTAGTATCCTGTTCCTGCCTTATCTCTATAACCCTTGATTCCACAATCCTTGAGAGCTCTATCCAACTCTTTCTTAAATGAATCCAGAGACTGGGCCTCCACTGCCCTCTGGGGCAGAGCATTCCACACAGCCACCACTCTCTGGGTGAAGAGGTTTCTCCTCATCTCTGTCCTAAATGGTCTACCCCGTATTTTTAAGCTGTGTCCTCTGGTTCGGCACTCACCCATCAGCGGAAACATGTTTCCTGCCTCCAGACTGTTCAATCCTTTAATAATCTTATATGTCTCAATCAGATCCCCTCTCAGCCTTCTAAACTCAAGGGTATACAAGCCCAGTCACTCAAGTCTTTCAGTGTAAGGTAATCCCGCCAATCCAGGAATTGACCTCTAGAATCGCAGGCAGCATTAGAACAGTGGTATCAAATTTTAAAGATCATGCTAAAGGCTTACAGTCAAGACTATCCAAAGGATTGGGATAAATGAATTATATTTGTACGTTTTGCAATTATGAATCTACTAAACTCAGTCCATTTGAATTATTTTTGGGCATGAGGTGAGAGGACCACTGAAATTAATTAAAGAGAAATTGATGAACCAAAGTTCAGAGACCACACATTTGGACTATGGTCAAACATTAATGAAAAATAAAATAGGGCCGGTGAGCTCAATATTTAGCATTTGGAAGTGGTATGGCATGAAATGAATCCGACAGCAGACAAAAAATCAAAAATTCGCAACTTTGTTAGTGGAGATAAAATGTTAGTGTTACTCTAAGTGTTCTACGAACTTTTAAAGATAAAGCTTAGTGGGCCATATTAAATTAAAAGGAAATTGACTGAGGTGAATTATTTGACAAGAACAGAGTGTGAAGAAACAATTTCAGATAATTCTGAATTAGACATTCTTGAAATTAAATTGAACAATGAGGAACTTCTCAAAAATTGGGATAAATTACTCAGTTACCTTTCAGAGGAAAATCAAAATGACCTGAAAGAATTATTACAATCACATGGGGAGATATGTGGGAATATGCTGGAAAGTACTAATCTGACTATGCATTATGTAGACTTGGCAGTACTGTTCCAATTAAGCAGCATCCTTATAGACTTATCTCTATAAAGTTAGCATAGGTTCTAAAAGAGATTGAATGCATGCTCAGAGCAGAAGAGACCCTGCTCTTGAATTTAGGCCTTCTGGTTCAAAGATAGGGACATTACTGCATAGAACACAGCACAGTACAATCCCTTTGGCCCTCAATGTTGTGCCGATCCAACTCTAAGATCAGACTAACCTACATACCGTTCATTGTATTATCTTCTGTGTGCCTATCTGAGAATCACTTAAATGTCCCTAATGTATGTGACTTTACTACCACTGCTGGCAGTGCATTCCATGCACCCACCATTCTCTGTGTAAAGAACACACCTCTGACATCTACCCTCAATCTTCCTCCAATCACCTTAAACCTATGCCCCCCCTCATGATAGACATTTCCACCATGGGAAAAAGTCTCTGGCTATCCATTCTATCTGTGGCCCTCATCATCTTGTACACCTCTATCAAGTCACCTCTCATCCTTTTTTGCCCCAATGAGAAAAGCCCTAGCTCCCTCATTCTTTCTTCATAAGACATGCCCTCCAGTCCAGGCAGCATCCTGGTAAATCTCCTCTGCACCCTTTCTAAAGCTTCCACACCCTTCCTATAATGAGGCAACCAAAACTGAACAAAATATTCCAAGTGTGGTCTAACCAGGGCTCCACAGAGCTGCAGCATAACTACTGCATCACAAGAGCTGTCCTGCATGTGCTTTAGTATTTTCTATTCAAACTGTTCATAAATGTTTATAAACTCCACTTCTGGAGCAAGTAGGATTTGAATCCAGGTCTCTAGATTCAGTGGTAAATACATTATCACTGTGTCACAAGAGCCCTTGTGGGCCTATTTATTTTTCTATACGTAATAGTGCTATTGTGCACAGCTAAGGGACTTTTCAAACAGTAAAATCACCGTGACTTTTTTTGCATTGTATTTTTTCTTTTAAGTACTACCAGTGTTCATCTCTGCAGCCAACTGAATATTTGAATTGAATGTATTGTCACGTGTACCAAGGCACATAAAATCCATGGGCAATACAAACCATTAAATGTGAAGGGAAGGTAAGGTGGGAGGGAAGGGGTTAAATCAAAACTGAGATGGAGGAGGAAATAAAGCACTGTATCTCCTGTGGTGTCCACCTCTCTCTTAATGGCATTGATGGAAACCGTGCGCTCCCTCTCCAAGAATACCACGTAATGGTGGAAGAGGAGCAGATTATCAGCAAATATGACTGGGTCCTATTTTTCTCATCAACCAGTTCAGAGATGTTATTTTGAATTCTAGAGCAGGTGTGACTTGAACCTGAGCCTCCCAGTCTGGGAAAATAAATGCTACCTCTACGCCACAATAGGAGCCCACCTGGGTTTGCATTATAAGTTTAATCTTTTTTTAAAATATAACCTATTTTTCTAATCAACCTGTTCAGAGATGTAATTCTAAACCTCTGGAGCAGTAAGGACTTGAAGACAGACCTCCTGGCCCACGAACAGGAATACTACCCCTGTGCCACAAGAGGAACCCAGCTGCATTTGCATTATAAATTTAATTTTTTTAAAGAACATAACCTATATTTTCTAATCCATCTGTTTAGGGATGCAATTCTAAACCTCTGCACAGGTGATTCTTGAACCCAGGCCTCCCAGTCCAGGAATACGAATACTACCACTGCACGACAAGAGGGACCCATCTGGGGTCTGCTGTTTTTTTTATTTAACCTATTGTTCAAATCAACCTGTTCAGAGATGTCATTACACACCTCTGGAGCAGTTTGGACTTGAACCTGCTGGGTCTGCTCTTTTTTTTCCTCTTTTCTTTTATCAATCAGTTCAGAGATATTATACATCTCTGGAGCAGGTGTGACTTGTACAAAGGCCTCCCATTCAGGGGTAGGGATACTACCACTGCACCACAAGAGGGACTCCTAGTTTGCACACTTTTTGTTTGAAACTGGACCTCCCAATCCAGGGGTAGGAACATTATTATTGCACAACAAGAGAGCCCTCTGGATTTGCTTTATTTCCATATATGTATCTACCTATCTTTCTAATAAACGTATTCAGAGATGTTACAATACACCTCTGAGGCAGATGGGTCTTAAACCAGAGCCTCCTGGTCCAGAGGCAGTGGCATTAACACTGTACCAGCAGAACCCATTATTATATAGAATTTTTGATTAAATGAACCTATTTTTCTAATCAACCTGTTCAGAGGTTTTATTGTATACCTCCGGAGTAGGTGGGACTTCAATCTAAGCCAGGAGAAGGTGAGGGCTACAGGTGATGCAGATCAGAGTCGAGGGTGTGGTGCTGGAAAAGCACAGCAGGTGATGAAGGGCTTATGCCTGAAATGTTGATTCTCCTGCTCCTTGGATGCTGTCTGATCTGCAGTTCTTTTCCAGCACCACACTTTTAACTTCTATCCAAGCCACTGTGCCACAAGAAAGTTGTTGTATAGAATTTATGGTGTTTTTCTAATCAATCTGTTCAACGATGTTATTATCCGTCTTTGGAGCAGTTGGGACCTGAATCCACTGGGTCTGCTTTATTTATTTTGGCTCTACTGGGAAGTGTTATCACACACAACTGAATGACCCCATTTGTATGTTTCTCATTTGATTTTTTAAAAATCTAACCTATTTTCTAATCTACCTGTTCAGGAATGTTATGATACAATTCTGGAACCGGTGGGACTTAACCCAGGTCTCAGTCCAAGGGTAGGTATAAGAACTTTATTAGATTACATCTCGAGTATTGTGTGTAGCTTTAGTCTCCTTATCTCAGTAAAGATATTATTTCCACAAAGGTTCATCACACTTGCTCCCAGAATGGCGAGACTATTGTATGAAACAAAATTAGGGCACACTGTGTCTGCATTCTCTAGCAGTTCAAAGAATGAGAGGTGATTTTAATGAATATTATAAAATTCTTAAAAAGAATAGGCAGGGAGACACAGGTAAGACGTTCCCCTTGGTTGGGGGTCTAGATCAGGGGGTACAATTTAAAAAAAGGGGTGATTGCACTTTGATCCAAACTGAGGAGAACTGGTTTTACTCAGAGGGTTGTACACTTTTGGAATCCCATACCACAGAAGACTGTGGAGGCTCAGCCTTTGGATAGTTTAATGGAGAGTCAAGGAGTGTGGTACTGGAAAAGGACAGTCGGTCAGGCAGCATCCAGGGAGCAGGAGACTCAATGTTTTGAGCACAAGTTCTTCATCAGGAATGTGGGAGGGGCCAAAGGGGGCAGAGAGATAATTGGGAAGGGGTGGGGCTGGGGGGAAGGTAAATGGGAATGCGATAGGTAGATGAAGGTGGGGGGTGATGGTTGGAATGGAGAGTGGAGTGGATAGGTGGGAAGGAAGATGGACAGGTAGGACAGTTCAAGACGGTGGTGCCAAGTTGAAGGATTGGATATGGGATAAGGTGGGGGGAGGGGAGATAAGAAAACTGGCGAAATCAAAATTGATCCAGTGTTGTTGGAGGGTCCCAAGAGGAAGATGAGGTGTTCCTCCTCCAGGCGTCATGTGGCTAAAATTTGGCAGAGGCAGCGGCCCAGGACTTGCATGTCAGGACTTTAATGTAGAGATTGGTGGATTTATGATTACTTGTGGCATACAAGGTAAAGGGATGAGGTAAGTAAAAGGTATTGAAGTGTTCAGTTAGCTATGCTTGTATTGATTGGTGGAGCAGGATCAGTGGACTGAATGCTTACTCATGTTCCTATGTTAGAATGATGTTCCGATTTGCAGTGTGGCAAGAATTCTGGGGGTAAAGGTGTTATACCTTGAGCAATTGCCAGGGAAGGGGCTATGAGCCTGTGGGGCCTTACTGGGAATGAAGGAGGAGAGGACCAGGTGGACATGCATCATCTGTTCCGGTTCCCTCTCTCATACTGAACTAGAAAAGTTTATCTATTTCAATCCCAATTTCCACTCTGCTCTCACCTTCACCTCATCTATCTCTGACTCCTCCTTTCCTTTCCTCGACATCTGTTTCAACTTTTGGGGACAGACTAGCCGCCAATATCTACTACAAATGCACTGACTCTCACAGTTACCTTGACTACACATTCTTAGATTTGCTTTCTGGAAAGACTTTATTCCATTCTCCCAGTTCCGCTGTCTCCACTGCATCTGTTCTGATGATACCAACTTCGATAAAGGAACCTTTGAAATGCCCATCTTCTTCCTCAATCAAGGATTCCCCAGCACCGTAGTTAACAGGGTCAGCTGGGTCCAACCCAGCTCCTGCACTTCAGCCTCATGCCCTCTCTTCCTTCCCACAACAGCGATAGGATCCTTTTGTCCTCACCTACTATCCTACTAGCATCCACAGGCAGAGGATTATTAGCCACCATTTCCACCACCTCCAGTGGGATGCCACCACCAGACACATATTCTGCCCCCCTTTCTCAGTCTTCTGCAAGGACCATTACCTCCCTGACACTCTGGTCTTCTCCTCCTTCATTCCCAACACATCCATAGAGCCCCATGGCAGCTTCCCCTGCAACCACGGAAGGTTAACACCTGCCCATTTACTTCCTCCCTCCTCACTATCCTAAGTCCCAAGCACATCTTCCAGGTGAAGCAATGCTTTACTAGCACTTCACTCAGTCTAGTGCTCACACTGTGGTTTCCTTTCCACTGGTGAAACGAAGGGCAGAAATGGGAGGCTGTTTCACAAAATATCTATACTCTGTTTGCAAAAAAAGCTTTCAGTTGCTTGTCACTCCAACACACTATTATGTTCTCCAGCCAAAATCACTGCCTCAGGCTTGCTGCAGCAAAGCTCAGTGCAAGCTGGAAGAACAGGATCTCATTTCCCGCTGGGCAGTCCTGAAGCATTTTGGACTTAATATTGAGTTCAATAATGTTAGGGCTTGAGCACCTTTTTCCATGCTTTCCCCACCTCCACACACTAGGTCTTGTCATCACATGGGCTGCTACCAAACACTATCCATTGTCAGCTACTAACAGTCCCCATTAGCAACTATTTATCCCCCCACATTGACCTTTAACCACTGCTTTGTCTGTTTAACTGTATTTTTCTCTTCAGGGATGTCTCTCTACCTAATGTTTACTCTCCACCTCCATCTTCTGTATAAAATAAATCCTTTTCCTAGTTACCATCATTCTGAAGGGGGGTCACTGGGCTCGAAACGTTAACTCTGATTTCTTGCCACAGATCCTGCTGAGATTATTCAGCAATTTCTGTAATTTTTTTCAGATCCACAGTTCTTTCAGTTTTTTTGTAAGGTATGATTTATCTAGTTAGCACACAAAACAATACTTTTCACTGTACCTCGGTTCATGTGACAATAATCAAGTCAAATATTGCAAATGATTCTGGTCCAACACTGTTACCTCTGGCATTCCACTAGTGACAGGTTGTCATCTTGAAAATGCACCCTTGTCTCATCTGTCTGTCTTCAATTTGTTAGCCAATCCCCTATTCATGCAAATTTTACTATGCCCAATACTGTGGGCTTACATCTTATTAGGTAGCCTAATGTGTGGAATCTTATACTAAATCCACTGCTTCCCCTTTTTCTATCTTGCTTGTTACCTCCTCAAAGAATTCTAATCAATTCATCTGGCATGATTTCCCCTTTGTGAAGCCATGCGGACTCTGCTTCATCATATTATGTATTTCTAAATATTCTGCTATTATATCCTTTATAATACTCTTTTTGCTAATTACTGATATTAAGCTAAATGGCCCTTATTACTTGTTTTTGTTTCCTTTCCTTTCTAAATAAAGGTATTACATTGGCAGTCTTCCAATCCTTTTGGATTTTTCCAGAATCTAATCCAGATTGGAAAGTTACTACTGGTGCATCCACTATCTCTGTAGCTACTGCTTATGCAAGGTAGAGTAGGAAGAAAATCAGTTTTTCTTCTAATTTCTCAATTAAGTGAACAGTTCAGAGTGTTTTTTTTTTAAGAGTCATAGAATCCTACAGCACGGATACAGACCCTTTGGCCCAAACTGGTCCATGCTGATGCTAACCCTATTGCTCTGTATTTGGTCCATATATTTCTAATCCTTTCCTATCCTTGTATTTGTCCAAATGTCTTTTAAATGTTGTTAATGTAACCGCCTCAATCACTTCCGCTGGCAGCTCATTCCATATGCTTACTGTGGCCGGACAGGCCACTCAAAATGATAAATTTATGATGAACTGGATAAGGTGGACAAGGACTAAAGTTATGCTGGAAAATGAAGCCAACCTTGACTGGTTAGCACTCAGTGGTTAGCACTGCTGCCTTACAGCACCAGGGTCCCAGGTTCATTTCCAGCCTCAGGCGACTGTCTGTGTGGAGTTTGCACATTCTCCCCCGTGTTTGCGTGGGTTTCCTCCGGGTGCTCCAGTTTTCTCTCACAATCCAAAGATGTGTGGGGCAGGTGAATTGGCCATGCTAATTTGCAGAGGGAAATGTGTCTGGATAGGTCGGTGTGGACTGGTTGGGTCGAAGGGCCTGCTTCTACACTGTAGGGAATCTAATCTAATGTGATTGTGTCAATCCACATGCTGCAGAATCCAGACAGGCTGCAGCTGCTCAAACAAACTGATAGCTGCAGACCCTATAATACAACCCGGAATTTGGGTTTGAATAGGTCAATGGAATGTCACCCTCGGAACAATCGGAAACACTGAGGTGGGTATGAGAACAGAAGCACTTCGCAGCCTTATTTGGAGGAAGTTACGCGTACCCAGCACCTCCAGTAATGGACACTTGAGGACCATCTTGCCATCAGCGTGCCAACACCTGGTTGGGTCTGATCGATCAGGGTGATCGAACCTGATCAATCCATTGGAAGATACTCAAGATCCTCCTAAAAGAGCACGAAGACTTTGGAGTATAAGAATCGCTGCAACATCCCCCTCAGGAGCAGTAATTTGAACAGTAACTCTAGAATAACCACCGAAAGAAAAGACACCTCTGAAACCATCTGAAGAAGATCAGAAAACATCACCATATGGAGCCCGGCCAAGTTCTAGTGTGATGATGCATGATCAAAGTTAAAGCATAAGATAGCTGTGTTGTGTTTATCATTAGTTCATAGTGTATTTGTTGTTCTAATATTAATTGTGTCAAGTAAACAAATATTATTGTTTTACAGTTATTAAGAGTCGACTCACAGTTCTTTTATTAGATATAGGAGTTCAAACACAGTATGGCAGGTGCAACAGTACCATATGTTTCTTATACAATTACCACATACCTTATACTCCAAAGGTGCCCTGATTATCCACTTGCAGTTGGCAAAACTAGGATACATGTCTGGGTAGTTTGGAGAGGTGAAAATGCCATCACTTTTAGTGAGTAGGTTTCCACATACCTCTAAGAAAAATCAAGCCAGAACACACAAAATAAAACTATGAAACAATGATAATATATCTTACTGTTAAATTCACATTCCTCAGATATCAGTATGTCAAGTCAGCAGAGCAACACGTTCAGCTATCAGTATATTCATGTAATCATCCACTGTGTATGAAAAACAATGAGCCAATAAAAATATTTATTTGATAAAATAATGAAAAAAGCAAGAAAATTCAAAAAATCTACTTGGAAACTATTTCCAGGAGGAAATTGTACTAGTACAGAGGAGAACTTATGTTTTGTGATATTCAGAACTCTTAGAAATCCAAGAGTTAATGGGCAAAGGCTCAAAGCTATCAACTACAGGTACAGCAAATTAAGGAGAATCAAAATAGTCATGGATGCAAAACAAAGACAAAAATTGATGGAGAAGCTCAGCAGGTTGGTCAGCATTTGTGGGAAGAAAGCAAAGTGAATGTTTTGAGTCCGGTGACTCATCATCAGAACTGTTAAGAACTGGAAAAGAAGTGGTATTTATGCTGAAGCTGAAACTGGGGGAGGAGAGAGTAGATAGGTGGAGGTGGAGCCCAGAGAGAGACACGAAAGGGGTAGGTAGACAAGGAAATTATGGATAGCAGGCCATGATAGAGGAAAAGCTGGGTAAGTGATAATAAGTGTTAAGAGTATGAGAAAATGAGTAAGCTGTACGGAAAGCAACCCATTTACTGTGACAATGGGCCTAAGAATATTGAGAATGGGTGACTGTGCTAAAAGTAACGCATGACATAACAGGACCAAGTATGTGGCTGCAATCAAGACTCTAGAATGATGTGTTACCTCCAGTGTGCCAGGGTCAAGCAGGTCTCTGAGCGTTTGGATGGAATTCTTAAGGGACAGTGAGCAGTCAGAGTTGTTCCACATATTGGTACTGACATCGTAGGTAGGAAAAAGGATGAGGTCCGAAGAGAGATTATAGGGAATTCGGCAAAAGGTTAAAATGTAGGCCCTCAAGGGTATTAATTTGTGGACTATTTCTGGTACCAATTGTTATGGAGAGTAGGAATAGGAGGATGTGGCAGATGAATGCATGGCTTGAGAGCTGGTGCAGGGATTCAGATTCTTGGACCATTGGAATTTCTTCTGGGTAGAGGTGACCTGGACAGGAGGGACAGATTGCACCTGAATTGGAGGGGGACAAATATCCTGGTGGGGAGATTAGCCGGAGGACAGCACAGAAGTTAACAAGAGCAAGTTAAATAGTAAAGGCAGTGTCGATAATCCTACTACGAGACAACAATATTGCAGGAAGCAAGAGAAATCTGGGTTAAACTGCATTTATTTCAAAGCAAGAGAGCTGAGAGTTATGGCAAATGAATCTGGGGCATGGATACGTATATGGGAATGGGATATAATATCTATTACAGAAATATTGCTGAGGGATAGACAGAACTGGCAGCTCAATGTTCCAGGGTAAAGATTCTATAGCTAGCACAGAAGGGGAGGAGAGAGGAGGGGTCTTGTGTTTTTGATTACAGAAAAAATTGCAGTATTTTTTCTTGAGGGTTCATCCACTGAGTTTATATGGGTAGAACTGAGAAACAAAAAGGGGTGGATCACTTTGATAGCATTGCACGAAAGGCAGTCAGTGGGATATTGAGGAGCAAATATGAAGGAGATAGCAGAAAGCTGCAAGAATAATAGGATTGTAATAGTGGGGGATTTTAACTTCCTAACACTATGGCAGTTTCAGTTGATATCTCAGCCTTTTGGCTCAGAATATGTGTAGTTCCTGAGGACCAGAGGAAGAGATTCTGCTCGAGTGCTGCAGGTTCGACACAGCGGACGTGTGCTGGCGGGGGAGAAACCACGGGGATCGTGTTGGGAGTCGTTGGAGCTGCTGGAGACCATCGCTGGATTGTGATTGGATGTTGGAGGATCATTTGGTTGTGCTGACCTGCTCTTGGTGGATCTTTATGCTGGCTTCGGCCTAACGCCAATTCAGGTACCAGCCAACCTCAGAGCTATGGCCTCAGCAGCCGCTCGCAGCCCAGGCCAGGGCATTCGCAACACAGTCAGGGTGACTGTGAAGGTGGAGCAGCGTACACCAGTTGATCGGACAGTATCTGTTAAGAAGATTTAGCTGGAGTGCTGCGGGTTCGACCCCGGGAAACATTGAGTATGTCAGTATGCTTCGGGCAGGTACCATGAATGAATCCATGAGGAAAGGCATATCACCCTCGTCTACAAGCGGAAGGGGGAGAGAGAGGAACTCAAAAATTGGAGACCAATCTCACTGTTGAATGCAGATTACAAAATTCTGTCAAAGGTTATCGCCAACCGGGTCAGGTCTGCTCTAGGGTCGGTGATTCACCCTGACCAAACCTGTGCTGTGCCGGGCAGGAAGATCGCTGAGAGTCTCGCACTCCTCAGGGATACGATCGCCTACGTGCAGGACAGAGGGTTGGACACCTGCCTGATCAGCCTGGACCAGGAGAAAGCCTTTGACAGGATATCACACACATATATGAGAGATGTTCTCTCCAAAATGGGCTTTGGGGAGGGAATCTGCAATTGGATCAGACTGCTCTACACCAACATTGTCAGTGCAGTCTCAATCAATGGGTGGGAATCAGATAGCTTCCCAGTCAGATCTGAAGTCAGGCAGGGCTGTCCTCTCTCTCCTGCCTTGTTTGTGAGCTGCATAGAGCCATTTGCCGAGTCCATCAGGAAGGATGCGAGCCTGAGAGGGATGACTATTCCTGGCAGTGGGGGCCTGCAGGTTAAGGCCTCCCTGTACATGGATGACGTCGCCGTTTTCTGCTCGGATCCGCTGTCCGTGCGCAGACTCATGTGCATTTGTGACCAGTTCGAATGGGCCTCGGGGGCCAAGGTAAACCGAGGCAAGAGCGAGGCCATGCTCTTCGGGAACTGGGCCGACCAATCCTCGATCCCCTTCACCGTCAGGACCGACCACCTGAAGGTGCTGGGTATTTGGTTCGGAGGGGCTGGGGCGTGCGCCAAGTCTTGGGAGGAGCGTATCAGCAAAGTGAGGCAGAAACTGGGCAAATGGAAGCTACGGTCGCTCTCCATCGCGGGAAAAAACCTGGTCATCAGGTGTGAGGCACTGTCATTGCTATTATACGTGGCACAGGTCTGGCCTATTCCCAGAACCTGTGCCGCTGCAGTCACCCAGGCCATCTTCCAATTTATATGGAGGTCAAAGATGGACCGGGTCCGAAGGGACTCGCTGTACAAAGATCTGGGCAACGGGGGAAAAAATACACCCAATGCCTCAACCTGATGGCCACCTTTGTGTGTGGCTGCATCAAGCTGTGCGTGGATCCCCGGTACGCAAACACCAAGTGTCACTACGTACTGAGGTTCTACCTGTCCCCGGTGTTGCGAAGGATGGGCCTGGCCTCGCTGCCGCGGAACGCTCCGAGTAGTTGGACCGTTCTGCATCACCTGTCCTTCGTGGAGAAGTTTATGAAGAAAAACACCTTTGACCACAAGTCCATCAGGAAGTGGTCAGCACGTAGTGTCCTTGAGACCCTTTGGGAAAAGGAGAGGGCAGATCCTATCGAGCGGTTCCCTGAGCAGACTGTCAAAGCCATTTGGCAGAATGCCTCATTGCCAGAACTTTCCAAAAAGCACCAAGACATGGCTTGGCTGGTGGTGAGAAGGGCTCTGCCTGTGAGATCCTTTATGCATTCCCGGACTCTCAGCCGCACCGCAAGCTGCCCTCGAAGCGGCTGCGGGGGGGGGGAGGAGACTGTCACACATCTCCTTCTGGAATGTGCCTACGCAGAAGTAGTCTGGAGAGGAATGCAGTGGTGTTTGTCGAGGTTCGTCCCGAGCAGTGCCGTGACGCGGGACTCCGTGCTCTATGGCCTGTTCCCCGGGACGCACACCGAGACAAACATCAACTGTGCCTGGAGGATCATCAACTCGGTGAAGGATGCTCTCTGGGTGGTCCGAAACCTGCTGATCTTCCAGCTGAAGGAGTTGACCCCGACTGAGTATTGCAGACTGGCACATCCCAAGGTCCAGGACTACGTGTTGAGGAATGCGCTGAAGCTTGGGGCAGCTGCCGCCAAGGCGCGGTGGGGAAAGACCACTGTGTAAAGTCTGCCTGCCTAAGAAGAACAGGGGGCCCACGCAGTCATTTGGGCTCTGCTGACGCCTCAGCTAAATATATGGACATATGATTGATAAACATACAGACCTGTATATACAAATGATAAATTCAGATCTCTGTATGTAAATGTTTATGTATGTATGGCATGACCAACTGTACAGACCATCAAATTATTTTATGAATAAAGTATATTTGTGAAATAAAAAAAAGGTTTCAGTTGATATCAAGAGCTTGGATGATGGGCAGCTTGTTAAATGTGTTCAGGAAGAATTTCTCGAACAATATGTAGATGGCCCTACTACAGAAGGGTGAAAGTCAGTAGTGCAGATGCTGGAGATTAGAGTCAAGAGTGTTGTGCTGGAAAAGCATAGCAGGTTATGCAGCATCTGAGGAGTAGAAAAATCGACGTTTCAGGCAAAAGCCCTTCATCAGGAATCTACTAGAGAAGGGGCCAGAAGTTTCCTCGTCTTGGGAAATAAGGCTGAGCAAATGACAGTAGGGTTAACAGGGAACAGTTTAGGACCAGTGACCATAATTCCATTAATTTTAAAATAGCTATGGAAAAGGATTAGGTCTGATCCACAAGTTCAAGTTCTAAATTGGGTTAAGGCCAATTTTGATGGTCTTAAACAGGAACTTGCAGAAGTTGATTCGGGAGGCTATTTACAGGCAAAGGGATGTCTGTTAAGTGGGAGGTTTTCAAAAGTGAGTTAATGGGGGTTCAGGGTCAGTGTGTTCCTGCCAAAGTGAAGGGTAAGGTTGGTAGGAGTGGGGAACCCCAGACAATTGGAGTTAATGAGGCTGTGGTCAGGAAAAAGGTGGAGGCATATGACATGTATATGCAGCTGGGATCAAGTGAATTCCTTGAGGAGTCTACAAGTAGTCAAAATCAGGAAGGGCTGAAAGGTGACATGAGATGTGGAGAGAGGTGGATTAGTCGGGGTAAATTTAGGGGAATGGGTCTGGGTGGGTTGCTATTCGGAGGGTAGGTGTGGACTTGTTGGGCCGAAGGGCCTGTTTCCACACTGTAGGGAATCTTAAAAAAAAGATGGCTTTGGCAGATAAGGTAAAGGAGAATCCAAAGAGATACTACAAGTACATGAAGAACAAAAGAATACCTAGGGAGAGAAAGGGCCTCTTAAAGATCAACAAGGAGCTACAAAAGATGACAGATCCTAAATTAATGTTTCCTGTCAGTATTTAACATCGAGAAAAAATAGTGGTGTCTTGAAGAAAGCCCACATTATAGAAGAGGAGGTGCTGGATGTTTCAAAAAGTATTAAGGTAGATAAATCTCTGGGACCTGATGAAGTGTATCCTAAGACTTTGTAGGACACTGGATAAAAATTGGTTTGACAAGAGAAGACAGAGGAGGGTGGTAGAGGGTCATTTTTCAGACTGGAAACCTTTGACCACTAGTTTGCCACAGGGATTGGTGCTGGGTCCACTGTTATTCATCATTTATATAAATAGTTTGGATGAGAAGTTCAGAGATATGGTTAGTAAGTTGGCAGATGACACCAAGACTGGTGGTCTGGCGGACAGTGAAGAAGGTTCAAAGTTTGTGAGAAGATTTGGGTTGAATTTGCGGTAAGACTGTTTGTTCTAATCTTTGCATTTCCGGTTCTGCTATGAGTCCAGAGATGGGTGAGCCCATGGGTGTGCTGTTGATTTGTTCATATATTTGGTTGTGAGGCACAGGTCCAGTAGTTTGAGTATGCCATCTTTGTTGATAGGTTCAACGTCCTGTTGTCTGTTCTGTATGTCCAGCAGGTTGGCTATTGTTTCTCTGGCTAGAGTTTTGTTGATAGAGGTGAACAGTGCCGTTACATCGAATGAGACCATGGTTTCTTCCTTGTCTATGTGTATATTTCTGATGATGTCCAAGAATTCCTGTGTTGATTGTATAGAATGTCTGGATCCGCTGATCAGGTGTTTTAGTTTCTGGGTCAGATATGTGGATGACACCTTTGTAATCATTAAAAACACAGAAATAGAGAACACACACCGGATCATCAACCCCACACTCACAGGAATCCGATTCACTAGAGAGGAAGAAAAGGACAACCAACTCCCATTCCTAGACGTGATGGTATAGAGAACACCGAACAGAGAATTCACCACAAAGGTATACAGGAAAGCCACACACACAGACCAAGTCCTAAACTACGAAAGCAACCACCCCAACACACACCAAAGAAGTTGCATCAAGACACTATTCAAAAGGGCCAAACACACTGCAGTACACCAGAACTGCAAAAAGAGGAAGAAGAACACCTATACAATGTATTCACCAAAAACGGATACCCGAGCAATTTCATCAACAGATGCCTAAGGGAAAGACAACGGAACGAGGACATGCCGCAACCCAAAGGACTAGCCACACTACCATACATCAAGAACATTTCTGAACTGACAGTCAGACTACTGCGACCACTAGGACTCATAACAGCACACAAACCAACAGCCATTCTCAGACAACAACTCACCAGAACGAAGGACCCGATACCCAGCATGAGCAAAACCAATATAGTGTACAAAATCCCATGCAAGGACTGCACAAAACACTACATAGGACAAACAGGAAGACAGCTAACGATCCGCATCCATGAACACCAACTAGCCATGAAACGACACGACCAGCTATCCTTAGTAGCCACACATGCAGATGACAAGCAACATGAATTCGACTGGGACAACACTACTATTATAGGACAAGCCAAACAGAGAACAGCCAGGGAATTCCTAGATGCATGGCACTCATCCACAGATTCAATCAATAAGCACATCGACCTGGACCCTATATACTGACCACTGCAACGGACAGCTGGAACTGACAACCGAAATTCAAACCACTACAAATGCCGGAGGAAACATCACAGAAGCGCTTCACAGGAGGCTCCCAAGCACTGAGGATGTCGCCTAGACAGGGGACGAAACGTCTGCAACACAAATTCCCAGCTCGGCGAACAGAACCACAACAGTGAAGAAGGTGCTCTGGGAATGCAGTGAGATATTGATTAACTGGGCCAGGGGCTAAGGAATGGCAGATAGAGTTTAATTTACATAAATGCAAGGAGTTGCATCTTCGTGGGTCAATCCAGGGCAGGATTCACAACCAATGGGAGGGTGCTAAACAGTGTTATAGAACAAAAAGATCTAGGTGGACAGGTTCATAGCTCCTTGAAAGTGGACTCACAGGCTTTTGGCATTCTTGCTTTCATCGGTCAGAGCGCTGAGTGTAGGAATCTTGTTAAGTGTCTTGTTGCAGCTGTACAAAATGTTGGTGTGGTGAGGCCACATTGGAATATTGCAAGACATTTGGTCACCCTACTGTCGTAATGACATTAAATTAGGAAGAGTGCAGAAGAAAATTCCTCAGATGCTATCTGGAGTGCAACGTTTGAGTTATAAGAAGAAGTTGGATACACTGACATTTTTTTCCCTGAAGCATAGGAGGCTGAGGGATGACCTTGTAGCCTATCTGTAAAATCATGACAGGCATTGATAAGGTAGAAAGCCAACAGCTTTTCCCGATGGTAGGGGATTCTAAAACTAGAGGGCGTAGGTTTAAAGTGAGAGAGTAGAGACACAAAAGGGTCCAGAGGGGCAATTTGTTTCACTAAGAGGGAGGTGAATGCTCTTCATCAGGAAGCTTATGCTTGAAACATCAATTCTTCTGCTCCTCAGATGCTGCCTGACCGGCTGTGCTTTCCCAGCACCGTACCCTCGACTCTGATCTCCAGCATCTGCAGTCCACAATTTCTCCTACAAGAACAAGGATGTAGTTTTAAACTTTTTTAAGACACTGGTTCATTCTCAGCTGGAGTACTGTGTACAGTTCTGGGTACCGCATTATTGGAAAGATGTGAATGCAGTGGAGAGAATGGAGAAGGAATTCACAAGAATGGTTCCAGGAATGGCAGACTTCACTTATAAGAACAGACTGAAGAAATTGTGGCTGCTTATCAGTCATGATTAAATGGTGGAGCTGACTCGAGGCTGAATGGAAATCTGATGGAGGTTTCCAAACTCATGAATGAGCTGGTTACAGTAGATAAGGGGGAAACTGTTCCCTCTCATAACAGAAACAAGACAGTACATACTAAAATGATCTGCAAAAGATGCAGGGGTGAAATGAGGAAAGATTTTTCACTCAATGATTGTGGTACAGAATGCACTGCCTAAAAATATGGTGGAGACAGTTAAGGGATTGGATGATTATTTGGATAAAAATAATGTGCAAAGGTGTCGGGAAAACGCAAGAGATTGGCACCAGGCAGTGATGCTTATTTAACGGGTCGATACAGGCTTCCTTGTGTACTGTAACGCTTCTGTAATTCTAAGAGATAGACATGGGGTCTATAGTGTGTGATAAATGTTTGTTCATTTTGTTGCAGGTAGCACAGTAAATTGATACTGCTCGTTATTTCAAATGATCAATGCAGACAAGTAGTATCTCTGCAATACCTATTGCTAATACATTTTGGCAGGGTATCTGAAATTGCCAGAATAACTTGTGCTCAAAGACTATTTGCATCTGGTAAAGGGGATTCATACTGTGGCTGCAAAGTGTTATGAGAAAATGAGCTTTTGGGGGAACAATAGTCCAAGAGTTAGATATTCCTACATTAACGAATGGAATGACTGCTCTGTAAGCCTTTGGAATTTTAAAATCATAAAATGCAGAAGCAGGCCATTCTATTTATCAAGCTTGCTCTGTGATTCCATGAAATCATGGTGGATCTGATAATCCCAACTCCATGCTCCTGCTTTCTCCCCATATCTCTTGAATCCTTTACTGATTAAAAATCTGTCAATGTCAGATTTGAATATATTTCACAATCTTGCCTCCATAGCCCTCTCTGGTAATAATGTTGGGGACCTCAGGATGAGGCAAAATGGACCATTCTTTTGGCACTTCTAGTGGAATATGGATGCACCAAGAAGTCAGTGAGAGCACTGGGTACTGTAAAAACTATGGATTCCCACCACATTTAGCAATAGTACTGAAGACATGAATTCCAGAATTAGCAGGCCCCCTAAACAAGCAGTTCCAGCACAGACACAACATTGCCATCTACTCAATGTGAAAAACTGTCCAGGTATATCCAGTTGCCAGGTATATTCTATCCACAAAAAGCAGCAGGATAAATCCTACACAGCCAATTATTGCCCCATCCGTCTCCCCTCAAACTTCATTAAGTGATGAAAAGGGTTGTCAACAGTGCTATCAACAAGCCCTTTGCTAAGGAATAACCTGCTCACTGAAGCTTAGTTTGAGTTTAGCCAGGGATATCCAGTTCCTGCCGTCATTACAGTTTGGTTCAACATGGCCACAACAGCTGAATTCCTGAGGTGAAGTGAGAGTGAATGCCCTTGACAGCAAGGCAGCCATTGAACAAGTATGGAACATGTCTGAAGTGAATAGGAATCCAGCAGAAATCCCTACACTGTTTGACATTGTACATGAAAGATGTTTGTGGTTGTTAGAATTCAATCTTAATGCAAGGACATTACTTCATTACTGTGTTACTGTCAATCATCCTGTGTGGGCAGGATATAACTGGGCAATTTTCCATATTGTCAGGCACATAACAGTGTTGTAGCTATACTGGAACAGTTTGGCTAAGTGCACAGCTAGTCATGGAGCACAAGTCTTCAAGACAATGCCGGAACATTTTCAGATCCCACAGCCTTTGTAGTAATCCATTCAATAATTTCTTGATACTATGTGGAGAGAATCAAATCAATTGAAGTTATAGAGTCATACAGCACGGAAACGGACCATTTGGTGCAACCAGTCCATGCCGAATATAATTCCAAACTAAACCAATCCCACATGTCTGCTCCTGGTCCATATCCCTCCAAACCTTTCTTGTCAGGGACCTCAAGAGGAGGCTGAAATGGATTAGCTACCCATTACTTCTGGCTGAAGTTGGATATTTTAGCCTTATCCCTTTGCACTGATGTGCTGGACTCTCCAATTGAGGATGGAGATATTTGTGAAGCCTTCATTTCCAGTTAGTTAAGATTGTCCTGTGGCAGGGCTGCAGAGCTTAAATCTGATCCTTTGATTGTGGAATCACTTAACCCTGTCCATTGCATGCTCCTTCCACTTTCTGGCATGCAAGCAGTCATGTGTTTGAGGTTCACCAAATTCATACATCATTTTTCGATATGCATGGTGCTGCCCTTGGCATACCCTTCAGCATTCTTCATTTGAACCAGGGTTGATCTACCAGCATTATGGTAATGGTAGAGTTGGGGGAATGCTGGGCCATTGGTTTGCAGATTGTGATTGAATACAATTCTGCTACTGACAATTACCTATAACACCTTATAGATGGCCAGTCTTGAGGTGCTAAATCTGTTCAAAGTCTGTCCCATTTGGCATGACCAACAATATGATGCAAGATATCCACAACGCAAAAATGGGACATCATCTTCATAAGTACTGTGTGACAGTAACCCCGACTGACAGTGTGACAGACGGACACATCTGTAACAGATTCTTTGGTGAGGACAACACCAAGTAGATTTTTTTCTTTATTGCTGGTCTCCTTACCACTTGCTGAAGACTCAATCTGGCAGCAATGTCCTTTTGGACTCAGCAGGCTCAGTGAGTAGTAATGCTACCAAGATTTTCTTGGTGATAGACATGGAAGTTGCCGTAGGAACAATCCCTAGGATAAGACTGCAGTACTGAATAGAATTTAATACAATCGTCAAGGAAAGATCCCATCTCAGAACACACATCTCCCCAAACATCACACCCTCAACAGACTATATCCACCTTCTAACTACAGACTTATATTAATACAGTCCGCACTACTCCAACTATCACAGGTACAGACCACACTTCAGATATATTTAACAGTCTCCTCTGATAACAGGTATCAATGCATAAACATGTAGACAAATATACCTGCCAATGCACTCATTCACAACTGTCACCATTTCTCTTTCAGGACAAAGCAGTCTCAGAAGGAGATACAATGCATCCAGCTTCTTCACATATCACAACTATTCTCCTTTGCTAATTCCTCAAAAATACCCTCACTTTCAAGCTCTATATGGTCCCAACACACACATGGGTCAACAGAAAATTTAGACTTAGATGTTGAGACGATATTTACTATAGCCAAATTTGCAGATGCACAGGTTGGTGGGAAAGCAAACAATGAAGAGTTTGCAAATTGATCCAGACAGTCAATGAGTGGGCAAAAAAGTTGGCAGACATATATAAAATGTGCAAAGATGTGAAGTTATCGATTTTTGCACTGAAGAACAGAAAAGCAAAATATGCTAGCTGTATGGAGTAACAACAAAAATCTGTAAAGTCATATAGATAGGTCAGAACAGGATGAAAATAAGGACCAACACATAATGAATCTTATGGGCTGTAAGAGAAAGGCAGCACCTCTTAAACAGCTGCTGGGTGCTTTGTAATAGCTCATCCTGTAAAGAGGGATACACATACATTGGAACCAGTTCAGAAAAGGCTCCCTAGTCGATCATGGGATGACAAGGTTGTCATATGAGGAAACTTTCAGCAGATTTGGCCTATACTGAACAAAATTTAGAAGAATAAAATGCAATCTTATTGAAGCATAAAAGGATTTTGGAAGTTGTGGGGGTTAACAGAATAAGTGCTGAGATGCTGTCTGCCTTCATAGAGAAATCTAAAATTACAAATCTAGGAGGCATTTTCAGAGAAAAGGGTTGCCCATTTGTCACAGAAGTAAGAAGGAATTTCTTCTTGCAGAAGGTTGCAAAATCTTTGGAATTCTCAATCCAATAGGCTAAGGCAGGTACATCAATGAATATATTCAAGGCTGAAATTTACATTTTTAAACAATAAGGAATTCAAGGGACAGGTAGGCAAGTTGGGTTAAGGTGAAATCAGATCAGCCATGATCGGATTGAATGGAGAAGCAGACTGCAGATGTCTTATATCTTATATTCTCACATATGCTAAAAAAAATCTTTAATTTTATCATTGCAGGCTCAGCAACCCAGTACACTCCTCTCTTCTCATGCCCAAACCCCCATTCCACTTTATCCTCTGCACTCTGGAAAACAAGTAGAAAAAGAAATGCAACTACTTTCTGTCCTGGAGGAAGAGGACAAAATGAAGATATAAGACAAAATGAAGGACAGTTTGTTAATTACAATACTGTCATAGGCATCAGATCAGACATTGACATCCAGTGTAACCTAATGGCTATGCAATAGAAGGATCCTCAACGTAGCACACAGTGGGTATTAGCCAGTGGTTATACAGATGGAATTCTACAGGTGATACAATCATATATTAGTTCAGCCTTAGAGGAGTCAGATGATGAAATACCAACACACAAGATAATGGTTGAAATTTGGAAGCAATTTCCCAGTAAAAAAACTGATATGACTAGGTGAACAGATGCTTAAACAAACCTGGAATGCAAAAGAGTTGAGTTCATGGGAATACCTGACAGGATCTTGGGCAAAGCCTGAATCTTCAGCTGCAAGTTTCAGGGTCAGAGAAACAGTGTGAGCTTTGAATAATGGTTTACTATTTCATGTGGGACATTTCCACTCCAACTCATCGTATAATTTTGTTTGTCTGCCAATGTAACATGCCCTGGACTGCATAATATCAAGATTGTTGCTACGTTTTTCATTGGGCAGGAGCAAGGTCACAGTAGTCTTCCACTGCCAATTGAATGAGACTTACAGAATTCTGCCCTAGAAAGTACTCTCTGTATCTCTGTTGCTCACTGGCATTATGACATTTCCAATTAATAACAATACTTATTTCTTATTCTATTTGTCTTGTAACTCCAGAATTTTTTTCATAGAAGTGAGCATCCCTAACATTTACTGTCTATTCTTAAGGTCCTTCAAGGAGATGGTGAGCAGCCTTCTTGAACTGCTGAAGTCCATGTGGTGTGGGTACGCTTACAATGGTGTTAAGGAGTGTGTTCTAAGATTTTGACTCAGCGATACATAAGGAACAATGATTTAAGCCCTAATTAGGATGCTGTCAGATTTGGAGAGGACCTTTCAGGTTCCTATGCATCTTCCGATCTTGCTCTTCTAGGTGGTAAAGGTCACATATTTGGAAGGTGCTGTCATGACTTCTTTTTCCAGGAAATATTTTTTAACAATCCTGATTCAGCTACGGTTACAGTTCAGTTGCTGTAATAATACCAAGATTTTTCTAATTAATTAATGGCTTTAATTCAGTAATTCTATATTTTTATGCATGTATATGATATAAGTAGTTTAGATTCTGTTTGTTTCAAAATGTTTCCTTTCCTTGGTTCTATTAATTTATATTTTCTTTTATTCTATCTTGTCCTGTTTAAACTTTCCTACCATTTATTATCTCACATCACTCTTGATGGTTCCTAGAAAGATAAACAAAGTCTCTGAACCACAATACCTTCTCTCAATAGCTGCCTGAAATTGGGACTTTCCTGCATAGATTATTGTGGCGAGTAAATTTTTGTTTAATGTTCTGGCTCAAAATCATGTTGCAACATCGATAATTTTTGTCACTTTTAGTTTATGACACAAGATTACAGTCACCATAGATGTACAACAATATATTTTGGAAAAATACATTTGTATTTAAACTTACGGCATTGATACAACTTGATTATCTTTAAAACATCTAATTCAGAGAAACCCATATATTGTCCAATCTCCACATTTGGATCTGGTTTTGGCACAATGGTGGGTAAATCGAGACTTTTGGAAAAAACATACCTAAATCAAGAAATATAAATGTTAGTACCTTTGTTTGATTGGAACGTTAAGTGTTTTCTATATAAAAAAAATGCTAACAACATACACTTGATAATGCAACTAACACAGTATGTAGCAGGATGGAAGCTCTCTGTGCATACTACATGCCAACAGTACTACAACCGCTCACTATAATGCATGGTCAGCTCATTTGTGTAGTTTTGCAGTGCATTGCAGTGTAATGTACTAAGCATTCATTTTCCAAAAACTCATAAAAGTCTGCTTGATGTACTTAAAACTGTTTTGCTACTAAAAGGCAAAATTCAATGTCCTTTGGGTTGCTGCTGGCCAAAAACTGAACTGGACCAGTCACATAAAGGTTTATAAAATCATGAGGGTCATGAATAGGATAAATAGATAAGGTCGTTTCCCTGGGCTGGGGGAATCCAGAATGACAGGGCATAGGTTTAGGGTGAGAGGGGAAAGATATAAAAGGTACCTAAGGGGCAACGTTTTCACACAGAGGTACATGTATGGAATGAGCTGCTAGAGGAAGTGGTGGAGGCTGGTACAATTACAGCATTTAAAGAGCACCTGGATGGTTATATGAATAGGAAGGCTTTAGAGGGATACGGGCCAAATGATCTGTTTCCGTGTTGTTCATCTCTACGACTCTATGAGTCTATGTACAGTAAAATTACAATAAGTCAAATTGTAGGCAGACCACCCTTGAACTCTTGTTAAGTGGAGCCTCAAACAGGCCAAGGAGACATGTCTATTTACATCAGCAGGTCTGACAGCATCTGTGAGGAGAAATCAGAGTTAATGTTTCTGGTCCGGTGACCCTTACTTCGAACTGATGGTAGTTAGGAAAATGTTGATTTATATGCAGAAGCTAGTGTGGGGCAAGGGGGTAAGGAGTACACAATAGGTGGGGATAGAGCCCAAAGAGAGAGAGAAGGACAGTTGGAAAGACAAAGGAGTTGTTAAAGGTCTGGCTAGGAGGGTGAATGGCTGTTAATAGAAACAGTGATTGAGTGAATCGAGCCAAATGAAGAATGGGAATCTGTGATACTGGGGACTTCAAAAAATCATCCTTTCTCACCAACAATGTATTTTCATTCACATATTAGTTGAATATCCTTTTCAAGCATTACCAAAGTTACACAACATTACCACAGTGCTAATGAATAGCTGAGGTGCATTTTAATGAATTTCTTTAAGGTCACTTCCTTTATTTTCATAATGAAATATAAAGAAAATCAGTACTTACCTTCCATAATGCATAACTGAAACATAATCATAATCTGTAACCAAGTTATTGGATTTCTGTATTTTAAAGTTATTCTCTGCTTCTGTAAAAACATCAATTAAAACCAACATTCTAATTTGCACTAGCTTGTTACATAACGTTAGATATCACCACATAACGTCGTTTTAGACAAAATATGTTTTGTAGACATTTCACCGTAAGTTACAATTTAAAATGAAATATATATATGGATATATTGTTTGATTTATAACGTAACATAAACCGACCCAACTAACAGACAGCGCAGGGATAATGGTATTCACTTTCATTGGAAAGAAATTACTCTCCCTGTCTCACCAGTTTATGTGTTAAGTCTCAATTAGACACTACTGCTATTGTAAATAAATTGGAGTTTTTTTGGAGTGGGGGAAGATGTCAGCTAGTCCAGTTAGCTAGATAACTACAGCAATACAAAGCCAAAGGCATAGCTCAATTCTGTGGCTGTGGAAATTCATGGAGGCCTGCCTCCTTAACTTATTCCACATTTGAGGAGTGGTTACTCTCATGCTATGTGTAATCAATTAGATTAGAATTCTTACAGTATGGAAACAGGACCTTCGGCCCAACAAGTCCACCGACCCGCAACCCACCCAGACCCATTCCCCTACATTTACCCCATCACCTAACACTACAGGCAATTTGGCATGGCCAATTCACCTGACCTGCACATTTTTGGATTGTGGGAGGAAACCGGAGCACCCGGAGGAAACCCACACAGACACAGGGAGAATGTGCAAACTCCACACAGAGAGTCGCTTGAGGCGGGAATTGAACCCGGATCTCTAGCGCTGTGAGGCAGCAGTGCTAACCACTGTGCCACTGTGCCGCCCATAAACAAAACAGAAACCTGTTTCTCCTTAATGGAGAGTGATGCCTACTGTCCTTTGTAGGCTATGACTCCATACTATCATAAATATAGTATGTAATGATACCCATTAATGTTACTACTGGACAAGTCAAAGCCCAGAATTGAGAACCAAAACAAAAACAGAAATTACTGGAAAAACTCAGCAGTTCTGGCAGCATCTGTGGAGAGTTACTGTTCCAGTTACCCTTCTTCAGAACTGATGGTAGCTAGGAAAAGATTAATATTTATATTGAAGATGGAGTGGGGGAGAGAAGTGTTAGGTGGAGATAGAGCCAATATAGAGGGTGAAACAGTTTGACAGACAAAAAAGAATTTAAAAGGTCAGCCTGGGAATGAATACCTGCAAATCGGGACACTTCGTAGCTGATAATGGGTTGTGTATGATAGCAGCCGATGTTATGACAAAGGCCTGGTTTGTAGGGGTTGGGGTAAAGACATGGCCTCAAGCCCTAAAATTGCTGAACTTGATATTAAGTCCAACAGTGTTCCCAAGCAGAAAATGAGGTGTTGTTTTTCCAGCTTGCACTGAGCTCCACTGCAGCATTGCAGCAAACCTGAGACAGAGATGTTGGCCACGGGACATTGAAGTGACAGGCAACTGGAAGCTCAGGGCCTTTTTTTTTGCAGACAGAATAGAGGTGCTCTGTCTGCTCATTTCTCCAATAGAGAAAAATGTAAACTTGGAAGATGTCTTTGGGACCTTGGATGGTGAGGAGGGAGGAAGTAAATGGGCAGGTATTATTCCTTCTGCAACTACGGGGAAGATGCCGTGAGGCTATGGGGATGTGTTGGAAGTGAAGGAGGGCATCCTGGAGGGAACGGTCCTGTGGAAGGCTGAGAAAGGAGGGAAGGGGAATATGTGTTTGGTGGTGGCATCCGCTGTAGATTGTGGAATTGGCAGTTAATGATCCTATGGATGTGGTTGCTAGTGGCATGGTAGGTGAGGACAAGAAGACCCTATCACTGCTGTGGGAAGGAGTAGAGGGAGTGAGAGCCAAAGTGCGGGAGATGGATTGGACCTGGCTGAGGGCCCTGTCAACTACAATGCTGGGGAATTCTTGGTTGAGGAAAATGTTGACATTTTAGAAGTCCCCTTGTCAAACTTGACATCATCAGAACAGATGCACCAGAGACAGAGGAACTTGGAGAATGGAATAGAATCTTTACAGGAAACAGGGTGTGGATTTGTAATCAAGGTAAGTGTGGGAGTCAGTGGGCCCGTAGTGGATATTGGTTGCCAGTCTATCCCAGAAACTGAAATAGATGTTGAGAAGAGAAGGGAGGAGTCAGAGGTGAATCATGTGAAGGTGAGAGGGGTAGAAATTGGAAGTGAAATTGATAAACTTTTCCAGGATGATGGAAAGAAGCAGTGCTGATGACATTGACGATATACTGGAGAAAGAGTGGGGGTCAAAATAGGACTGGAACAAGAAATGTTCCAAGTTTCCTACACAGAGACAGGCATAACTGGGGCCCAAGCAGGTAGCCATGACCACACTATTGACCTGAAAGAAGTGGGAGGAGTTAAAACAGAATTTGTTCAGAGTGAGGATGAGCTCAGCCAGGCAGAGGAGGATGGTAGTGGGTGGGGACAGTTCAAGCCTTTTTTCCACAAAAAGACTGAGACAGCCTGGACACCATCCTAATTGGGGATGAACGTATAAAAGGACTGCATGTCCAAGGTGATCAGGAGGCAGCTGCAGCCCGAAAACTGGAAATACTGAAACTAATATAAAGCATCAGAGGAATCGGGGATGAAAATGGGAAGGGGCGGACAACATGAGAAAAAAAAAGAATTGAGTTAAGGTAGGAAGAGATTAGTTGTGTGGGGCAGGCTGTGTACATGGAGTCCTTTAACTTCTTCAGTAGTTGTTTTAGTATGATAGTAAGTTTGTGGGCTACCATGATGCCTAGGGGCCACAACACACTACAGCACCCTGGAACTACGAGAAGCCGAGGAGAAACACCTATACAACATATTCAGGAACAATGGTTACCCAATAAGCGCAGTGCACTGATGTCTACACAACAGACCAAAACAGGAAGACACAACGCATCTGGAGACTCTTTGCTTCCAGAACACTTACACTGAAGTCTTAGGCTTTCTCAGACTTTGAAAAATCTGCAGAATATTGGACAAACATTCATGGACTGCAAGTTCCACAAACTACACTGTTTTATTGAGATAACTTAAACCCGTATTAGCTCTGAACAATTTCCTTTGCATGATAAATTGTACTTATATTGGACCCCAGCCAGGTCTCCTTCAATCCGAACCCAAAGTTTACAATCATGGGTCCAGAAAGACTAGTCAATTTTTAAATGCTTTCATAAAGATAAACCAATACTCATACATACTCTCAAAATGATATTAATATTTATATAAAAATCACACACCTTTCATCGCAAGAGGGACATTAAATCAAACTTTGCCAAATCTCACATAGAAAGGTATCATTGGACATAGCGTGGGAAGAAGCAGGGAAATGAAAAAAGAGATATTGTGTGGAAACTTATGGGGTGGGTTCTGAGTGACATGGGCTATGACAAGATTCATGACATAATTGGATGAAAAATCTGGCAAAGCCTATTTCAGGAGCATGTCACTCCATTTAGTGAACTGCTCACTAAATTTCTACATGCATTGTACAGGCTGCTCCAAATGACGCCAGTAAAACATGACAGGATCTACTTTGAAATGAAGACAAGCCAATTTTAATAAGACAAAGTTTACTGAGAAGTACCAAACCTAGAGGTTTAATTTAGGCTTTTTATGCATTTATTTACCTACCAGAACAACTCTAATGAATTTGGTGCCTCATCTGGAGGACAAAGAAACAATCCCCACATAAGTTGCTTTCCCTGCGAAAAGGCAGCTTTTATATCAAATAATCAATACTCCCATGCTTTATTGTTCACAAAACAAAAAAAGCTTAAAAGTTGCTGCGGCCTTCTTTGAATTTACCCTTTGAGCCTGACTTTGCAGTCTTTCTTCAAAACCTCATGTCATTAGCCTTACTTTCGCCTGATAAGTTCAATCAAGAGACACCTTGCCCCATACTTGGCTCCTCTTGGTGCACCTCAAATTCTCTATAGCTCCCTTGTTGTTTGGCATCTTTTATGAACCTGCCTTGCAGTTTGTTCATGGCCAAAATCTGCCTGGTCACATGAACTTTTGGTATATTCCTGGATTATATTATATTTCTTGCCCTTGTTAAACAAACAAATCTATCTTGCCTTCCATCTCCTTTTGGACTATGACCTCCCTTCCCTATTAACAGGATTTCTTTCTGTACTTCAAGACCAACTTCTTGGGACATGTGTACTCCCGAACTGTTCGAGTTTACACTACTTTTCTTGCCTTTCATCTTTGCACTTCGTGGTCCTGTTCCATGGCATGAACCACCTGCCCCTCATCCAGCTTTTACATTTTCCAGTGGCCTTCCCTATTTCACTTCAAATAATCACATTTCTCTATTGAGTGGTTGTTTCTGGTAAGTATTTGGCTTTGGTATCCATTTTTGTCAGTTGTCCTTTGGAAGTAATGGACTCATACTGACCATCCGAACTGACCTACCCATTAGCAGGCACTGCTAATTGTGGCAGTTTGATCCACCATTTCTCATGCAATGTTTAAGTATGAGAAGTACTTGGTTCTTCACTATTTTCTATAGCTCCTTCAGAATCTGTACATTTGGAATCCATACTAAGCAATCTCGACAAGTCTATTTCACAGCTATTCTATTATTATTCTTCTCTCTTTACCAAAAACCTTTCATTTTTAAATCTGTCTCTTATACTAAACCATATCTTGCAGACTGAAAGTAGTTTCCAATTGGCCTTACCTTATATCTTAAGGCTCACTGAATTCTTTCTGATACTTAGGTTTTAATGGAAATCTTTCTGCTTACATAGAGCTTATTCAAATTTTCTGAAAGAAGGTAGAACCAATTGCAGCCCCTTCCAAAACTTGGTGCTAGTCACTTATCCCTGATGGAACTTCATGATTTCTACAAAAACTAATACAAATGATATTTTCCCAGCACCTGCAACAAATTCTAAGCATGCATAGCCAATGCTAGCACAAAGCACAATTTACAATTTGACTGAACTATCAAGATTTTATGAACCATTTCATCTTTTTCTGCATGTTTTACATGGCCCATTGCAAAAAGAGCTTCTGCTGCCTTACCTATAACAATTATTTTAACTACTAAAACTATGTACTAATTCACGCACACATCTCAAAATTCATTATTAACAGCCTTTCCCCCATTATCAATGAGGTATTTTGCAAGTAGTCCAAGTCCAGTTCCCAATCACAGTTCCATTAGCTTATCCACAATTATATTTTTAACTTTAGTATGTATTATCCCCAAACCCCAGAACATTGAGCTTCCAATCCTGTCTCTCCCTCAGCCACGATTCTCTAATAGTTATGATGTCCCAGTCTCATGTTTCCATACATGTCCTGAATTCATCTGCCTTACCTCTAAAACCCCTTGTATTGATATAAATGCAGTTTAAATTTTTAGTTACCTCTGACTTGCTCTTGCCTGACTTTTCTGAGTATCTTGCTCTAACTTCAGAACCACCTCACCTGTCTCTGCATTCTCACTTGAACTTATCGCTCCCTTCCTCCCCCAATTAGATCAGATTCCCTACAGTATGGAAACAGGCCCTTCTGCCCGACAATTCCGCACCGAGCCCCCCGAAGAGTAACCCACCCAGACCCATTCCCCTACATTTACCCCTGACTAATGTACCTAACACTAAGCGAATTTAGCATGACCAATTCACCTGATCTGCACATCTCTGGATTGTGGGAAGAAACTGGAGCACCCAGAGGAAACCCATGCAGACACGGGGAGAATGTGCAAACTCTACATAGACAATTGGGAGGCCGATTCCGAGGCTTGACTCAAACCCGGGACCCTGGCGCTACGAGGCAGTAGTGCTAACCATTGAGCCATCGTGCTGCCCTGAGGCTCCCAAATAGAACTAGCATATCTTGCACCTGGACATTAGTCCTCCTCCAGTTCAAGTGAAACCAATCCTTTTTGAACAGGTCTCTCTGCCCCAGAGGAAATTACAATGATCCAAAATCTGAATCACTGACCCTGCACCAGCTCCTCAGCCACTTATCTGCCCTATCTTCCTGCTCCTACCCTCACGAGCACGCGGATCTCAAATATTTGCTCTTTTCTTGAAAGCATCTATATATCATTGAAACTGTGAACTGGACAATTCTTTAACTATCATTCAGTTTTACCAGAACCAACCAGACTGTTTAATGAGGTTTAGTAAAGGATAAAGCAGCCTCCTGGATATCTATGTCACTGACTGATGTGAAACTACTAAAGAGCCTCTGCAGGAGTGTGCCATTTGAGTGCCAACTCAAAAAGTATATTGAGTGTAACAGAACAGGTGAGGAAAGGGCCCATATCAGGCAGTTAGAGACAGAGCTAGATTCCTTGGAGCTGACTGGAATTCATTCTTGCTCTATTTCAGAGAAATAATGTCACCTGTTTGATGAGAATCTGTGATATGGTTAGGTTCCTTCCTATTCTTAAAATTTAGCCTAGTTCATTTTGACAACAGTTCATAAATTGATAGTAGAGTTAATAAAATATATAAAAGACAACACAAGTATGTGAACATGATTAAAATTTATTAACGATGGCAGTTTAGGTGATGCGTCTCTGCAATTGTCCAATAGGTTTGAGGATGGCCAGCGTGAGGATAGGGCTGATCAGGGATAGTGGAGGGAACTTGTGCCTGGAGTCGGAGGAGGGAGAGGAGGTCCTTAATGAATACTTTGCTTCAGTATTCATTACTGAGAGGGACCTTAATGTTTGTGAGGAGAGCGTGAAACAGATTGATAGCTCAACAGGTTGATGCTAAGAAGGAGAATGTGCTGACATTTTTGAAAACGTAAGGATAGATAAGTTTCCTGAGCCAGTTGGGATATTCCCAAGGTTATTACAGGAAGCGACGGAAGAGATTGCTGCACATTTGGTGACGATCTTTGCATCCTCACTGTCCACTGGAGTAGTGCCAGATGATTGAAGGGTGGCAAATGTTATTCCCTTGTTCAAAAAAGGGAATAGGGATAATCCTGGGAACTATAGGCCAATCAGTCTTACGTTTGTAGTGGGCAAATTATTGGAGACGATTTTGAAAGATTTAGCATAGCTCGATTAGAGGTAGTCAGCATGGCTTTGTGTGGGGCAGGTCATGCCTCACAAACCTTTTTGAATTCTTTGAGAATGTGGCAAAACACATTGATGAAAGTAGAGCAGTAGATGTGGTGCACATGGATTCTAGCAAGGCATTTGATAAGGTTCCCTATAGTAGGCTCATTCAGAAAGTAAGGAGGCATGGGATACAGAGAAATCCGGCTGTCTGTATACTGAATTGGCAGACACATAGAAGACAAAGGATGGTAGTAGATGGAAAGTATTCAGCCAGGAGCTTGGTGAGCAGTGGTGTTCCGCAAGGATCGGTTCTGGGACCTCTGCTCTTTGTGATTAGTTTAAATAACTTGGATGAGAAAGTGGAAGGGTGGATTAGTAAGTTTGCCAATGATGCAAAGGTTGGTGGAGTGGTAAATAGTATGGAGGGCTGTTGTAGATTGAAATGGGACATTGATAGGATGCAGAACTGGGCTAGTAACTGGTAAACAGAGTTCAACCCAAACAAGTGTGAAGTGATTCATTTTGAAAGGTTGAATTTGAATGCAAAGTACAGGTTTAATGCAGAATTCTTGACAGTGTGGAGGAACAGAGGGATCTTGGGGTCCATGTCCATAGATTCCTCAAAGTTGCCGCCCAAGTTGATAGAGTCCAAGCCATATTGGGGTGGGGGGGCCACGGTGTTGAGTTAATGAGGCACAAGGTTACACTGCAGCTCTACAGAGCCTTGGTTAGACCACACTTGGAATATTGTGTTCAGTTCTAGTCACCTCATTATAGGAAGGCTGTGGAAGCTTTACAGAGGGTGCAGAAGAGATTTACCAGGATGTTGCCTGGACTGGAGGGCATATCTTTTGAAGGTTGAGGGAGCTAGGACTTTTCTCATTGTAGTGAAGAAGGATGAGAGGTGACTCAATACAGGGGTACAAAATAATGAGAGGCATAGATAGAATGTATAACCAGAGACTATTTCACAGGTCTATCATGAGGGGGCATAATTTTAAGGTGATTGGAGGAGATGTGGTGGTTGTATGGAATGCACTGCCAGTAGTGGTATTCGAGTAAGATACATTAGGGACATTTAAGCGATTCTTGGATAGGCACACAGAAGACAGTATAATGAAGGGTATTAGATTAGATTACTTACAGTGTGGAAACAGGCCCTTCAGCCCAACAAGTCCACACCGACACACAACCCACCCAGACCCATTCCTCTACATTTACCCCTTCACCTAACACTACAAGCAATTTAGCATGGCCAATTCACCTGACCTACACATTTTTGGACTGTGGGAGGAAACCAGAGCACCCGGAGGAAACCCACGCAGATAATGTGCAAACTCCAGTCAGTTGCCTGAGGCAGGAATTGAACCCAGGTCTCTGGAACTGTGAGGCAGCAGTGCTAACCACTGTGCCACCGAGCCACCCACGGTATGTGGGTTAGTTTGATCTTAGAGTAGGATAAAAGGTTGGCACAACATCAATGGCTGAAGTGAAGGACTCTGACACTATTTTCAAAGGGGGAGTCCAGTTGGTGTCAGGATTCATGACATCTACTCAGGATCACTCACTATATTACCAAATAGGCCTTTCTCACTGCATAATACCCAGTCTAAGATGGCCTGTTCTCTGGTAGGATTCTCAACATATTGGTCCAGGAAACTATCCCATACACACTCTAGGTATTCCTCCTCTACAAGATTGAGACTAATCTGATTTGCAAAAATCTATATGCAGATTAAATTCACCTATAATTACGGATGTCCTTTTACCGCAAGCATTTCTGATTTCCTGTATAATATCATTCCCAACATCACCACTACAGTTTAATGGTCCATGTAGCGCCCCTACTGTTTTTTATCCTTTGGTACTCCTCAATTCTCTCCACAAAGATTCTACACTGTTTGAACGAATACCTTGTCTCAATATTGTTTATATTCTATATAACCAGTAATGGAATTCCACTGCCTTTGCCCTTTTGTTTGTCCTTCCTAAATAATGAATCTCTGGAAATTCAGTTTCCATCCTTGGTCACATTGCAATCACATCTCTGTATTCCCAACTCTATTATACCCATTTAGATCTATTTGCCTGATGAATTCGCCCACTTTATTTCAATTGCTCCATACATTCAGAAACCAAGCTTTAAGGCTTGACTTTTTAATGTTCCTTGTTCCATTCCTACTACTTTTTATTTTACTGTAACCTTATTTGATTCTGGTCTTTGACTCCTCTGCTGATCATTTCTTTAATGCCCCTTTCTGTCTTTTGTTCTTTGTCCTTGATTTCTCTTCCTTTGACTTCTCGCATAGGTTCCCAACACCTTGTCAATTTAGTTTATAGTCTCCCCAAGCATTCTGGCAAATACTCTCCTAGGGTAGCAATCCCATTTCACACAGGTATAACCCCCATCCAGTTTGCACTGATTCCACACACCCCCCCCCCCCCCGCCCCAAAACCGGTTCCAATGTCCCAGAAACTGTCTCCAAACCATAACAGACTTCCAAACCATAACCAGATGGATCCAACCCCCCACGCTTCCATGGATCACCAAAAATACACAAACATCCCCACCACCCCCCCAACCGTGGGGTGTTGGATCCATCTGGTTATGGTTTGGAAGTCTGTCATGTTTAATTCTCCTGATTTTTTAAGTGCTGTTAAAAAGGATGGGAGTCTGTTTAATAGCTAGGTCAATCGCCACCTGCTGGTAAGTGTCAGTATCTGCTAGTAGAACATTTGCCTTTTTAAAATAGATTAGATTAGATTAGCTTCGCTACAGTGTGGAAACAGGCCCTTCAGCCCAACCAGTCCACACCAACCCCCCCGAAGAGTAATCCACCCAGACCCATTTCACTCTGACTAATACACCTAGCGCTATGGCCAATCCACCTGACCTGCACATCTCTGGACTGTGGGAGGAAACCGGAGCAAATCCACGCAGACACAGGAAGAATGTGCAAACTCCACACAGTCACCCGAGGCTGAATCGAACCTGGGACCCTGGTGCTGTGAGGCAGCAGTGTTAACCACTGAGCCACCGTGCCGCCCCCAGATTATTGGCTTATTTTAAAATAACGGTCACGCGTCCCTTGTCTGCAGGTAGGATAAGTATTTCAAGAAAATAAAACCTTAGAAAAACTTAAAAAAGACAAAAAAAATTCATTATCCTACCAGCAAGGAAGGGACACATAACCGTTATTTTAAAATAATCTGACTACTTTAAAAAGGCAAATGCTCTATTTGCACATACTGACACTTAAAAAATCAGGGCAGACTTCCAAAGCATGAAACCAGATGGATCCAACATACCACGCTTCTATGGATTACCAAATATACACAAACCAGGACCCCTTCTCAGACCCATAGTGTCCCAACCTGGTACACCTATATACAGACTCGCCGAAGAACTCCACCAAAAACTAAAACACATAATTGAAGGTTCACACCACTCCATTCCCTCACCAAAGAATTCCTCAACACCAAAGACACCAAGATCGAAGAGAACTAAATAATGGCTTTGACGTTACGGCCCTTTTCACACCAATTAACATCAAACTGGCCAAAGAAACACTGGCATCACTACTAGGAAAACCAGGCCCACAAACACATGACAGCACCAACCTCATCAACAAAGATAACATCCTCAAGCTAGTGGTCCTGTGTCTCATCACCCAGTTCACATTCAATACCAAAACCTACAAACAAGTCAATAGAACACCCATGGGATTACCAATATCAGGGCTCATAGTGGAAACAGTAATGCAGAGACCTGAACATGCTGCCCTCCCATCTATCCAACCGAAACTTTGGGTCCGCTACATAGATGATGCCTTTGTCATCACAAAATTGAACAAATTAGAGGAAACATACAACACCATCAACAATATCCTGACAGGCATAAAATTCACAAAAGAGGAGGAGAATGACAACAGACTCCCATTGCAAGACGTGACAGTTAAACATAGAGTTAACAGAGAGCTTCAAACCAGAATCTACAGTAAAACAACAAACCCAGACCAAATACTTAACTTCAGAAGCAATCATCCCAACATCCACAAGCGGAGCTGCATCAAGACATTATTTCAATGTGCTACATCACACTGCAGCACCCAAGAACTCCAAAAAGCAGAAGAAACAAATTTACACAACGTTTTCAAGAAAAACAGGTACCCAATAAACACAATCCGCCGATTCCTCAGAAACAAACCCAAACAAGCAGACACAACGCAACCAAAAAACATAACCACATTACCTTACATCAAAGACATATCAGAAATGACTTCCAGACTGCTCAGACCCTTTGGCATCATGGTATCCACAAACCTACCAACACATTTAAACAGCGACTAATGAACCTAAAGGATCCAATATATGCCACCAGCAAAACCAACATTATTTACAAGATACCATGCAAGAACTAGGAAGGGTTTAGAGGGATGTGGGCTGGGTGCTAGCAAATAGAACTAGATTGGGTTGGGATATCTGGTCAGCATAGAATAGTTGGACCGAATGGTCTGTTTCCATGCTGTACATCTCTATGACTATGACTATGACTATGAACTGCAAAAAAAATTACATCAGACAAACTAGCAGGAAACCTGCCACCAGGTTACATGAACACCAACTGGCCACCAAAAGACATGACCCACTCTCACTAGTTTGTATACATACAGACAAAGAAGGACACCACTTTGATGGGACAACATGAAACAAAGACACGCACGAGAATTCTTAGAGGCATGGCATTCTAACCAGAACTCCATCAATAAACACATCGATTTAGACCCTATGTACGTTCTCCTGAAAAAGCAGCAACGGAAATGGCATCACCTACCTTAAGAAACCAAGGCCTATAAAGAGAGAGGTTGGACAAACCATTAGCACTGCAGCGGAGACTCTCACTGATGACGTTATCCAGTATGATGATGAAACGTCTGAAAACAAACCTTCAAGCTCAGCGAGCTAAGTCACATACTTGTCATCAACCTGAGCTACAAAATCTTCTCAAAAATAGCCAGAAGTTTTAAATATTTGCCTAACATTTACTACTAAGCAATCAACTCTCTCTGCCTTGAAGCCTCTGATCCTGCAGTCAGATAAGACGACTCCAGATTTCCTGTGATGTCACTTTTTACTTCCTTTCAGTAAGCAGGACACTCTTCCCTGACTGCTTCAAGGCAATGCTGATTGAGAGGACACTTCCAGGATGCTTCTCTGCAAGTGGCATTTACCACCGACCATCCCATCTCACCAGTCTGTCCGTATCCTCCTGTAATCAAAGGCTAGCCTCCTGGTTACCACCCCACTAATTTTTGTATCATCCCTAAACTTACTGGTCAGCCCTCCGATAATCAAGAATAAACTTTAATCTTGAAAATGATCCTCCTACTTGATTATTGGTGCCAAAGTATCTTATCTCTATTCACTTAGCAAACTGTCTTTGGCCATAATTATTTTGAACAGATAACACAGGGCACTGCTACATGTTATGCGCAAAAGCCCTTCATCAGGAACACCTGTACCAGTATTCCTGATGAAGGGCTTTTGTCCGAACTGTCAATTTTACTGCTCCTCGGATACTGCCTGAACTGCTGTACTTTTCCAGCACCAGTCTAATCTAGACTCTGATTTCCAGCATCTGAAGTCATTGTTTTTACCCACTGTTACATGTTATTAACCCCCATCCAGGCCTCCATCAGGATCCCATTGGCCCAAAGGCCTTCCTACTTTTGGCTCAATTCAGAGCTGTTCTCATTTCCTTTTTTCTAACTGTTAGCCAGGTGGAAGCAATTCTTTGGATTGCCTTTCTGTCCTTCCAATTATTTACTCCGGTGCATTTAACAGCTCCTGGAAGGAGGAGGCCCCCATAATTCATTGATTGTGAGTACATTCCCTGCATTATCATTAACTATCTTACATGTTTCACATCTTTAGCTGCTCCCTCCTCTTTTTTCACAATTCTGAATACCTGCCACAGCTTTATTTTTGCTTTGTTGAACTCAAGTCTGTCATATACTGTATCACTCACATCACTCCATCCTTCATCCGCTAATCCTCTCTATGTTTGTCCATTTCCATTGATCCCATCCTTGTGTGTGGTGAATTCTCTGTTCTTCCCCAACCACCAAAATATTGAGGTTGAAAAGCCCCTCCTGACCCCGCTCATTCTCAAGGCAATCTATACCTTCACTTTTCTTTGATTTGTGATCTTTCACCTCGAGACTGTACCATCCTACAGCAACACCCTGCAATATCCAGATTCCAATATGACTGTGACTATACCTTCTGCTGTGCAGTACAATATTCAGGCCCCAGACATAATTGTTCAATAGTACTGCTTATGCAAAATTTTAAAATAAAACAAAGGAACTGTGGATGCTGAAAATCAGAAACAAAGCAGAAGTTGCTGGAAAATCTCAGCAGGTTTGGCAGCATCTCTGGAGAAAGATCAGTGTTAATGTTTCAGAATTGCCGACGCCCTTGACGCTAAAATTTCTGTGACACACCTTGTCATAACTCAATGGGGTAGCACACTGGAAAACAAACACCATTATTCCCAGAATGGACATGAAAGCATATGTTTTAAAGGAAACACGCAAAATTGCAAACTGATTTTTCAGCCACAGCACAGACCAGGTTTCTGCACTATTTATTGCAATCAATTAGATTCTAGCTAAAGGTAGACTCTACCTTTAGCTCTACAAATTAAAACTTTGAACGCTTTATAAACTAACCAATCCTGACCCCTTCCCCCCACCAACACACACACGTACAGACCCCCAAAAAAAGACAATGAGAGCAGGTGAAATTGGAGAACAGTTTTGCAAAAGACACAGGATGGCTGGTCCACTTGTGAAAAGTCTCTGATTTATTTGCAGTATCTGCTGAAGGAAAGGTCAACTGGTTTTCTTCAGGTTTGAGACGGTTTATTGCAGAGAACTAAGACGGTTTTTTTGACTGCTGTAAATCCGTTTTTTTTCCTGGTCCTTCTAGCTTCTTAGCATCTTGTTCACAAGACAGTGATCCAAGCTTTTCAGCTACTGATAACTAAGCACATTGTTGTTGGCAGGCAAACGACGCCTTTGTCATTGATAACTGATCCCTAGTCTGCAAACCAGGTTTGCTGGTAAACAATTCCTCAGCTCCAATTCATCCGCACGTGATTGGAACCCACATCTACAACTGCAGGGTACACAAGAGGATTCACAATAGGTATCAAATTCCTTACATTCAAAGCATGCAGTTATACTTGCAAATCCCTCATTTTAAAAGGTCCTTCTCATTTTTGTCTACAGTTTTGGGTTTCACAAAAAAATTAAGACAACACTGGTTTTACATCTGCACAGCCATCAGACCAAACAACAGGGTAGGGAAGAAATGTTCCATCTTGTCTACCTTTCCGTGGACAATGCCTCACTCTTCTCCTCCTTTCTGCATGATGCTCCCTCCTTTGAGCTGCCTTTGCATCCTGCCCATAGGCCAAACCTGTCTCTATGCTGTGCCATTCTTGCTCCGCCCTGACCCATAGACTCAGCTAGTCTCTTCTCCTTGTCACTTGCACTGTACTTGGAGGACCAACACTGCAACTCTATCATTAATCTTGATTTTATGTTATATCACCAGAAGAACAAAGCACTACAAATTTACTCTAATGTTCAGGAAGAAGCCAAGCTCATCAAATGTATACTTCTTACACACAGGTTTATGAAGACATATATTTCTCTAAATGGGTAGAATTTAGCTGGGTCAGTGCACTTGATTCCAACTAGTCGTGCTTTTAATGAAGTGTAAGCAGAAAATCCAACCTGACTTTTAAGATTAGACAATTTAATCAACAAAATTCCAACTCATGTCAAGATTTTACATTTTGGACTTGTGTTCAACTAAATTCCCCATGTACCAATTTGTTTCGGTTCCCCCAGGACTGGTAGATTCCACCTATAGTATTGTTGGTTAACTGATATGCCTTCCAGAGCTTATTGGATCAGGTATACATAAGCTATGAAGGATAAATGTGAGGCTGGGAACATTGATTACGATATTAGAGTGAAGTGGTTCATTTGGATATTGGGCCTGTGTCTTGAGTGCGACTACTGAATGAGAAGGATGTGGCGCACTCAGCAGTATAACAGCTGCTGTTGTGGGATATTTCACATAAAGGTGTATAAACCAATACTGACCACCTGTTGTAAGGTGGTTAGATTTCTTGACACAATTGTTAGTGTCTTGTGTACAGCCAGAGAGATTGACCACAAGTAGCATCAAGGCTTCTAGGTGATAGAGATGTGCTCTTCTCAACTTTCCAAGCAAAAGGTGGTGCCGCAACTTGCACTTTAAATTTCAGCTGTTGTTTCCTACACAATACAGGTAGCATGGTGGCTCAGTGGTTAGCCACAACACCAGGGACCCGGGTTTGATTCCAGCCTTGGGCAACTGTCTTTGTGGAGTTTGAATATTCTCCCAGTGTCTGCATGGGTTTCCTCCAGATGCTTTGGTTTCCTTCCACAGTCCAAAGATGTGTAGGTCAGGTGAATTGGCCATGCTAAGTTGCCCAGTGTTCAGAGATGTGTAGGTTAGGTGCATTAGTCAGGAGACACGTAGACCAACTGGGATGGGATAATGGGTCTAGGTGGGATACCCTTCGGAGGGTTGGTGTGGACTTGTTGGGCCAAATGGCCTATTTCCACACTGTAGGGATTCTACGATGAATAATAGTGACTACACTTCTCCAGTACTTAATTAGCTACATAGCATCTTCAGACTTCCTGAGGTTTTGAATGATGTAAAGAAATACAAGCATTTCTTTTTTCTTTCTTTATTTCTCCTACCTAAAGATACATTTAAATTATAAAATTTTATTTTTTCTTCTCAGTAGAAGAAAGACTTGCATTTATACAATATTATTCATGACCTCAGCAAGTATTCTGCAGCCAAGGAGATATCTATGAAGTTTAGTCACTGTCGTAAAATGCAGGAAATTCATAAATCAATTTGTGCCCAGCAAGAACCAATAACAGCAATGATGATGGCCAGACAATCTATCTGCAATGTTTGTCAAAGGCTAAATATTAGCCAGAACACGAATAGAACACCCTGTACATCACTGAAATATTTTATGCTTATTTAAGAATGGAAACAGATGTAATTTTTGTTTATAAATCATTCACAGGATGAAGGAGTTACTGGCTAGGTCAATATTTATTGTCCATCCCAAAGAGTAGTTAAGAGTTGACCATATAGTTGTGGGTCTGCAGTCACATGTAGTCCAGACCAGAGAAGAATGGCAGTTTCCTTCCCTAAAGGACAGTGGTGAACCAGATGGTTTTTCTAACAATCAGTAATGGTGTCATGCTCATCATCAGACTCTTAATCCCAGATTTCATCAAATTCAAATTCCACCATCTGCCATATGGGGATTTGAACCCAGATCCCAGAACATTGCCTGGGTCTCTGGATTAATAGTCCGCAACAATACTAGATCATCGCCTCCCCATCTGATCTCATTTGAAAGACAACATATCTCAGATCGTAGCATGCCCTGAGCTTGACGAGGAATTTTTTCTTTAATCAAACTACCTTTAAATATGATAATACATCCCAAACATGTCACAGGACCATTATAAAACAAAATAAGACACCAAGCCAAAAAAACGTTATGAAGAAACTGGCCAAAAGCTTGATATCACTCTAGCTGATGTTAATACTGGACAAGACAGATTCCCAGAGACATTTGACTTGATAGGTCAAAACTTTGTGCTTATTTAAAAAAAAAATTATTATTGGACATATGTTGAAGAATCTGCCAGTGTACTTTTAGCACAAGCGATTAAATGCTTATTACAAAAGATAAACTTGAATCACGTTATATCAAAGGACTGAAAGGATTGCACTACAACACCAGAAAAAGACTGAAATCTACACTATTCTTTCCATTCCAGTGATATCCTTATACACAAGAACTGTAGCAAAGATTTACCACTACCTCTACACCAAGGCTTGTTGCTCAGACTGGCATAAGCGCAACCAGTTTTCTTCCAATAAATCTTTGCATTCATCAGCAGCCTTTGTTCTAATTTTTTTTAAACCAGTTGTGTACCTCCGAGGCCTGTACATGGCAGTGTCTTCCAGACTCAGAACATCACCATGCCAATTGCCATACATGGAATATTGGAATGGTTGTGCTTGCGCAGCTTTGAAGAAACATTGTTTGCCAAATGCTTTTCTCTCAATAGTATGCCCCCAAGATACCTAAACCAAACTGGAAACTAAACTCACCAATACTTTAACTTCAGAGCAAACACAAGTTTTCTAAACTCAAGTGGAGGTTTTGCATTTTGTCACACCCCACACTACTTTGCTGACTTTTAAAAGTTTCTGTCTGTGTGTGACCCTGGACCTTCGCCAGTAGGCAGGAGCACATGCATTTTTTTCAATCTTTTTCTTTATCGCACTAAACCCTCATTGCTTCACCTCAAAGTCTGTAGATTTAGACATTAACAAACGCCTTAAAAGAAGAAAATGTGGTTAAAAGGGCAGAGAAGTTTAGGGAGAGAACTCCAAGGCTTAGAGCTCAGCAGCAAAAGGCATAGCTATAATAATGGAACTCAATGCTCAAGTGGGCACTCATGTAAGCATGGCTGTCTCATTGATTTGAGGGATGGGTCAAAGCTACAGACTTCGTTAGGGTGAAGCCATGGAAGGAGTTGAAAATAAGAAAATGAATTGAGGTATTGCTTAACCAGGAGTCAATGTAACTCAGCGAGCAAGAAATGATAGGTTAACATGTCTTGGCATGATTAATTCCCACAGATAGAACAATTTTAGATGACCTCAACTATATGGAGGGTGACTGTGGGTGTGCAAATTATATTTCTAATAGTCAAGACTAGACAAAGTAAAGACTTAAATGAGTTTCAGCAGATGAACATACAGAAATCAAGTTAAAGGATGTTAGAGGTACCTGAGAAATGGCATGCATTTGTGATTGAAATGGGACAATTTATTCACCACAGTTATAATTAGTCCAGGAAAGTCTCAGACAAGAGTGATTCAAACAGGAAGGTTGGAGTTGGTAGCTGGGGAAAAGGTTTGGAATTGGGACTGAGGACAACAGCACTAGTGTTTGCAACATTAAACTGGAGAAAATGTCTGCCCATCTAATACTGTCTGAGAAGCAGGCTGATTAATTAGCAACAGAAGTGTTATGAGAGATGGTGTTTTGCCACTTTATTATCTGCCCACAGCTTCTGGCCTCCATATTTGTTTTCTCTTTTTTGGTTTTTGTGATACACCCATTTTCTCCATACAATCTTTGTAAGCACAGTAAGGTCAAATCTGTAGACATTTACTTTAGACTCAATGTATAGTTCATTAGAGTAATGCTGAAAAAGACTGTGCAGATCTGGTGCTACAATCCTGCTGGAATTGAAAGATATTTCTGAAGTTTTCATCTTCTTACCTTTTTTAATATTCTCCATTTTAAGCTCAACATAGTCGTCACGATCAGTTCTACAATTTTCATGATAAAAACCAAGTGCATGCATCAACTGATGCTGTATTATACCAACTTGCACACAGTGGGGTTTTTGCAGAGAAATTTCTTGTGCTCTTTGCTTTCCTGGCCCTACATAGGACCAGCATCTAGGAAAAATGATGTTTTAAAGTAATTTCTCTCTAAAATATTTCAGCTTATATCTTTACATCAAAATCTAAGTGTATTGTGATAACACACATTTCTATCTCTTCAGCAACTCTTTCAACTTTACACATGTATTTTGTGACAATTTGTCAGATTTTCATTCTTTAAAAAAGAACTATTTTCACCCATTAAATATGGACAAAAAAAAATTCATTACTTTCAACCTCTATTACAAGCTCTTCAAATCGTACTGAATTCAAACCAGTTCTGCCCCATGCCATTACATCAGGTCCAAATTCCTTCAATGCTATACTAGCCAATTCCTATCCTTCACTAATTAGAACGACCATACAGCTCTATGTTAACTAAGAACACTTCAGCACAAGAATCCTCAGCGCATCATGACAGCTCGAACACATGATGCCTTTTTAAACAAAAATTATTTTGCCTCTGTATTCCTTCACTATTCGTATATCTGTCAAGATACCTTTTAAAAGTGACTATTGTATCCACCTCCACTACTTTTTCTGGCAGCGCACTCCAGGCACTTATCACCTTCTGTGTAAAAGACATGCCTCTCACCCCTTCTTTAGACTTACCCCCTTTTACCTTAAACTTATGTCCCCTAATAACTAACATCTCTTCCCTGAGAAAATGACTATCCATTCTGTTATGTCTTTCATAATTTTACAAACTTCTATTAGGTAGATGTTCATCTGTTTTTCTCCTTTAACTAAACCTCTGTTTCACATCTTTTCCCCCCATCTTTAAACAGCCCATAAATAACTCTTCTTTACAATTTGTATGACTAATAGGCATATTAGTCAATGTGCCTAATATCTTTTTCTTTAATGTGACATTAGTTTATTTCTGATTATAGTTCAATGAATCCCATTTAAAAACTGTTTTACAGTGAGGACATTTACGATATTCTGGTTTTCTTGTTGCTGAGGTGGGACTTTCATTAAAGAAATTACTAATTTACTTTATCTAAAAACTAAAATATGCTTAAGGATAAAAAAGCTTATACATGTAAAATGTAGCACTTCTGCCTAATCCAGTAATGATTCAGGTTTCTTCCATCCTCTTCCATCGGGCAGAAGATGCAAAAGTTTGAAAACATGCACCAACAGATTCAAGAACAGCTTCTTCCCCACAGTTATCAGACATATGAACGGACCTTTGATATATTCGTGTTGATCTTTCTCTGCACATTCTCTGTAGCTTTAACACTATATACTGCATTCTATTACCCTGATGTACTTATGTAAGGTATGATTTGCCTAGATTGCATGCAAAACAATACTTTTCTCTGTATCTTGGTACATTTGACAATAATAAGTCAAATCAAGGTTGCAGTAGAGAAGAGCTGTCTCGGTTTTAAATGGACGAAAGCACAACAATATAAGATGTGACGAAAAATTAGTAGAATAGGTCATTTGGAAGTAGTGACATAAAAACATCAATTTTGAGCTTCTCAAACCTGTGGGTTGCTGGAAAAAGGGAAACGAAAGGTACTTAAGAATTCCTGTGTTAACATTTTTGAAAACAATAGAGAAGAATTTTACTTTTACTGATCATCAGAGTAGAGTGCAGAGAGGAAATTTCAGTCAAGATAATGATTCAAAAATTACACAACTCGCTTCATTTCCCTTTCATTAATTTAAATGAAATGAAAATTATAAAGATTTTGTTCAGAGTATACATTCCTCCCTGCTGGATTCTCCTTTTCGTGCTCTACACAGGATGGTGCTTCATAGATACCAAGAAGCTGATTCCCCTGGTTGGAGTATTAAGAACTGCTTAGCTACAATCTTAAGATTAGCCATTTAAGACTTAGATTGGAGAAATGTCTTCACTCAGAGGGTTGCACAACATAGGCACTCTCTACCTTAGCAGGCTACAGATTGACAAGCATATTCAAGAATGAGATTGACAGATTATTGGGCACTCAAGGAATCAAGAGACACGCAGACAAGACAAATAGAAGTGCAGATAATTTTGAATGTCAGCCATGATCTTATTGTATGACACAGCAGGATCAATATGGTTCACCCCATTACCATTTCTTATGCCCTTAAACCCAAAGGCAAAGATCTATGCTGGTGAGTGAAGTAATAAAAAGGGAGATTGCTTCAATAACTGCAAGCTAACCTATCATGCTTGCATTATACCAAAGCAACAACGTGAAAAACTTCCCAAAACATGATTTTAATGGGCAATAATTTTCAAGTACAAAAATGAAAGGTAGGGTTGTGTACTAGCAAGCTGATATAAGCAAATACATAGCTGTGGTTCCACACTGGCAGCATGTAACTGTAAAATTCCCTCCCTTTAATTTGTATCTCAACAGAAATGTACATACAATAGACTTACTTATAGCAAAGAAGGAAAAAGCGATCAATATATAGAGAAGTAAATACCTACTTGCATTGACAAATAACAACTAGCATTTAACATTTTAAAAAAATCGTTCATTGGATACAGGCATCACTTAATCGCCCATCCCTAATTGTTGTACAAAAGGTGGTTGTGAACTGCATTCCTGAAGTCCTAGAATCATTTTGTGTGTAGGGGGATCCACAGTACTGTTAGGAAGTGTGTGCCAGGATTTTGATTCAACCCCAGTAAATGAACATCAATATAGGTCTAAGTCATTATGGTATGTGGCTTGATTTTTCAAGTAATGGTGCTCCCATGTAACTGCTACCCTTAACCTTCTAAATGGTAAAGGTCATTTTGAAGGTGCAGCATTGGTACACATTGCTCTGCTGTGTGAATTGGTAAAGACAGTCAATATTAAAAGTAGTGAATGGAGTGGCAATCCAGTGTTCAAGTTTTGCTGAAGCTGCGCTCATTCAAAAAGTGGACAGTATTCTACCATAACTCTGACTTGTGTCTTGTAAATGGTGGAGCATTGGAGATACACTTGCTGCAGTATTCCTATTGTCTGAATCAACCATCTGCCACAGTTTCTATATGGCTGTCCTGTTCAGTTTCTGGTCAATGGCATGCCTAAAGTTTTAATACCATGTTTCAGCAATGCTCATGCAAGTGAATGTTTGTGAGAAGAGATGATGTACTACAGTTGTGCAAAAGGATCATAAATGGGTTAACAAATGAGGCTTTATGGTTTGCGTTTAGGAATAAAAAAGGGGCAGTAACATTACTAGGAGTATACTATAGACCCCTGAATAATGAGAGGGAAATAGAAGACATAAGTAGACAAATTGCTGCTGAAGGAATAAGAGGGCAATAACAGTTGGAGCCTTTAATCATTCCAATATCAACTGGGTTTCAAAGACTATAAAAGGCATCGAGGGTGAAACATTCATGTACTGTATCCAGGACTTTTCTTAAAAATAATATGTGACAAGTCCAATTAGAAGTAATGCAATTCTGGATTTAATTTTGGGAAATGAAGTTGGGCAAGTGGGTGAAGTGACAGTTGGTGACCATATCGGGGACTGTAACTAAAATTCGCTTAGATTTAATATTTTTTTAAATGAAAAAAGACAGCGATAAGTCAGGAATAAAAGTTTTAAACTGGGGGAGGGGGAAGGCAAATTTTACAAAACTAAGAAGTGATTTGGCTGAGATGAACTCAACAGGACTCCTATAGGATAAATCAGTGGTAAACTAATGGGAGGCACTAAAAAGTAAGATATTTAGGGCACAAAGCAGAGATGCCCCTCCAAAAATAAGAATGGTACTGCCAAACCTAAACCCCCATGTTGTCTCTAAAAATACATGGGAAAAGCATATAATAGCTTTTAATATTCACAAAAACTCAACACTGCAGATAGCCTAGAGGACCATAGACAATAGAAGAATCTAAGACATGGCCTGAAAAATTATTAGCAATTAAGATAAATGAAAACCCCAAGATGATTTACCAGTTTGTAAACAGTAAATGGCTCATGAAGAAAAACAGCTGGGCCTACAAGAGATAAAGAAGGGAACTGTGTGAAAATGCAGAGGAAATGGGAAGAATTTTAAATTAATTTTTCTTCTCCATATTCACAAAGGAAAATAATTATGTGGATCTAATAATCCAAGAGAAGCAGTGTGAAATCTGGGACAAAATAATCTTAACAAGAGAAAAAGTGTAAGAGGAGTTAAAGTCCTTGAAAGTGGATAAATTGCCAGGGCTGGATGGATAGTTCCCTAGGAGGTCAGAGAAGGAGGTCAGGGAAGAAGTAGCAGACGTTCAGAGGATTATTTTCCAATCTTCATCAGACACAGGTGAGGAATTAGAGGACAGGAGGAATATAAATGTAGTTCTGTTGTTTAAAAAGAGTACAAAGGAAACATCAAACAATTATAGGCCAGTTAGTCTTAATTTGGTAGTGGGGAAATTGTTGGAATCAATCCTGAAAGATCGAATCAGTTAGAGTAGCATGAACTAGTCAGGGACAGTCAGCATAGCTTTGTTATGGGAAGTTCATGCCTTATAAATTTGATTGAAGCCTTTGAGGAAGTGACAAGGAAGATCAATGAGGGTTGTGCAGTCGATGTTGTCAACGTGGATTTTAACAAGGAGTTTGACAAGGACCCACATGGCTGACTGATCAAAAAGGTAAAAGCCTATGGGATACAGGGTAATGTGTCAAAATTGGATCCAAAGTTGACTTGGTAATAGGAAACAAAGGGTAACGACATCAAATGGAAAGCTGTTTCAAGTGGTATTCCACAGGGTTTGGTTTTGAGATCCCTGCTGTTTGTTTTATATATTAATTATTTGGACTTGAACTGGGTGTGGAGGTGGGTGGGGGGGCAGTGTCATGCATAGAGGATATTAACTGTAACTAAATGGGTTGGCTGTGTGGGCAGAAATGTGGCAAATGGAGTTCAACTCTGATAAGAGTGAGGCAATGCATTTAGGAAGGTCAAACATTAAAAGCGAATACACAATAAATGGGAATATACTGAGAGGGGTAGATGAAGTAAGAGATCTTGGTGCGCAAGTGCACAGATCCCTAAAGGTAGCAGTTATGGTAAAACAGATAAGGTTGTAAAGGAGGATTGTAGAATACTTTCCTTCACTGGCAGAGGTACAGAATATAAAAGGGAGGGCACGATGATGAAAATGTATAAGAGCACTAGTGAGGTGACAACTAGAGTACTGTGTTCAGTTCTAGTCACTATATAACAGAAAGGACATTATTGCTTTGTAGAGTGTGCAGAGAAGATTTACTAGAATGCTACCAGGGAAGAATAATTGGAGATATGTCAAGCTGGCCTTTGCTGAGTAGCACATGATGGCTGACAGCAACATTTTTCTCGAGAAAGACTAACAACATTTGAGATTTGATTCAACTCTGTAAGCCAAGGGTAAAACAATTAACATTTGCAGCTGACATACAAGTTAACAAACATTAGAACAGGCGTAGCTAATACTGTACATAACTGAAGAATAGTTGTAGCTATCACATATGATAACCATGATATGGAGATGTCAGTGTTGGACTGGGTGTATAAAGTTAAAAATCACACAACACCAGGTTATAGTCCAACAAGTTTAATTGGAAGCACACTAGCTTTCGGAGCACCTGACAATCACCTGATGAAGGAGTGGTGCTCCGAAAGCTAGTGTGTTTCCAATTAAACTATAACCTGGTGTTGTGTGATTTTTAACTTTAAACATATGATAACATTAGACCTTGCATTAATTAATTGTTTAATCAATAATTATAGAACCAAATTAGTTCATAAAAGGATTCAAACCAGACCACAAATAGTTAACAATTAGCTCAGCAACTGCAACAGGAAAGGTCTTTTCTCTCTCACTCACTCAAGATATTGGAATTTTAATTGGAATGTGCTAAACCACATAACTGTGTTGGAACTGATCAAAAGTCACTATTCTTTAATTTTCCCTGTAATGAGAAATTTTTAATTAATTGACAGTTCTGGCAAATATTACTCACACAGAAATCATTGTGAAAAGCTTCAACAACATCATTGTGACTGTGACTATGCCACAAGCCTATCGATCTCAATAAAGATGGTGTACAAGAGAGTTAATCACAGAATGACAACTTAGCTCTGCTGACCAATAGCAATTGGCATAGTGGGGATGCATGTGCATTCTAAGTCAAAATGTATAAAGAAGGACTTTGTGAAGTCTATGGGTTCTTCTGCTTTTATTCAAGCCTTACTGAATTTGTGCCTTTTTTTTGCTGTAACTGAACGTACCCTGCGACTTGGACTCTTGTTGAAATGTGTGAGATCTATCAACTTGGCGCGGTAGGCAGGCTCACTGAAAAAAAACAGACCTCTCCATAGACGTAACACCCATTATCGGTGCCGAAGAGGTAAGGACGCCTCCTATTAAAAGTCCTTGGTCAGTTCTCTAAACCTGAAGCTCTTTCTCTTCACGTGATTTCAAACTCTGGCAGAGCAGGCTGGCTCAAGCTCTCTTAAAATTTGATGTCAGCATACAGATGAGTCTCTGTCCAAGGCTAATTAAGCATAGGACCTGAGATCCATAAATATCACAATGGCAGATGATGAGTTCAGAACTACCAACAACCGCAAAGGGTTGCCTGACACCTCCTGACATATCAGAAGAGATTCCATTGAAACAAAAGGAAAATATAGAACAACAATTTGACCTACCTAAAACCTGGGTAAAAATCAGACAGAAGTACAATACCTGCACGGGACAAAGGTCTTTGAACGATGTTAAAAGGATCTGGGGAAAGGCCACATGAACAAAAGAGAAAGAATGAATAAGGTGGTCCCTCCTCCTAATGGGACAAATCCATTCTCAGAAAAGGAATGAGATAATACAGAAATCAAGTCATTAAAAAAAGTTCAAAAGCCAATCAAAGGCTGTCTGTGAGGAATCAAAATGTACTAAAATAAGCCTGGAAGAATGGGAGGAAATCCTCCGCTGACTCCAGCAACAAGAAGGAGCATTATTTAGCCCCTTTACAGATCAAGCAACACAAAACCCAGTCCCAGCACAAAAAAACTAAGAGGGAAAGGAATGGAAACCTGGGAACAATTGAAACAGCTGAGGGTTATATTGATTTGCACTTTGAGAGAGAAATTCTTTGGTTATTGGCTTCTGGAATGTGAAAACTGTGATAGGAGAGAAAAGGTTAGAAGTGTGGAAAACTCTTTGTGGCTTTGTTTGAATGTACGTTTGCTCATTGATTGATAGATATTGATGTGATAAAGATAGATAAAGATGATGTGAAATTTAAGTTTAGTCCCCCAGAGCATAAGATCTGAGTATGTTATGAATGTAGTTTGCATGTTGGGAAGCCATGGTGATCAGAGTGTTTATGTGTGCCTGTATCAGTGTGGAACATATTTAGTTAATGTAATATCCTTTTAAAGAATTACCAGAGGTGGTATTATGCACAAATCTGTGATGAAATCGTGATTTAAAATCTGTATCTTAAAACATGATAAAAATTTACTTTTTGGACTTGGTTGCAGTTGATTAAAATTAGATTTTAATCTCAGAAACTTTGTGCATAGATTACCATGTTTGGAATTTCACTTTCTGGCCAGAGCGAACTTCCAAATACTAGTTTAACAAGAATGAATCTTTAATTCCGGATGATAAGATTTGCTTATGGTAATGTACATTAGTGTGAGACTATCCAAGTAATAGGGAAATTAGAATCTTGGAAATGCAATTCTCTTTGAATAAAATTCTGATGATATGTTCAAAAATCTGAGAAAACTGATATCGAGGAGTTAAAAAAAACAATACAATCTAACAAAGGAGATGGGCTTTTCCTTTGTTAATTATAACACACAATTCCTTACAGGAGGAGAAGAGATGGTGATGTAATTACATCCAGGAGTTTTCACCCTAACCCTTAAAGTATTACTAATTTACCCATTCTGCTTGAAGTGGAATGCATGGACGCTTTTTTTCAGCTACTGAAGTCTTTCATAGATGACTACAAACTTCTGAACCCATTTGCAGACTTACAACGTCACGACACAGTCGTCAATGAGGCATCCTCAACCTATCAAGCCATTCATGAACAACACATTCCAGCATTAGAGAAATACTTGAAAACATTAAATATAATGAATTTGGACAAATTTATATGGGAAATTTACTAAAAATGTTTTACAAACTGGGTCATCTTCAAGGAAGAGCAAACAAAGTATGTTTTGCCTGAGTCAAACAGAAATATTTGACTTCTGTTTTATTAAGACGAAGTTCTATCCTCTATGGATGGCCTATAAATCTTTCCACATCTCTGGAATTAGATAGGTGGTAATAGTAAAATTGCAAAATTGGATCAGAAGTAGTAATAAGGAATGGAGAGCATTGTCGGAAGAAAAACAATGAGTTAAAACGGCAAATGAAGTTAACATGCGTTTTAGTGATAAGGTAGTTTAGGTGAGAGCATTAAACTGATAATTTTCTTTTGGTGATGTTTGTGTTGTTGTCTTTTTCTTTTCAGAAGAACTGAATTTGATGATCAAGCCACTAGCAGGGGCATTGGTACTGCATGTGGGGAGAAAAGCAAAATCTCACAGACCTTTTGATAAGATCATACCAAACATGGTCTTGATGTAAGTGTGCAAAAGTGATCGTTACCTTGGAAATAACACACATAACACAGGATTTTTAAAAAATGCACTGAAGAATGAGACTCAGACATGTACACCTACGTGACAAATGGATCAGTGTGACTTAGAAGAGCAAACAAGTATAGCTTAAACAAAAGACACTGACACATAGAGAAATTGAGTTTAAAACAGTGATAGCTGAAGTGAAGAGGCCAAAATTATAACATACAGATACTTCAAAAAGAAAGGGCAAGCATAAACTTAAGGTAATGCCTGATAAATGCTGTAATTTATTACAGCTGTATTGTTTGAGACTATGGACATCACAGCTCATAGGGATACTTGCATGTGGATGCAGTCACCACCCAATGACACAATCTAATTGGCAGTTCTGGCAAATATTACTCGGACAGAAATTCTTGTGAGAAGTTTCAAAAACATCACTGTGATTGTGCTACAATCCTGTCCATCTCAATAAAGATGCTGTACGAGAGACTGGGATTGTTCTCCTTGGATCAGAGAAAGCTGTGGGGTGACTTGATTAAGGTATATAAAATTGTGATGGGTAGAGATAACGTAGACAGGAGGAACCTGTTCCCCTTAGTAGAGAGCTCAAAAATAAGGTGTTATGGATTCAAGCGAAGTGGCAGAAGGATTGGTGGGTGGTGCGTGTATGGAATTCACTGCCCGAGTTGGTGGTGGGTGTAAAGGTCCTAAACTGTTTCCAATAAAGTACTTGGATCCATACCTTACTTGCTATAAGTTGTAGGGCTATGGGCCCTGTGCAGGAAGATGGGATTAGGAAGGGTATTTGGGTCGGCCTGGTCAAGATGAGCCAAATAACTCCTTTCTTTGTTGTATCATTTACATAGTTCTTTGAATATCAAGGGGAGATGGTTGGAGTCACTCTTGTTAGAAATGCTCATTATCTGCCACTTGTGTGGCTTGAATGTTACTTGCCGCTTATCAGAGTTGAAAAATGTGGCGCTGGAAAAACACAGCAGGCCAGACAGCATGAGGAGCAGGAGAATCGATGTTTCAGGCATAAGCCCTTCCTCAGGATCTCCTGCATCTGCTCCAGCATCTGCAGTCCTCACTTTCTCCTCCTTGCCGCTTATCAGCTTATTGCCTGGACATCCTCCAGGTCCTGGTGGACTTGAGCACAAACTGCTTCATAGTTATGTTGTCATTAAAGAATATTGTCACTTCCGATCTTTTATGGAGGGAACATCATGGTCCCCCATGTCATTACCGTGAGGAACTCGTGCACTGATGTTCTGGGCTGAGATGATTGATCTCCAATAAGCATAAAAGTCTTTGCCAGCTCAATGTTCCCTTTAAATTGGACACTATTGTGTGCATGCTCAGTTGTAAGCATGTCAATCAGTGTCAGCAAGCAATTCTGGTTCCAGACGTCGCTGCTGCGCATGCATGCTGGAGTCCACACAGCTAGTAAGGAAATTGGAGGCAACACTTCTCCAGAAGCCCACCCCATCTATATTGATTCCACTTTGCTAGGACTCATGTTAGTCAGTTAAATACTGCCTTGGTTTTGGATATGATCATTCTCGACTCACTTCTGAAATCCAGCTCTTTTGTCCACGTCAGATCAAAGTTTTAATAAGGTCAGGAGTCAAGTGGCACTAGTAGAAACCAAACTGGGCAGCTCTGTGCAGGTTATGCCTTTGTAAGTTGAAACCTGATAGCACTGTCAACAATCAAAGCCCTCACTTTGCTGATGATCAAGAATGGACTGATGGAGTGGAAACTGCATAGTTTAGATTTGTCCTGCTTTCGGCATACAGGGCATACCTAGTTAATTTGCTACAGTTGGGTAGTTGGTAGTGTGTAGCGACATGGGAACAGCTTGACCAGAAGCACAGATAGTTCTATTAGACCCATATTCAGCAATCTTGCCAAAATGATGTGAGGTCTTGCTGACACTGATTGACATGCTTACAACGAAGCATACACACAATAGTGTGCAATTTAAAGGGAACATTCAGCAAGGGGAAGTCTTTTCCGCTGGCAAAGACTTTTATGCTTATTGGAGATCACGTGAACTGAATCAGCTGAAGACTAACATCTATAATGCTGCTAACCAATGGCCTCCTCCTTTACAGACCGCAATTTCCCTTCCCACGTGGTTAAAGATGCCCTCTAACGTATCTCATCCACATCCCGCACCTCCACCCTCAGACCCCACCCCTCCAACTGTAACAAGGACAGAATGCCCCTGGTGCTCACTTTCCACCCTACCAACCTTCGCATAAATCAAATCATCCGCTGACATTTCCACCACCTCCAAACAGACCCCATCACCAGGGATATATTTCCCTCTCCACCTTCCGCAAAGATCGTTCCCTCCGTAACTACTTGGTCAGGTCCAAGCCCCCCTACAGCCTACCCTCCCATCCTGGCACCTTCCCCTGCCACCGCAGGAATTGCAAAACCTGCGCCCACACCTCCATCCGCGGCTCTAAAGGAGTCTTCCACATCCATCAAAGTTTTACCTGCACATCCACCAATATAATTTATTTAATCCGTTGCTCCCGATGTGATCTACTGTACATTGGGGAGACTGGACGCCTCCTAGCAGAGCGCTTTAGGGAAAATCTCTGTGACACCTGCACCAATCAACCACACCGCCCTGTGACCCAACATTTCAACTCCCCCTCCCACTCTGCCGAGGACATGGAGGACCTGGGCCTCCTGCGCCATCACTCCCTCACCACCAGATACCTGGAGGAAGAACCCCTCAACTTCCGCCTTGGAACACTTCAACCCCAGGGCATCAATGTGGACTTCAACAGTTTCCTCATTTCCCCTTCCCCCACCTCACCCCAGTTCCAAACTTCCAGCTCAGCACTGTCCCCATGACCTGTCCTACCTGCCTATCTTCTTTTCCACCTGTCCACTCCACCCTCCCCCCCGACCTATCACCTTCATCCCCTCCCCACTCACCTATTGTACTCTATGCTACTTTCTCCCCACCCCCACCCTCCTCTCACTTATCTCTCCAACCTTCAGGCTCTCTGCCTGTATTCCTGATGAAGGGCTTTTGCCCGAAACGTCGATTTTACCGGTCCTCGGATGCTGCCTGAACCACTCTAATCTAGACTCTGGTTTCCAGCACCTGCAGTCATTGTTTTTACCTAGATGTTCGCAGGTAAAGGACGGCTGGGAAATGGGAAGCCTTCAGAAATGAGATAACAAGAATCCAGAGAAATTATATTCCTGTCAGGGTGAAAGCAAAGGCTAGTAGGTATAGGAAATGCTGGATGACTAAAGAAATTGAGGGTTTGGTTAAGAAAAAGAAGGAAGCTTATGTCAGGTGTAGACAGGAGAGATCGAGTGAATCCTGAGAAGAGTGTAAAGGAAGGAGGAGTATACCTAAGAGGGAAATCAGGAGGGCAAAAAGGGGACATGAGATAGCTTTGGCAAATAGAATTAAGGAGAATCCAAAGGGTTTTTACAAATATATTAAGGACAAAAGGGGAACTGGGGAGAGAATAGGGCCCCTCAAAGATCAGCAAGGCGGCCTTTGTGTGGAGCCGCAGAAAATGGGGAGATACTAACTGAATATTTTGTATCAGTATTTACTGTGGAAAAGTATATGGAAGATATAGACTGTAGGGAAATAGATGGAGACATCTTGCAAAATGTCCAGAGGAAGTGCTGGATGTCTTGAAACAGTTAAAGGTGGATAAATCCCCAGGACTTGATCAGGTGTACCCGAGAACTCTGTGGGAAGCTAGAGAAGTGATTGCTGGGCCTCTTGCTGAGATATTTGTATCATCGATAGTCACAGGTGAAGTGCCGGAAGACTGGAGGTTGGCAAACGTGGTGCCACTGTTTAAGAAGGGCAGTAAAGACAAGCCAGGGAACTATAGACCGGTGAGCCTGACCTCAGTGGTGGGCAAGTCGTTGGAGGGAATCCTGAGGGACAGGATGTACATGTATTTAGAAAGGCAAGGACTGATTAGGGATAGTCAACATGGCTTTGTGCATGGGAAATCATGTCTCCCAAACTTGATTGAGTTTTTTGAAGAAACAAAGAGGAGATGTGATCTATATGGACTTCAGTAAAGTGTTCAACAAGGGAGACTGATTAGCAAGGTTAGATCTCATGGAATACAGGGAGAACTAGCCATTTGGATACAGAACTGGCTCAAAGGTAGAAGACAGCGGGTGTTGGTGGAGGGTTGTTTTTCAGACTGGAGGCCTGTGACCAGTGGAGTGCCACAAGGATCAGTGCTGGGTCCTCTATTTTTTGTCATTTACATAAATGATTTGGATGCGAGCATAAGAGGTACAGTTAGTAAATTTGCAGATGACACCAAAATTGGAGGTGTAGTGGACAGCAAAGAGGGTTACCTCAGATTACAACAGGATCTTGACCAGATGGGCCAATGGGGCTGAGAAGTGGCAGATGGAGTTTAATTCAGATAAATGCGAGGTGCTGCATTTTGGGAAAGTAAATCTTAGTAGGACTTATACACTTAATGGTAAGGTCCTAGGGAGTGTTGCTGAACAAAGAGACCTTGGAGTGCAGGGTCATAGCTCCTTGAAAGTGGAGTCGCGGGTAGATAGGATAGTGAAGAAGGCGTTTGGCATACCTTCCTTTATTGATCAGAGTAGAGTTGGGAGGTCATGTTGCGGCTGTACAGTACACTGGTTAGGCCACTGTTGGAATATTGCGTGCAATTCTGGTCTCCTTCCTATCGGAAAGATGTTGTGAAACTTGAAAGGAATCAGAAAAGATTTACAAGGATGCTGCCAGAGTTGGAGGACTTGAGCTATAGGGAGAGGCTGAACAGGCTGGGGCTGTTTTCCCTGGAACAACAGATGCTGAGGTGTGACCTTATAGAAGTTTACAAAATTATGAGGGGCATGGATAAGGTAATTAGGCAAAGTCTTTTCCCTGGGGTCGGGGAGTCCAGAACTAGAGGGCATAGGTTTAGGGTGAGAGGGGAAAGATATAAAAGAGACAGAACGGGCAACTTTTTCAGAGGGTGAAATGTGTATGGAATGAGCTGCCAGAGGACGTGGTGCAGGCTGGTACAATTGCAACATTTAAGTGGCATTTGGATGGGTATATGAATAGGAAGGGTTTGGAGGGGTATGGGCCGGGTGCTGGCAGATGGGACTAGATTGGGTTGGGATATCTGGTCAGCATGGACGGGTTGGACCGAAGGGTCTGTTTCCATGCTGAATATCTCTTTGATATGGCTGGAATATTAGTATGGGAGGGCATGCAATAGACTTGAGGATTCAGAACCATGATATGGAGGTGCCGATGTTGGACTGGGGTGCACAAAGTCAGAATTCACATGGCATCAGGTTATACTCCAACAGGATTATATGAAATCACATGCTTTCGGAGTACTGCTCCTTCATCAGGTCCTCATCTAATGAAGGAGCAGCGCATGCTCAGATCCGCTCTCCATGCACAGACATATGTGACCAGTTCGAACGGGCCTCGGCGGCCAAGGTAAATCGAGGCAAGAGCAAGGCCATGCTCTTCGGGAACTGGGTCGACCAATCCTCGATCCCCTTCACCGTCAGGACTGACCACCTGAAGGTGCTGGGTATTTGGTTCGGAGGGGCTGCGGCGTGCACCAAGTCTTGGGAGGAGCGTATCAGGAAAGTGAGGCAGAAACTGGGCAGATGGAAGCTATGGTTGCTCTTCATCACGGGTAAGAACCTGGTCATCAGGTGTGAGGCACTGTCATTGTTGTTATATGTGGCACAGGTCTGGCCTATTGCCAGAACCTGTGCCATTGCAGTCATCCGAGCCATCTTCCATTTTCTATGGAGATCAAAGATGGACCGGGTCTGAAGGGACTCGATGTATAAAGATCTGGGCAACGGTGGGAGAAAAAACACACCCATACCATCCTCACCCTGATGGCCGCCTTTGTGTGTGTCTGCATCAAGCTGTGCGTGGATCCTTGGTACGCAAACATCAAGTGTCACTACGTACTGAGGTTCTACCTGTCCCCGTTGTTGCGAAGGATGGGCCTGGCCTCGCCGCCGCGGAACGCTCCGAGTAGTTGGACCGTTCCGTAACGCCTGTCCTTCGTGGAGAAATTTGTGAAGAAAAACACCTTTGACCACAAGTCCATCAGGAAGTGGTCAACACGTAGTGTCCTTGAGAGCCTTCGGGAAAAAGAGAGGGCGGATCCTGTCAAGCTGTTCCCTGAGCAGATTGTCAAAGTCATTTGGCAGAATGCCTCATCACCAGAACTTTTCAATAAGCACTAAGACATGGCTTGGCTGGTGGTGAGAAGGGCTCTGCCTGTGAGATCCTTTATGCACGCCCGGACTCTCTGCCAAGGTGCAGTAGGGAAAGACCACCGTGTAATGTCTGCTTCCCAAAGAAGAACAGGGGGCCCACTCAGTAAGTGGGCTCCGCTGACGCCTCAGCTAAATATATGGATAGTAAACGTATATACAAATGATTAATTCCGATCTCTCTATGTCAAGAAATGCAAGGTGCGCCTATGAATGGTGCCACCAATTGTACAGATCAAAATATTTTTAGAATAAAGTATATTTTTGAAATTAAAAAAATGAAAACTGTGATTTCAAATAAACCTATTGAACAAGAACCTGGTGTTGTGTGACTTCTGAATTAGAACCAGCTCTTGGGCATGTGTGATCTGTACAAGCTGGACAGTTTACAATTTCATGGAAGTGAAATGTTTGCAAAGAGATATGCTAGTGGCATTGGGGTACAGTCAAACTAGCTTGTCAGGGGGATGGAAACTTGGGGGCTAGCCCAAAGTGGAAGAGTAAAGCTGGTAACAGGAAGGTGAAAAGATGAGAGGAAGATTAAAAAATCAGGGGAAATAAAGTCAAGCATCAAATATGCTTCAAACGCAGTATAACATCAAAGGGACAAAGTGCACTCGACCTTATAGTGTTTCATCAAAATTATATCCATGAATGCAATAAAACAGAAATTGCTGGAGAATCTCAGCAGATCTGCTCGGAGGAAAGTAGAGTTAACATTTCAAGTCCAATGACCCTTCATCAGATTTGTTAGCAGCTAGCAAACAAATGCTATTTGTGCTGAAGCCGAATTATTTTTGGAATTGTGTACAAGAGAACTGTAGAAGCCTAATCTTCGAGAATGTATATGGTAAAGATTGATAGATTTCCAATTACCAATGGTGTATAGGTTTATGGGAATAGGGTGGGTAAAAGACATTGGCACTGAATGGCAAGGCAGGGTCAATGATTGGAGTGGCCTAGCTGATTTCTTTCCGCACATCCTGCCAGACCTGCTGAGTTTTTCCAGCAATTTCTGCTTTGGAATCTTTGCCAGTCAGGTCGGAACTCAGTTAGCTTGAACCTTCAATTTAGTTTGTGAAGCACTAGCTGTGACACATTCCATCTTGACCAGAATCACAAGTGCACAATCAAAATGAAAACCACTGGTATCACACCTGGAATGGACAAGTAAAGTGTTTTTTTTTGCCTGAGGAGTAGGGTCTACATGTGAGCAATGTCAAGTTCTTCTACAGGTGACAGTATTAATCAGACACACACTGGACAGGTTAAAGATATATAGAATTCTGATGTGAACTCATGTATTGACCAACTCTATCACTTTCACCATCCTATAGTGCAGCAGTGTTGGTTGAAACTACACAGGACTTTAATTAGAACTGAGTTGTGTCAAGTCATCCTTCACTGACTGTCACGATTTGGAGCTGCCGGTGTTGGACTGGGGTGTACAAAGATAAAAATCATGCAACACCTGATTATAGTCCAACAGGTTTATTTGGAAGGACTAGCTTTCAGAGCGCTGCTCCTTCATCAGGTAGTTGTGGAGCATAAGATTGTAAGACATAAAATTTATAGCAAAAGTTTACGGTGTGATGCAACTGAAATTATACATTCTCAAGTTACATTTGCTCAAAACTGCATGAATCCATACAAGATTCTATAAATCCTTTTTTTAGAAATAGAATCAGTCTGAACATTGGAACACAAACAGACTTTACCCTTACACCTTCAATGCATTATCTGAACTGACATGGCACCTATTGTTAAAGTTCACCTGAGAATGTAACTTTTAAAATTAAAAGTTCTTGGATTTACATACGCAAGAACTGAAACCAACATGGTCATTGTAAAAGATGAGAGACTTAACAAACAATCCAGGTCCATTTCAATATATCATTTCAGTTGCATCACACTGTAAACTTTTGCTGTAAATTCTGTGTCCTACGATCTTATACTCCACAACCACCTGATGGAGCAGGGCTCCAAAAGCTAGAGCTTCCAAATAAACCTGTTGGACTATAATCTGATTTGGAGATGCCAGTGTTGACTACCATCTGATGAAGGAGCGTCGCTCCAAAAGCTAGTGTGCTTCCAATTAAATCTGTTGGACTATAACCTGGTATTGTGGGATTTTTAACTTTATTCACTGACTGTAAATGCTTTGATACTGCAATGGCCAGCTTCTTCCATTTAATCTCAACTGCAGTTTAATGGTTTATTCTTTCTTCACTTTTTCTGTTGTTTAATAGAAGGTTACAATTTCAGAGAAGTCTTCACAATATCTGAAACTCCTTTATTCAAATTTAATGCTAGCATGTGTTACAGAGTGGAGGTTGACACCCCTCTGATAATTCAAACCGAAATACCCAGGAAGGTTCATCTCGCCTCTTATCCTCAATCTGTTAAAAAGGAGTGGTTAAATAAAATGTAATCCTTTCACTCACTTTACAATCAAGAAAGAACAATTTATTCATCTAACTTCAACAATGAACAAATTAACAGAATTACTAACAAACCAACTACCTCCTCCCTAACTATTACCTACTCCCTAACAGAACTAAATTCTACTGGTATGCTGTTTCAATAACAGGTCCCACTTATATAAATCTAAGTACAGGGGAATCTCAATTATCCAAACGAGATGGGCAGGCACTATTTCGTTCAGATAATCAATTATTCAGTTAGTTGATTAAATGCCTTTCCTCTGGGGCTCGGAGTTTTTAAAGTCTGCTCCCTGTTCAGGTGACCCCGCCTCCAACATCGCCCCCCCCACCCCTCCAACATCGCCCCGCCCACCCCACCGACCCCGCCTCCAACATCGCACCCCCACCCCACCCCACCGACCCCGCCTCCAACATCGCACCCCCCCACCCCACCGACCCCGCCTCCAACATCGCGCCCCCCACCCCACCCCCCCATTCCAACATCACGCCACCCCCCACCGACCCCGCCTCCAACATCGCGCCCCCCGCACCCCACCGACCCCGCCTCCAACATCGCGCCCCCCGCACCCCACCGACCCCGCCTCCAACATCGCGCCCCCCACCGACCCCACCTCAAACATCGCGCCCCCCACCGACCCCACCTCAAACATCGCGCCCCCCACCGACCCCACCTCCAACATCGCGCCCCCCACCGACCCCCTCCAACATCGGCTCCCCCCCACCCAACCCTGTCTGCCCTGGTTCCCTGTCTGCCCCCACCCCCTCCCCCAACCAACTTTGCCCCACTTGCCCCCGTCCCCTCTTCGGGGCAGCTGGACTGTACACCAACAAGACTGCTGCTGCTGCAGCTGCCTTTGGCGGTGGGGGGTAAGTCTCTAAATAACACACACACGCACAGATACCTTTACATCTTTTTACTACATGTTTTGACAGGTTCCACGTTTGCCCTGAACAGGACAATGTTGGAGAGATTATCTGCAGAAGGCGGGGGGGGGGGTGGTTAAGGAATGCCCCTCTGTAGAACTCCAGGGAAAGTATGGGGAGAGAGATAGAGAGGGCGGGAGGTCAGTCATTTTGAGACGGTGCCTGTTTAATCATTGTAAACAAAAGACACGATCACTGTTGGTAACACATCTTTGATGTAATGTTTCTATTGGGACCTAGAGATCTCCTTTGGATAATCTGATTTTCGGATAATCGAGGTTCCTCTGTAATAAGAAACAATTAATTAGTCTCTCAAAGTTCACACAATGTTTTCCAGAATGCTTTGCATTCTCCCATTTTTTCAGCCTTTCTTCCGCTGATCCCAAGACACAAATGTCTCTCTTCCGCTGATCCTGCTGTCAGGAATGTTTTCTCTGTGAATTCCTCTGTTAAGACGTTTAGCTAGAAGTGCCATGGTACCTTTTTATGAATAAATGGCGCTCTTTTAAAAAGAAAGCATTGAGTTTTCTTGAGAGAGACTGATTTCTTAGATGGAGCGTTTACTTTCTCTTCAGATAGCAGTTGGCTCTCCCCAATCTATTGAAGTTGCTATGTTAAATTCATTCCATCTCAACATAAGTCTGACCTGGTTCCTCCTTTAGGTTTCTGAACCATCGTCAAGATACTTCTGGTACCAATTTGTAGGTATTCAAAATAGCCTGCTTAACATCTGCGTAATCTCTTGACACCTCATCTGACAGCGCTGCAAACACCTCACTAGCCCTGCCTACCAACTTGGTCTGAATTAACATTACTGACAGAGTCTCTGGCCAATTCATCTGCTTAGCCAGTTTCTCAAAATAAATGAAAAAGGCTTCTGCATCTTTTTCATTGAATCTTTATAATGTTTTAACATATTTGTATATATCCCTACCAGGCTGTTGGCTACGATGGTTTTGCTCATCATTGCCCTCCTGTACTTTTACTTATGTCATGTGTAGTCTTTTTGCTTCAAGTTCCAACTTCATCTTTTCCAACTCGAACATTCTTTCCTTTATCTTCTGCCATGCTTCTTCTTTCCTTCTTTATCTTCTGCTTTTAACTGTAATTCAAACTCTCACTTTCCTTTCATTCTCTAATTCTTTCTAACTCCACCACACTTGACTGTTTCTCTAATATACCTATCGGTTAACTCCATTACAATTTCAGCTTTCCTATTATCCCTAAATAAACCCAATTCTAATCTCCTTTTTCTGTCTTTCTAAACATTCTTAGCAAATTTGGGAAGTATCTTCAAATCCCAGAACCTCTTTAGCAACATTAACAACCATTTCCCCCACTTTTGATCTTACTAACAAACAACCGAAATTAAACAGATTTTCCACTGTTCACCAAAGTTTTATTTAAAGATCCAGGACACTCATTTCCAAGTCTGTTTAAATTTGCTGGGACCTTTTGTACCCCAAATTTGTTCAATTTTGTACCCCAAATCCATCCAGATCCCAGACCGGATCTGTCCAGATCTGTCTAAATCCATCCAAATTTATCCAGATTCCAGACTTGAGCCCCAAATCTGTTAAGGCGGCGAGGTGCTTCACACTTGGTGTTTCAATTTTAATCAGAGGGATGTCGACCACTCCTTCGTACACGAGTTCTGCTGAAAGCATAGCAATCCTTCAGAAAGGGGAGGAAATCATTTCACTATAAGAATGGCTAGCCCCTCTAGCTTCATATCCTCTCCCCACAGCTCAAGGATTCTCTCCTCCAACCGGGTACAGAGATGGATGGCAGGTGTCGCATCATCGATCTTGTACTCTTCAGCCCTATTGTGGACCATTTTCTTCTGCAAGGAGAAAAGGGGAGGAATTGAGAGAGATGAAAACATGGAAAGATTAGTAGTTTGGGGCAATGGGTTGGGGGAAAATGCTACATGCAATGGTGAAACGTGGCAGTGAGCTTTGGTTCATGCAGTAGCAGAGTTAAAGTGAGTGTGGCACAGCAGACAAATGTTGGCACTTACCCTTGTAGAGTACAGAATATCATTAACATTCTTTCTGTACTGTTGGGTTTTCCTCCGGACTGTGGACAAAGCACTGATCCAGGTGTCAACTTCAGATCAGGTATGGTCTGGTACCATGACCTCTATTGTCAGTCACAGAGTCATACAACATAGAAACAAACCCATTCATCCAAACAGTCCATGCCGACCATGTTCCCAAACCACTTACCTCCAAACCTTTCCTAATCATGTACTTATCCAAATGTCTTTTAAGTGTTGTAACTGTACCTGCATCCACCACTTCCTCTGGCAGTTCATTCCACATGCAAAACACCGTGTAAAAAAAAGTTTCCCATGCCTTTCTTAAAATATCTCTTCCCCCATCTTAAAAATATGCCCCAAGATTTGAACTCCCCCGAATATGTGGAAAAAAAAGCCCCCATACTATGCACCTTATCTCCTAATTTTATGAACCTCTATAAAGTCACACCCCAATGTCTCAGGCTTTCCAGCCTAACTTAAACCTTCCATTCCTGACAACATCCTGGTAAATCTTTTCTGAACCTTCTTCAATTTAATGATGTTCTTCCGACAGCAGGGCAACCAGAATTGTACAGAGTACTCGAGAAGAGGCCTCATCAACATTCTGTACAAACTCAACGCAATATCCCAACTCCTATACTCAAAGGTCTGAGCAATGAAGAAAGATCCTCCTCTCAAACATTCTGTCCACATGGTCCCGGTCAACAACAGAGGTATCAACTTGCCTCTGTTAGCCATTTCTGGGCAATTCTTCCTATACAGGTTGTTCTGCTGTAACGTGACACTGTGTTCCTCTGCAACCTCACAATATAGAAAATCGTGCTATAGAAAACTGCTTTAGAAAATCGCACTGCATAAGATCACTAACAGAAAATTGCTATACCCATTCAGCAGAAAGTTCACATTATCCAAACAATGTCCACAATTCATCAATCACATTATAGCCAATTCATGCAAACAAAAATGCATTATACCAGAACGACATGTACAGAAACTGTGAAGGGTAATTTTTGGCTTGCAACCTTTGAACTGGTGCCTGCCTAGGCATTAAATATAGCATTAGTGGCAAGAAACCTGGAAGATCCCGACTACGGCAATCACTTCCATTGCTAGTGAGCGTAAGAAAGCATGAGTGCAGTGCCATGGTGCATGGCTGATGAGGTGCTCAGTGCAAATTTGTATGAGGAAACCCACTGGAACTCAGGAGGTCCAATTCTCCAGGCATCGTCCCAACCTTTACAGCTATATTTTGAGAAAATTCAGCCCTTTGCTCCAGGTTAGGAGTATATACTGCTAGGAAGTTAGCCATATCACACAAATTCTGTACAGAAACTTGATGAGAAGTCATCAGCTGTTAGATGGCTCTATGCTTTTAGATCTGAGTGAGAGATTCTGGAAAATAGTAAACAGTTGAGCGCTGGAGTCAGGCTATGGAAGTTGTCATAGGGAGCTAAGAAAATGGGAAGTCAGCGGCGCTATGTTGGGAAAAGCTGAAAGGGGCATGGATAACGCGAGGGAACATTAATACTTCAGTGCAGCTGAGTGAGTGGAGTGAAAAACTCACAGGCAATACATCCTTGAAGAACTGAACAAGATTGGAGTTCAGGGAAAAACCCAGGCTTGGTACTGACTCAGCAAGTCCAGCAGTCACTGTAGACATGCTTATGGATGAGTATTAGAGAACAGTTGGACTATCCAGGGGAATATTGACCCAGGAAGGAGGACGAGTACCAGAATGAGAGTAGTTGTTAAGGTAGGAGAAAGTGAGGACTGCAGATGCTGGAGATCAGAGCTGAAAATGTGTTGCTGGAAAAGCGCAGCAGGTCAGGCAGCATTCAAGGAGCAGGAGAATCGACGTTTCGGGCATGAGCCCTTCTTCAGGAAGTTGTTAAGGTAGTACATGACAAAATATTTCTTGAGCAGGCATTCAAGGCCAGATCAGAAAAAGTGAAAACTGTAATCTTCTTTAAAGTTAAATGAAATTTGATGACCCTCTGTGGCATTAATGTTCACTGAGGGAGCGACTGTCATTTTTCTTGATCGTATTTTGATTTACTTTATGCTGTGGAGTGTTTGATTATAGTTTATCACTCAAATTTACCGTGTGAATTCTGGATGTTCAAAATAAGTTACACAATTATTTTAAATTATATTACTGTTCTAATGTTGTACGACAAAGTTTATTATTACTTTGTGAATGTTGCGACTTTATTTTGTTAGCAAGTCAATGGATCTTGCACTCTTGTCTATTTCAAAAAACATAGTTACTGATTTCTAGCAAGATTGTAACATTAATTTAGTGATAAGGTCTGCCACTGTAAAGAAGAAGAATGTATTTTGGCCCTTGTTGCAAAGAATAAGGGCGAGAAAGTGAAGTACTGAGAACATTGTGTGTGTCCGTGAGTCATGAATGCTAATTTTGTCTTGGATGTATATAGCTAAGGTTGGATTTTGGGATGAGAGTATTGTCTTATGATGAAAGGTTGAGAAGGACAGGCTACGTATTAGAAAGAGAGGAGACAATCTTGATTAAACACACAAGATTCTAAGAGACTGATTCATCCTAGTTGGTGAATCTAAAATATGTGGGCACAACTTCAGGATATGAGATTGATTATTCAGGACTGAGCTGAGGAGAACACTCTTCATTCAGATGCTTGAAATCTTTTGAGTTTATCATTTCACAGAATTGTAGATGTTACATCTTATGAGTACATTCAAGGTTGCGATAGATAGTTTTTGATTTCTCAGGGAATCGAGGGATATGGGGGACGAACGAGAAAATGAAATTGAGACAAAAGGTCAACTTTGATCATACGGAATAGTTAAGCAGGTTCTACGGCAGTCTAGTGCATACTTCTATTCTCTTACATCTTTATGGAAGCCTTCTTGTGGACATCATAAATTTAATTATTAGGAAAGGGTGACATTTAATTTCTTCCACTAAATTTTCAGAGATTGAATTGCAATACCTTTCCCCTTCTTTTAATGAAAAATTGTCCTTACTGAACAATGTTTATAAAACATCTTTATGATTTCTCAATTTTCTAAACATCTTTACTTTCAACTGGTATGTTCCTTCCTTCTTAATTTCTGTCTTACTGCATTTTTATTTTGAGCCAATCAACAAGTTTGTTACAGACAAGAAATGGTATAACAGCAAGAATATTCAGCTGCAAAACGTCTAATAGAAGTTGCTAAACAGATGAGGTGACAAATTTTACAGATCAAAATAGAAACTACTATTACATCAGATGTTAATTTACCAAAGTTACAGGTAAAACTAAATTCACAATAATTAACTTTTTCCACTTACCCTATCCCATCAATAAACTCAAGATAGGTCATTTCCCTTGTTCTGTATTTAAATTTGACACATGTCAAAGTCTCAAGCTCTGCCATAGAAGCAGTTATTACTGCTCGTTGAGCTTTATCTGTGAAAAAGAATAACCAATGTGATAAATAATCAACTTCCTTCAAATTTAAAGACCTACAAATGTAGCGATACATATGCTGATAACTTTACTCCTCAGTCACTTCTAGGATAAAAAAAAAACTTAACTGTAACTGGATTGGGTTACTTGGAACCTAGTTATACAGAGGAACCTTGATTATCCGAAGGACACAGGCGGGGAGTATTTCGTTCGGTTAATTGAATTCCGGATAATCGAATGCTGGATAACATAGGTTAGCCAAGCATCGGGACCTTACGGTCCTGCCAGATAATCCGATATTTGGATAATCGAGGTTCCTCTGTACTCACATGTAAACTAAACCTTGATTAGCTAAGTGGCAAGTTTAAGACCAGCTTCAATACAGCTTTTAGTGACAGCTGCCAAACCTAGTTAAAATACAGGCGAGAAGCCACTGGGAGGATTCTAGAAGTTGGCTCAGTCACTGCACCTGAGGAGGGGTTCACTGGGGGTTAGAGGGGTGGGAATGGACAGACAACCACATATTCTCAGATGACTGGTATTGACAATATAAGCCATTAATCTCTAAAGGACAGTGAGGTGTCACCTTTCAGCAAAAAAACTGAAACAAAGGGCAACTAGAGGGAAGGACAGGCCAGAGAGGAGAAAAAGGTAGCCAATCTTCACCTAAACAGAGTCAATGAAGGAGGAGGAAACAAAGGGGGCAGGGGATACAAGTGAGAACCACCCAGAAAAGAAAAGGTGCACCACTCAACATAGAAACACAAGATTTCGTGAGGGGCCCAGTGAAACTCAACCTCTAGCTGTCAGGAATGAAGGGGTACCCACCACAGCACAGCTCTGGGCAACAGGGAGCAGCAATGCTCTGAATAAGGAGCAGAGGATGACAGCCTCTCTGTTGGAGTATGAACTGGACCTTCCTGGCTTTGTCCTCACCCCAATGACACCAGAGGAAGGGCCCCAGGGAGGAACAGGACAGTTACTTCAGCCACGTGAGGGTCAGCAGTTCACCCATCCAAAAGGGATGCAGATACACCTTAGTAACAAGACTGCAGATAAACAGACATTGGGTCTATAGGTAATTCTACAAAATCTCAATGGGTTTTAAAATTGCTATTATTAATGTGCATTGTACTAAATCTATTTCGTAATGTGGGTAAATAGGCAAAGCCTTTTCCCTGGGGTCGGGGAGTCCAGAACTAGAGGGCATAGGTTTAGGGTGAGAGGGGAAAGACCTACGGAGCAACTTTTTCACGCAGAGGGTGGTACGTGTATGGAATGAACTGCCAGAGGATGTGGTGGAGGCTGGTACAATTGCAACATTTATGAGGCATTTGGATGGGTATATGAATAGGAAGGGTTTGGAGGAATATGGGTTGGGTGCTGGCAGGTGGGACTAGATTGGGTTGGGATATCTGGTCGGTATGGACGGTTTGGACCGAAGGCTCTGCTTCCATGCTGTACATCTCTATGACTCTATTGTGTTTTCACTTTGGCTTAACCTCAAAGTGGACCACCTGTTCTGCAGGAGTGTGGGATACCAATCCTCTGCAACTATAGGAAATGGCTGAGCTTGTAGGCCCACCGGTCTCGATTTAATCAGGAAGGAATGATTGTCATTCCTCCAGCCTGGGTAGTCTGCTGCGAGATGGCATCTTCACCACCTGCAAAGCTAAGACGGTGGTGGGCGGGCACTCTTTGCAGTAGATGATATGTACGAAAATACTCCCTAGACTAATTAACATGTACACCCCACTGGTAAGGTGAATAGCTAGCCATCTTGGAGCAACTCCTACTGCTACTGGCAACATCCAGGCCAGTCATTCTGGTCAGACTTCAACTGCAAGATGGACAATCCAGAAGATCTGACAACAAACTGGACACCACTTCCAAATTCCTGATAGAAATGGCTGAAGTCACCAAGCTGCAAGTCAGTACCCCTGCAGACTGTACACAGCATAGATACACCTGGTCGCAGCCAGATGGGTTTATCCACTCCAGGATAGGTTTCCTGTTCATGTTCCACATGTTCTTGGTCAGATCCATCGATGTCAAGCCAGTTTTCTTCTCTGACCACTGTCTCCTGCTAGGCAACTGTCCCCTAGAGAATAACCAGCAGGCTGTTAAGGGAACATGGAAACTGAATGTGAAACAGTTAACCCTAGAACCCATAACGGAGCTCAAAAGGGAATAAAAGATCAGAGGACTGTGAAGCCACTCTTCGAGTGTCTAGCAGTCTAGTACAAAACAGTCAAGGGTTTCATCAAGAGGTTCTTTATCCTCAAAGGTGTTCAGAAGGCGAGATGGAGAAGGGGGAAGACTGTCCAAATTCTAAAAATGCACGTGGAACTAAATCCTGCTGCAGATAATAGGGGTTGATGTTATGTCGGATCTCCAGGAGGTGAAGAGCCAGCAAGCCTCGCTCTTTGCCTTGGAGACCTCCAAGATAATCTTTCAGCTTAGGGCCCATGGAGCAAGATGAAATGTGCTCATTTTTCTTCTTCCAGAAGGTGCACAAGGAGAGCTCCATGCACAGCAGCCTGAAGAAAGGTGGGGTAAGCAACACTGTCTCAGTCTGACATCCTGAGGAATAGCAAATCCTTTTATGTCAGACTCTATGGGATGAAACCCACAGATAGAGGGCAGGCAGGCAGGCTGCACTATCATGGTGGTCTTCGATGACAGCATATGGGGGCGCCTGGAGCAGGTGTTATCTCTGGTTAGCTAACAAAGGCCCTCAAGTCCTTAGCAAAAACTAAAGTTCCTGGAACGTACAGGGTTGTATTCAGCTCTGTGGGACTTGATTGGCCAGGACTTGAAGGTGTATAACAGTATGCATCTGGTTTGTAACATGTGCAAATCTATGAAGAAAGGTGCCATCACCCTCATCTTCAAGCAGAGGGGAGAGGGAGGAAATTAGAAATTGGTGACCAATTTCACTGCTGAATGCAGATTATAAAATCCTGGATAATATCATTACCCAACAGGTCAGGTCAGCTGTCAGTGGGCAGAATCATAAGCATCTGCGACCATTCAAACTGGCCTTGGGAGCCAAGGCAAATCAAGGCAAGAGCAAGGCCATGCTCTGTGAGACCTGGGGCTAACCAATCCTTTATCCCTTTCAGAGTCTAGACAGATTACCTGACTGTGCCCAGAATATGTTTCAGAAGGGCCAGGGCATACGCAAAATCTTAGCATTTCACCAAGTTGAGGCAGAAACTGGGGCTTTTGGGAATACCGTTCCCCCTCTGTTGTGGGTAAAAACCTGTTCATCTCCCTTTTGGTATACGTGGCACAGGTCTGGCCCATTCCCAGAGCTTGCGTTGTTACAGTCACCCCAGCCATCATCCACTGGAGATCTAAGATGACTATGTTCACCAGGATACTATGTACAAAGCCCTGGGTAAGGGGGAGGGGAAGGAAGAACATACATTACGCTGCCCTCAACCTGATGGCCACCTGTGTGTGGCTGCATCAATCTGTGCATTGACTGTTGGTACTTAAATGTCATTCAGTACTGAGGTTCTACCTGTCCCCAGTGTTGCGAAGGATGGGTCTGACTTCAGTGCCACTGAATGCTCCAAGTGGCTGGACTGTTCTGTATCGTCTGTATTTCTGCGTGGAGAAATCAGCAAAGAAAAATATCTTTGATCTCAAGTCCATCAGGAGTTGGTCAGCACATAGTGTTCACAAGACCCTGTGGGAAAAGGAGAGGGTGGATCCTGTCAGGTTGTTCCCAGAGTAGATTGTTATGGCATTTGGCAGAATGCCTCATCACCAGAACATTCCAACAAGTACTAAGACATCACTTGGCTGATGTTGAAAAGGGCACTACCTGCGAGATCCTTCATATATGCCTGGAATCTCTGTGCCACCTCACGCTGCCCTCACAGCAGCGCAGTGGTAGGGTAGAGACCGTCACCCACCTCCTTCTGGGATGTGCCTATGCAAAGGAAGTTTGGAGAGAGATGCAGTGTTTTTTTATCCTAAACAGCTCCATGATGTAGTACTCTGCTGTACGGCCAGTTCCCTTGGATGCACTGACTGCACCTGGATGACCATCAACTCGGTGAAAGATGCTTTTTGGTCTGCCCAAAACTTGTTGGTCTTCCAGAGCAAGGAACTGACGTCAACCGAATGTTACAGACTGGCACATTCCAAGATCCAGGACTATGTCCTGAAGGATGCACTAAAGCTTGGTGCATCTGCAGCTAAGACGCAGCAGGGAAAAAAATTCCATCTTTGGTCTTTCTGCCAAAGGGACACGGGGTCGTTTCAGTTATTGGACTCTCCTGATGTCTCAAAGAAAGAATTTCTTGGGTTTGTTTGTTCTACATGTGTTCAGAAGTTGTGGAAAAGCTATTTGTCTTGCATCCATCAGGGAAAACACAAGAATTCAAAATTTCAAATGATCTCAATAAATTATACTACAGAAAAACAAGGTGCTAGTTAGGTGGCAAGTTGAATCTGATTGGCCAAAACAATGCCATGGAGGAATTAACAGGAAACCAAAGGTTCCCAAGCTCTTGGGGTAATTTAAAAAATTGAAAGATACAAAAAGAATATGTTTTTTGAAGGCAAATTACCTCAAATATATGAGCGACAAGCCATTTCATGCAGCTTCTATGCCGTGGTGAAACAGGTAAATTTTTTTCCATTACTATGATGCTGTCATCGGTCCAGAAAGACATTCTGCCTATTGTATATTTGAGCAATATTGTATGTGAATTTTAATGCTGTTTAGCGCCGGATATGTATGATGTACATTGCAAAGATTACCTAATCGAATCAAGCAATTGTTCGTAATAAGCAAACTGCAGACTAGATCAAGCTTGCAAAGCCTAAAAAAAATCTGTTAGCTATGATGCTCTGATAGGACTGTTCAGCAAATGCTAGCCAAAGTGTGCTAACAGATACACTGACAGACAATTTAAGACAGTCAGTCAAACTTCTAAAATGTCTTATTTACACTTGCTAGAAACATGCAATAATTTGTACGGGATCACTAGATCTGGATAGATGGTATTAAAAAGGATAATCAAGTGACTTTGATTTTGATCCAAGCAGAAAAACAAGGGGTGACTGGGATTCAGGTTGCAAAAAACCATGAAAGCAGTCCATAGCTCTATTATGGAGATGTGAAACTCAGACATCTGGGAGCGATATCAGCTGAAGTGATGTCTGCTCATTGTAGGTGGAAGCCATGGCATGGAAGGCAACCTGTGTGGTGTTATTAGCAGCTCAGTGAAACTGAAGTGATTGCCCGCATCATAAAATGAGAGTTAGACAAAGAAACATTCGTGAGTATGTTTCTCAGTTTGCTAGGCTGTTTGCTCAGTGCCGTGCCAGCAATTAAATGATGAGGTCCTTATAAATTCAGTGGACCATAATCTTGGAATAATCAATTGAGAACCTAGGAGGTCAGCACTCATTGGGGAAGCTTTAATTCAGTCTTATTGATTGACAACATATTAAATACAGAAGCAACAAGAAAGCTTCCAGGTTAATTTGGAATTGCTGCTGAAGGGAAATCAGAAGCGAGAAAAGACAGATTTAAAAGTTGTTTTTTATTATCCTATGTGTCTCACTGAGGTAGTGCACTAGAAATCAAGCCCCACTATTCTGAGTAATTTCAAAAGTTAAAGGTTTTATGCAAGTAAGGAAATTCCCAGATTTAACTGCCTTTTAGCTGCCGCAGATCAGGTTTCTGAATGAACAGGGATTACTATTAGAAATAAATCAGGTAGCATTACAGGTAAGCGTTTAAGACCCATCATTATATAACACAACTAGTTAAAACACTAACAACTTCCCTTATAAAACACCCCCTACATATACACACAAGATGAAACAAAGACATAAGTGTTAAGGGTAGACATAAAAACGAAGAAGGCAGTCTTGTTCACAAAGACCTTTTGACTTTCTAGAATCATAGAATCCCAACAATGAGGAAACGGGCCATTCGGCTCAACTGGTCCTCACCAACCCTGCGAAGAGCATCCTACGCAGACGATCACTCTACCCTTCCCATGGCTAACCCACCTCGCCTCTACATCCCTGAACACTATGGGCAATTTAGCATCCAATCCGCCTAACCTGCAAATCTTTGGACTGTGGGAGGAAACCAGAGCACCTGGTGGAAACTCATGCAGACCCAGGGAGAAAGTACAAACTCCACACGTAACTTTGCCCAAGGGAGGAACTGAACCCAGGTCCCTGGCACTGTGAGGCAGGAGTGCTAATCACTGAGCCACCGAACCACCCAAAGTCACTTATCAGGACCTTCTACTCCATCTTCCTCCTCCAGGAGACACAGGGCAACCTATCTAGAATCTATCTATTATAGAATCTCTGATATAGGGCTTAGAGGAATTCATTAGGGAACATAAAATGGTCTTATTCAGGTTTCGGACATTTTTATTTCAGGAAAAAGAACAGCTTCATCCTTCTTGGAGGTCTAATAGCTTTTGACTAAACGTGCTCACACACGAGTTATCAGTCATAGAATTATGCAGCACAGAAACAAACCCTTTGGTCCAACTCGTCTGCGATGACCAGGTATCCTAAACTGATCGAGTCACATTTGCCAGCATTTAGTCCACATCCTTCTAAACCTGTCCTTTTTGTGTATTCTTACAGATGCCTTTTAAATACTGTAACTTTTCTCACCTCTTCCACTTCCTTTGGCAGCTCATTCCATGCATGCACCACCTAGTGTGTGAAGAAATTGACCCTTCGGTCCCTTTTAAGTCTTGCCCCTTTCACGTTAAACGTAACCACTCTAAGTGTTGGACTTCACTGGCCTGGGGAAAAAAGACCTTCGTTATTCACCCTATCCACGTCCCTCTATAATTCACTCCTCAGCCTCCGATGCTGCACGGGAAAAAAGCCCCAGCTAAATCAGCCTCTTCCTATAACGCAAAACTTTCAATCCTAACAACATCCTTGTAAATCACTTCTGCACCATTTCAAGCTTAACATCTTTCCTATAGGAAGATCAGAATTGAATGCTGCATTCCAGAAGTGACCTCACCAATATCCTGTACAGCTGCAACATGACTCCTCAATTCCTGTACTTAATGCATTGACCAATGACGTCATGCGAACAAATGGGTTCTCCACCATCTTTCTACCAGTGACTCCACTTTCAAAGAACTATGCACCTGTACTGCAAGGTCTCTACTTGCCAACACTCTAATGGACCTTACCATTAATTGTGTAAATTCTGCCTGGTTTGCCTTACCAAAATGCAACACCTCACATTTATCTAAATTAAACCCATCACCATCAGCCACCCCTTCGCCCACTGGCACAAATGATCAAGGTCTCAGAGGACAATGAGATAACCATCTTCACGGTCACTGCACCACCACTTTTGGTATCATCTGCAAATTTACTAACCATACTTCCTATATTTACATCCAAATTATTTATATAAATAACAAAACGCAATGGACCCAGCAACAATCATTGCAGCACACCGCTGATCACAGATCTCCAGTCCGAAAACAATCCTCAAACTCATATCTTCAAGCCAATTTTGTATTCAATTGGCTAACTTCCCCTGGACTCCAAGTATTCTAAATATGTGGAACCTTGTCGAAAACCTTGAAATCCACATAGACAATCTTTACCGCTCTGCCTCTTTGTCACCTCTTCAAAAACTCAAATTAACAAGACAATTTCCCATGCACAAAACCATGTTGACTATCCCTAATCGATTCTTGCCTTTCCAAATGCACGTAAATCCTATTCCTTCAGAATCCCCTCAGATAACACGAGGGTGGCATGGTAGCTTGAGGACAACACGGTGGCTCAGTGGTTAGCACTGCTGCCTCACAACACCAGGGACCAGGTTCAATTTCCACCTCAGGCCCCTGTCTGTGTGGAATTTGCACATTCTCCCCCTATCTGCGTGGGTTTCCTCCAGGTGCACTGGTTTCCTCACACAGTCCAAAGATGTGCAGATCAGGTGAGTTATTGACAGACTGAAAACCTTTGTCATAGTCACTTATATCTAATTGTGCTGTTAATTCATTAACTTTGCTCTGAATACAATGTGCATTAAATAATGAGTCATTAATTTTGTCTTTTTATCAATTCCTCCCACCATCCCTGTTTTTCTTTATTTGTATATTCTATTTTTTCCTGTCCCACACTTCGTATCATCATCCAAATTGTTGCCTATAAAGTTGCTATATTCTTTTCCTTTGTATACCCACATTTCCCTACTCTAATTAGTTTAACACGCTCCCTGCAACTTTACTTATTCATTTTGTCAGGAACACTGGTCCCAGCACCAGTCAATTGAAGTAAAGAGCATCCCACCAGAACTTTTCCCTTCTACTGCAGTACAGGTGGCAGTGTCCCATGAATTGAAACCCATTCAACCCACACCAATCTTTGAGCTTTTAACCTCTTGACTTTATTTACCTTTTGCCAAGGATTCAGCTAGTAATCGAAAGGTTAATACCTTGTAGATTTTGCATTTTAAATTACCTCAACAGTTCAAAATCTTTCATCAGAACCTCCTATTTGGTACTATGAAGGTTGTTGGCACCATCATAGATGACGACAACTGGATTCCACACCTTTCACAGCAGGTTCCTCTCCAGACCAGACTTTAGATTAGATTAGATTAGATTAGATTACAGTGTAGAAACAGGCCCTTCGGCCCAACAAGTCCACACCGACCCGCCGAAGCGAAACCCACCCATACCCCTACATTTACCCCTTACCTAACACTACAGGCAATTTAGTATGGCCAATTCACCTGACCCTGCACATCTTTGGATGGTGGGAGGAAACCGGAGCACCCGGAGGAAACCCACGCAGACACGGGGAGAACGTGCAAACTCCACACAGTCAGTCAGAAATATACTATGGAACCTGATAGCTAACGAGCCTTCGGGTCTCTCCATTACAACTGCAGAGCACGGTATCCACCCCCATAAATATACAATTCTCCTTGTGGCTGCTCAAAGATTTCATCAAATCACTATCTTTCCTAAACAACCACACTGGCTGGCAGTCCTTGATTACTCTATGTCTTTCTAAGTGACAGTGATCCTGCTAACCTAAATGGATTCTAATAATTTGCAAACTGCTAATAGAAACTGAAGACTGCAGATGCTGGAGATCAGAGTCAAAAAGTGTGACACTGGAAAAGCACAGCAGGTCAGGCAACATCCGAGGAGCAGGAGAGTTGACGTTTCAGCATCATCAGGATTGTATTCCAGCCCCACACTTTTCAATGTAAACTGCTAAACTCAGACTGATTGGCCTGTAAGTATTTGGTCTATCCCTTGATCATTTCTAAACAAAGGTACAATGGTTTTTGTAAGCTGAAGGCCCACATGAAGGCATACTTCTCTCAACAGAGGCAAAGATTAAGAAAGCTCCTATGTTCTTATGAACTGAAGTTGGAAAAAAAATATGCAAAAGTAATTTGCATCACACAGCAGGACCTTTATGAAACCACATGTGAAGGAGGAGGCCACTGGAATACTGTTTTTCAGTTCTACTGAAAGGCTATAAAACTACTGCAATAAAACAGAAATAACTTAGTCACTGCTTCTTAAAAAAGTTTCAATGCATCCTCCTTTAACATTCAGTTTGCTAAGAAAATACGAGAAAGACAACATAATTGGTAAAGCTCTATCCATAGTTTAAACGTTGCAAAGAAAATCAGGCCTTACTTATGATATTTCTATTATGTGTAAAACTTGCTAAGCTTATTTGTTATACATATTTGCTTTTGTTTTGGTTAGAAACAAAAAAATGGCAGATGCTGGAATCCAACATAGACAAGCAGGAGGCTGGGACAGCACAGCGAGCCAGGTAGCATCAGGAGGCGGAGAAGTAACTTTACTCGTGTAACCCTTCTTTAGGGCTGGGGGTGAGTGCAAGGGAAGCTGCAAATAAGGGGTAGTTGGAGTAGTGGGTGGTGAGGTAGGCATGGTCGGCAGGAGGAATGAATCTGGTTAGTAGCTGGAAGGAGGGGTTGATCAGAGGAATAGAAAGGGGGGCGAGGGGGGGCTGGAATGGAGAACTCGGTGTTAAGTCCTCCGGGCTGTACACTGCCCAGGCAGAAGATGAGGTGTAATTTCTCCAATATGCAATCTGATTCACTGTGGTAATGGAGGAGGCCAAGGATGGTCATGTTGGAAAGGGAGTGGGAAGGGGATTAAAATGGGCGGTGACAGGGAGGTCAGATCGGCCCCTGCAGGCCCAGCTGAGATGCTTGGCAAAACATGCTCGAGTTTACATTTGATCTCACCGATGTAGAGAAGACCACATCGAGAGCACCGGATATAATAAATGAGGTTGGAGGAGAGGCAGGTGAACCTCTGTCTCACCTGGAAGGACTGTTTGGGGCCTTGTATATATTGAACAGTCCCTCTTCATTACCTACACAGACACTGCGCCTCAACTTTTCTACCATTACATCGATGATTACATCGGTGCAGCATCCTGTACCCAGGATGAACTGGAACACAAGTTCCACCCTATCGTTAAATTCACCTTGTCCACCTTGGACACCTCCCTGCCCTTTCTTGACTTCCCCATTTCCATCTCTGGTGATTGCCTCCAGAATGTTTACTATAAACCCACAGACTTCCAAAACTACCTGGACTACACCTCCTCCCACCCAGTATCCTGCATGAACTCAATCCTGTTTACCCAATTCCTCTGCCTCCGCCACATCTGGTCAGACAAGGAGACATTCCATTCCCAAGCATCCCAGATGTCCACCTGTTTTGACCAACGTGCTTTTCTCCCTCTGTCATCCACACACCTCCTTCATTCCCTGCTCCACCGTTCTGAACCCAGCCCCCTCCAAACGCAATAAAGACAGGGTCTTCCTTGACCTCACCTACCACCCCACCAGTCTTAGCATCCAGCATATCATTCTTAAAACACTTCTGCAAACTCCAATTAGGCACCACCAAGAATATCTTCCCCTCCTCACCCCTCTCTGCCTTCTGCAAAGACTGTTCCCTTCACCAATCCTTGCTTCGTGCCTCTCTCCGCACTAAACCCCCCAAACCCCCAGGTACCTTCCCCTGCCACCATAAAAGATGCAAAACCTGCCAGCACATCACCCCTCCTCACCTCCATGCAGGGCCCGAAACAGTCCTTCCAGGTGAGTCAGAGGATCACCTACCTCTCCACCAACCTAGTTCACTGTATTCGGTGCTCCCAACGTGGTCTTCTCTACGTTGGTGAGACCAAATGCAAACTCAGGGGCGCCTTTTGCCGAGCATCTCAGCCAGGCCCACAGGGCCGACCTGACGTTCCAGTCACCGCCCATTTTAATTACCCTTCCCACTCCCTTTACGACATGACCATCCTTGGACTCCTCCACTGCCACAGCCAATCAGACTGCAAATTGGAGGAAACACACCTCACCTTCCCACTGCGCAGCCTTTAGTCCAGAGGACTTAACATTGAGTTCTCCAATTTCAAATAACATTCCTTCCCATCCCCCAACTCCCTTTCCAGTCCTTCCCCCTCGCTTGCATTCCTCTGATCGATCCCTCCTTCCAGCTACCACCAGATTAATTTCTCCCATTGACCAATCAGGTCATACCCTCTACTTGTGTACACCTATGCCTATTTCACCATCCCGCCCTCATCCCATCCAAAACCCACCCCCACCCCACCACTTTATCTGCAGGTCCCCTAACACCCATCCCCTGTGTTGAAGAAGGGTTATACCCAAAACGTTGACTTCTCCACCTCCTCATGCTGCCTGGTGTGCTATGTTCTTCAGCCTCCTGCTTGTCTACTTTTGTATTGGTTACGCTCTTCTCACATTATAAATAAAACCAGAAAGGTTTAAGGAAAGGTTTGAGAAGGATCACCAACCCTCAACATTAACTCTGATTTCGCTTTACAGATGCTGCCAGAGCTGTTGAGCTTTTCCAGCAAATACTGCTGTTTTTATTTCTCACATTATAAACACCGTTACAAAGGTGTTTCATATTTAATATTTCTTTAAGAACATAACAAAAAGAACACAAGAGTGCAGGAGTCAGCTATCTGGCCCTTCAAGCCTCCTTTGCCATTCAATAAAGTCATGGCTGATCTTTTAGTAGACTCAAATCCCCTTATCTGTGCTCTTACTGTATTCCTTAATTCCTTTATTGTTAAAAAAAGTCTATCTTTAGCCTTAAAAATGTTTACTGAACTACTTCCCTGGGCAGGGAATTCCATAGATTCACAACCCTCTGGTGAAGAAGTTCCTTCTCAATTCAGTCCTTAATCAGCTCCCTCTAATCTTGAGGCCATGCCCTCTTCTCCTAGTTTCACCTGCCAGTGGAAATATCCTCTCTACATCTAGCTTATCTATTCCCTTCATAATTTTATAGGTTTCAAAAAGATCCCCCCTCATTTTTCTAAATTCCAATGATTATAATCCCAGTTCACGCAGTCTCTCCTCACAAGCCAACCACCTCAACTCCAGAATCAACCTGGTAAACCTCCTCTGCACCCCCTCCAGTGTTAATACATCCTTTCTCAAGTAAGGAGACCAAAACTGCACACAGTGCACACAGTACTCTAGGTTTAACCTCACCAGCACCCTGTACAGCTGCAACATAACCTCTCTGCTTTTAAACTCAATTCCTTTCTCAATGAAGGACAAAATTCCATTTGCATTCCTAATTACTTGTTGTACCTGCAGGCCAACCTTCTGTGATTCATGCACAAGGACACCCAGGTCCCTCTGCACAGCAGCATGCTGCAACCTTTTACCATTCATGTAATTGAAGAGTTGTGGAGAATGGTTTCATTTTATATTTGTGAAAATAACAAGAGTTCTTCAGGGTAGTATCATTGGCCCAAATATTTTCAGGCACTTCATCAATAACTTTCCCACATCATAAAATCAGAGTGGGAATGTTCACAGATGATCTCACAATAATCAGCAGCATTCACAACACTTCACATACTGCAGCAGTCCATGTGCAGCAAAGCCTGGACAATCTTTAGACTTGGGTTGTTAATTAGCAATTAAGATTTATGCCAATGAATGTCAGGCAATGACCATTTCCAATGATAGAATCTAACCTCTGACATTCAACGACCATTAACACATTTTCCCCAGGGCAGAAATGGCTGTCATGAGCGGTCATAAGTTTAAGGTGATTGGTGGAAGGTATAGGGGATATGTCAGAGATAGGTTCTTTACAGAAAGTGGTGGGTACGTGGAATGTACTGCCAGCAGTGGTAGCAGAGTCAGAGACAATAGGGACATTTAAGCGACTGCTGGGCAAGCACATGGATGGCAGTAAAATGAGGGTTGTGTAGGTTAGGTTGATCTTAGATTAAGATAAATGTATGGCACAGCATCATGGGCGGAAGAGCTTGTATTATCCTGTACTGTTCTATGAATCCTCCACTAGCAACATCCTCAGGGTCACCATCAACTAGAAATCTAACCAACCAGTTATACAGAACAACCTTGGTTATCTGAATGTCAATTATCCAAATTTCAAATTATCCAAACAAGATCTCAAGATCCTGTAAAAACATTATCTATAATCCAAACAATCATCTGAACAAAATACTCCTTGCCTGTCTCGTTCGGATAATTGAGTTGGTCTGTATACACGTGAGCAGATCAAGGGCTAGAAATTTACCAGTGAGTAACACACCTCCTATCTCATTGTCACCGAGAAATATGAGTCATGAGACAGGAATGTGATAGAATGCTTTCCATTTGCCTGCATGGTTCCAACTCAAGCGACAATCAATTAGCCAGACACCATCTAGGATAAAGAAACCTGTTTGACTGGCATCCTATCTACCAACTTCAACACTCCCCTCACCAAGGTTCCTTTGACAGCACGTCCCAAAACTGTAATCTTTGCTGTCTCAAATGACAAGGGCAACAAATGCATAAGAACATCACTGCCTGCAAGACAGCCGCCATCCTGACTTGGAACTATATCATCTTTCTTTCACTGTTACCAGCTCAAAATCCTGGAACTTCTTTCTGATAAAAATTTCAGATGTCCAAACCCCAAAGACTGCAATGCTTCAAGATGACAACCCACAGCTTCTCAAGGTCATGTAAAAAAGGGCAATAAATGCTAGATTAGCTGGCATGTCCACATTGCATAAACAAATTATAAAAGGTTTATTATAAGATCATGTGTAAAGAATTGGTAGAGAAACTGTAAAACCATTGTACAGGCATTTTGTCTAGGGTAAAGTTTCTTTTTATTCCCTAATGGATTAATTATGAAGGAATCTACCTCTTTTAAAATTATTCAAACTTTTCTGAAAGACAGAGGCTGAGGTATACAATTTGTACCATTCAGGATTATGCAAGAAGGGCAGCAGACAAAACTCTCAAGCTTGGAGATGGCAAAATGCCAACTACAGAATCTGGGGGATGTTGCAAAAAGACTATACTGGTGACAGATATTTTGGTGCAAAAACACTGACGAGACGATATGGGTTTGGAGTGCAAGCAAATGAGTCCATTTAACAAGGTTCGCCAAAGAACATAAGAAAAGGGTTTGACCCCATCAGCTGCAGTGCTGTCTTTAATCTTGTGCACATGGGGCCTAAGAAAAACCTGGAAGCCACTAACAACTCCACATTGTTATTGAATTGGGGCTCAGTAGTGTCAGCTCAGTGAAAGGATGTGGGTTAGTCCAAGAAAATGTCATTGCAATAGAAAATCAACGATGTTCTAGTTGAATGGTACTCAAAGGCAAAATAACATCTTCTGACTTCCTATGTTCCTAAGAAGCTTTAGAAATACCTATTTAGCACATTTGGAAGCTTGGGCAGAAAAGAAATTCCATGAGGGGGTAGTTGTTGGCTCAATGAAACTTTTAAGTGGTTGTCTGGTGGCAGTAGGGATAAAGAAAAGTCTGTGCGCCAGTGGTTACCTACTCCTTTCAACTTCAATGCTGGGATACTGCCAGTGATTAGATGCTGGGCAGTCTTGTAAACCCAGAGAAACCGTTTCAGAAGTGACTGAGCAACTGGGACATGAGCAGTCACTTGGGCGGACTTAGTTTGAGTCCCAACAGAAGCAAGATAGCTTTCAAGCTGAGTAGCTATTGGAAGAAAATTGGATAAATGCCTTGATTGAGAGGAGCTTTGAAAGTCTTGAAACCCTTCATGATGAAGATCGAATTTAAAAGATTTTATGTGACTCATTACTGATTGCGGGTGTGGGAAAAGATCTGCCACACAGAATACAGAAAATCAAACTTGTCCAAACCATACAAGAAACACCCAGAATGCCTCAGCATTGACCAAACAGGCTGACGAGGGAAACCAGACATGACTACAGTCACTTGCAGACCATGGAATGCACTTCCCAAGACAAACTGACAAAAAGCTTCCTGGACCTGATAAATATAGCTGTCCCAAAGCCTTCAGGGCAGTCTTGTACACCAGTGACACCAAAGTATGCAAAGCTCAGGTCAGACGGAGAGGCACCAGAATATCTCGCTCACAGGAGAGCAACAATGGAAACACTTTACTGCCAAGATAACGGACATTCTCACCTACCCTTAAAGAGAGCTGGAATCTCCTGATCCCATTAAGAACTGATTGATGCTGCCATTCAGGACATTCTTCTGAAAACTGCTTTGCAATTATCACCATCGTAACTTGATTACTTGACTATCAAGGCCATTGTATTTTCACTATTATTAATTAGCATCATTGTACAGTATTCTTATAAAATACTGGCTGGAATTTCAGCTCAGAAAGAGAGTTTCCACTACCTGGACAGACTGGCTGTGCTGTTTCAGATGGGTCAATTTCTCTTCCACGATATCGTAGTTTGTTAATTTTACTTTGATCTGTGTTTTGTGATCTCTGCTTTATTGGGCTAATTTCTCCAACAGCAGGATTGGTTACTGATAAAACTGGTGAAATCTAATGCATTTTGTGATGCAGTGTATTTGATGCATTATAATTCACATTTACTTCACCCTCTATCGATGCATTTACAGATATATGTGACACAGGACATAAAAGGATAATTGAATTGATAAGTCTCTCCTCCCATCGCAACCCACCAAAGTTCAGCAGTCTAGTTAAAAGATCTGTTAACTGCTTCAGTCACCTGAAACCTGAATCATGCCTCAGTACTGATTACTATAGAGGTAAAAACAATGACTGCAGATGCTGGAAACCAGATTCTGGATCAGTGGTGCTGGAAGAGCACAGCAATTCAGGCAGCATCCGAGGACAGGCAAAATCGACGTTTCGGGCAAAAGCCCTTCATCAGGAATAAAGGCAGAGAGCCTGAAGCGTGGAGAGATAAGCTAGAGGAGGGTGGGGGTGGGGAGAGAGTAGCATAGAGTACAATAGGTCAGTGGGGAAGGAGATGAAGGTGATAGTCAGGGAGGAGAGGGTGGAGTGGATAGGTGGAAAAGGAGCTGGGCAGGTCGGACAAGTCCGGACAAGTCAGGGGATCGAGTTGCTGGAGATTAGAAACTAGGATGAGGTGGGGGAAGGGGAAATGAGGAAACTGTTGAAATCCACATTGATGCCCTGGGGTTGAAGTGTTCCGAGGCGGAAGATGAGGCGTTCTTCCTCCAGGCGTCTGGTGGTGAGGGAGCGGCGGTGGAGGAGGCCCAGCACCTCCATATCCTCGGCAGAGTGGGAGGGGGAGTTGAAATGTTGAGCCACGGGGCGATTTGGTTAATTGGTGCGGGTGTCTCAGAGATGTTCCCTAAAGCGCTCTGCTAGGAGGCGCCCAGTCTCCCCAATGTAGAGGAGACCGCATCGGGAGCAACGGATACAATAGATGATATTAGTGGATGTGCAGGTAAAACTTTGATGGATGTGGAAGGCTCCTTTAGGGCCTTGGATGGAGGTGAGGGAGGAGGTGTGGGCACAGGTTTTACAGTTCCTGCGGTGGCAGGGGAAAGTGCCAGGATGGGAGGGTGGGTCATAGGGGGACGTGGACCTGACCAGGTAGTCACGGAGGGAACGGTCTTTGCGGAAGGCGGAGAGGGGTGGGGAGGGAAATATATCCCTGGTGGTGGGGTCTGTTTGGAGGTGGCGGAAATGTCGGCGGATGATTTGGTTTATGCGAAGGTTGGTAGGGTGGAAGGTGAGCACCAGAGGCGTTCCGTCCTTGTTGCGGTTGGAGGGGTTGAGTCTGAGGGCGGAGGTGCGGGATGTGGATGAGATGCGTTGGAGGGCATCTTTAACCACGTGGGAAGGGAAATTGCGGTCTCTAAGGAGGCCATCTGGTGTGTTCTATGGTGGAACTGGTCCTCCTGGGAGCAGATACGGCGGAGGCGGAGGAATTGGGAATACGGGATGGCATTTTTGCAAGAGGTAGGGTGGGAAGAGGTGTAATCCAGGTAGCTGTGGGAGTCGGTGGGTTTGTAGAAAATGTCAGTGTCAAGTCGGTCGTCACTGATGGAGATGGAGAGGTCCAGGAAGGGGAGGGAGGTGTCAGAGATGGTCCAGGTAAATTTAAGGTCAGGTGGAATGTGTTGGTGAAGTTGATGAATTGCTCAACCTCCTCGCGGGAGCACGAGGTGGCGCCAATGCAGTCATCAATGTAGCGGAGGAAGAGGTGGGGAGTGGTGCCGGTGTAATTACGGAAGATCAACTGCTCTACGTAGCCAACAAAGAGACAGGCATAGCTGGGGCCCATACGTGTGCCCATGGCTACCCCTTTGGTCTGGAGGAAGTGGGAGGATTCAAAGGAGAAATTGTTAAGGATGAGGACCAGTTCGGCCAAGCGAATGAGAGTGTCGGTGGAGGGGTACTGTTGGGAACGTCTGGAGAGGAAAAAACGGAGGGCTTGGAGGCCCTGGTCATGGCGGATGGAGGTGTAGAGGGATTGGATATCCATGGTGAAGATGAGGCGTTGGGGGCCGGGGAAACGGAAGTCTTGGAGGAGGTGGAGGGCGTGGGTGGTGTCTCGAACGTATGTGGGGAGTTCCTGGACTAGGGGGGATAGGACAGTGTCGAGGTAGGTAGAGATGAGTTCAGTGGGGCAGGAGCATGCTGAGACAATGGGTCGGCCAGGGTGGTCAGGCTTGTGGATCTTGGGAAGGAGGTAGAACCGGGCAGTGCGGGGTTCCCGGACTATGAGGTTGGAAGCTGTGGGTGGGAGATCTCCTGAGGTGATGAGGTTCTGTATGGTCTGGGAGATGATGGTTTGGTGATGGGGGGTGGGGTCATAGTCAAGGGGGCAGTAGGAAGAGGTGTCCTCGAGTTGGCGTTTGGCTTCAGCGATGTAGAGGTCAGTGCGCCAGACTACCACTGCGCCCCCTTTGTCCGCTGGCTTGATGGTGAGGTCAGGATTGGAGCAGAGGGATTGGAGGGCTGCGCGTTGTGAGGGTGAGAGGTTGGATTGGGGGTCGACAGGTTGAGGCGGTTAATGTCCCGGCGGCAGTTGGAAATGAAGAGGTCGAGGGCAGGTAATAGGCCAGCGCGGGGTGTCCAGGTGGATGCAGTGTGTTGGAGGTGGGCGAAGGGGTCCTCGGAAGGTGGGTGGGAGTCCTGATTGTGAAAGTAAGCTCGGAGACAGAGGCGACGGAAGAATTGTTCGATGTCACGGCGCGTATTAAATTCATTGATGCGTGGATGGAGGGGGACAAAGGTGAGTCCTTTGCTGAGGACTGATCGTTCGTCCTCAGTGAGGGGGAGGTCTGGGGGGATGGTGAAAACTCAGCAGGGCTGGGAGCTGGTGTGGGTGTAGAGCTGGGAGTGGGGTCGGAGCCAGTACCTGGAGTGGGTGTGATGGTGGGGGGAATGGGGGTAGAGTCATGAGCAGGGGTAGTGTTCCCCTCGGGGTTCTGGGGGGGTGGGGATAGTGACAGTGGGGTCTGTGGGGGGCGTGTCAGCAGAATGCAGGTGAGTGGCGTTGGTGAGGGTGGAAGTGGTGGCAGACACGGCAGTAGGGGTGGCGGAAGTCACTGAGCGTGTGGCATCGGCGATGATGTGAGGGCCGGAAGTGGCTGTGGGAGTGGCCATGATGGGGGCAGAAGTGACATCATCAATCAGCGTGGGGGTGGTAGCTGCATCAGCCGCATGGCTAATGGTGTTTCTGAGGCCATGAAATAAGGGCCCTAGACTAATAGATATCATTTGATTTTAAGCATTTTCCAGAAGATTTAAGTCATGGTGTGTTCTTCCTGCTCTATGAGGGAAGCCTGAAACATTATCTGAGCCCAGGGCCAGCATGAGTGCAGGAAGTGTCTCTAGTTGCAGCTCCTGGAAGCTTGGATTCAGAGCTGGAGCAGCAGCTCAGGACACGGTGGAGAATTTGTGAAGCAGTGTGTGTCATGGATAGTATGCATCTGTGCTATACTATGCAAGGAAGTGATCACATTTCAGGCTAAGACTCCATAGGCAGAAAGGGAATTGGGACCACCAGGCAGAGAAAGAGGTACAGGCAGGCAGTGCATGAGTCTCCTGTGGTTGTTCGCTTGCTAAACAGATATAGCACTGAGTACACGCAAGGGGAACAGTCTCTCTCACAAAGCAGCATCAGCAAATTTGATGCATCGTGGCTGACTCTGCTGTACAGGGTAAAGGTTTAAAAAAAAGTGAATGCAATAGTTATAGAGGATTCATTATAAGGGGAAGAGATAAGACATTTTGACCAACGCAAATGAGACTCCAGGATGGCATGTTGCCTCCCTGATGCCAGGGTGGCACAGTGGTTAGCACTGCTGCCTCACAGCGCCAGAGACCCGGGTTCAATTCCCGTCTGTGTGGAGTTTGCACATTCCCCCAGTGTCTACGTGGGTTTCCCCCTGGTGCTTCGGTTTCCTCCCACAGTCAAAAAATGCTAAATTGCTTGTAATGTTAGGTGAAGGGGTAAATGTAGGGGAATGGGTCTGGGTGGGTTGCTCTTCGGAGGGTCGGTGTGGACTTGTTGGGCCGAAGGGCCTGTTTCCACACTAAGTAATCTAAGTCAAGCAAGTCTCAAAGCGGCTACAGGACAGTTTGGAATGGGAGGATGAACAGCCTGTAGTCATGAAATACATTGGCTTAACGAAAAGGGATGAAGTCCTAAAAGGAGAACATAGGGAGTTAAGAATAAGTTGAAAAGTAGGACCTCAAAGTTAGTGATCTCAGGGTTATTACCAGTGCTACAAGCTTAATCAGAGTAGAAGTAGCAGAACCTATCAGATGAACACATGGCTGAAGAAATGGTGGGACAGGGAGGGTTCCAGATTCGTGGCATTTTGGAACCAGTTCTGGGGGAGGTGGAACAAATACATACTGGACAGGGCCGATACCCTAAGGACTGTATTTGCCAGTGACTAGGCAGGCTTCAAATGAAAACGGCAGGGTGATGGAAATCTATGCATGGAGTCAGAGGAAAGAAAATCAAGGACAAAGCCAAAAGACAGAAAGGGTAATAAGAAATGTGACTGGCATAGAAATCAAGGACCAGGATTAACCAGGGACACAATGAAAAATAATGGAAATGAGTCAAATAATGTTAAAAAGATAAGCCTTAAGGCTTTGTAACTTTATATATAGAACATTTACAATAAAGTGGATGAATTAATCATACAAATAGATGAAAACAGGTATGACATAGTCGGGATTACAGAGACATGGCGCTAGGGTGACCAGGGATAGGAACTGAATATCTAATATTTGGGAAGGACAGACAAAATACAAAAGGTGGTGGAGTCGTACAGCTGATTAAAGAGGAATTCAGTGCAATAGTAAAGATATGCACTGATGATGTGGAATCTTTATGGGTTGGGCTGAGGAACACCAAGGGGCAAAAAACACCAGTGGGGGTTGTACATAAACCTCAAAATTGTAGGGGAGATATTAGGAATGGTAATAAACAGGACATTAGAGATACATGAAGTAAACAAGCTAAGACTGATAAATCTAACTGCATTTATTTCAATGCAAAAGATTTAACAGGTAAGGCTGACAAACTCAGGGCATGGTTGGGAACATGGGACTGGGATATCACAGCTTTTACAGAAACATGGCTCAGGAAAGGGCAGAACTGGCAGCTTAATGTTCCAGGGTATAGATTTATAACAAGTACAGAAGAGGTACCAAAACAGGAGTGGGAGTGGGTCTTTGGTTTGAAAACCTTATGGATGTACTTAGGCAAAATATTCGTGAGAGTATGTCCGGGGATGTTATGTGGGTAGAAATGAGAAATGATTACCTTATTGGGATTGTACTACAGTCCGCCCAGTAGTCAGCAGTAAATTGAGAAGCAAACTCATAAGGAGATCTCAGGGTTGTAATGGTGGGGAATTTTAACTTTCCATCATTGACTCGGACTGTCATAGTGTTAAGGACTGGGATGGAGAGGCATTTATTAAGTCTGTACAAGAAAATTATTAATTTTTTTATTCATTATGTGGATGAACCTACTAGAGAAGGAGCAAAACTTGAACTCCCCTTGGGAAATAAGCAGAGCATGTCACTTAGGTGTCATTGGGGGTCCACTTTGGGGTCAATGATCATAATTCTGTTAGTTTTAAAATAGTTATGGAAAAGGATAGACCTGATCTAAAAGTTAAAAGTAAGGCCAATTTTAATGGTATTAGGCAAGAACTTTCAAACGCTGCTTGGGAGAGGTTATTCACAGGTTGGAAAGTTGAAGGCCTTCAAAAATGAGATAACAAGAGTCCAAAGGCAGCATGTTCCTATTATTGTGAAGGGCAAGTCTAATAGGTGGAGGGATTAATGGATGACGAGAGAAATTGAGGCCTTGATCAAGAAAAAGGAGATGTAAAGCAGAGGTAGATGGCTGGGATCAAGTGACTCCCTCAAGAAGTATAACGGCAGTAAGAGCATTCGCAAGAGGGAAATTGTGTGTGTGTGTGTGTGGGTGTGTGTGTGTGTGTGGGGGGGGGGGGGGGGGGGAATGGTCATAAAGGGGACACGAGATAGCTTTGGAAGATAAGGTTAAGGAGAATCCAAAGACATTCCACAAATACATTAAGGATAAAGGAGTAATTAGGGAGAGACAGGACCCCATAAAGATCATCAAGGCCATCTTCGTGTGGAACCATAGGAGATAAGTGAGATGCTAGACGAGAACTGTGCCACGATATGGAAGCTAAAGAACTTGGTGAAATAAACAGTGATATCTTGAAAAGTATCCATATTACAGTAGTAGTAGTGCTGGTTGTCTTAAAGTGCATATAGGTGGATAAATCCCTATGATTTGATCAGGTGCATCAGGGAAGCCAGGGGAGTGATTGTTGAGCACCTTGCTGAGTTACATTTAATCATAATAGCCACAAGTGAAGTGCTGGAAGATTGACAGTGGCTAATGTGATGCCATTATTTAAGAACGGTGGTAAGGAAAAGAAACAGAACTATAGACCGGTGAGCCTGATGCCAGTGGTGTCAAAGTTATTGGACAGGATTCTGAAGGACAAGATTTACATGCATTTGGAAAGGCAAGGACTGATTAGGAATAGTCAACATGGCTTTCTGGCTGGAAAATTGTGTCTCAATAACTTGATTGAGTTTTTTGAAGTGATAAAAGACTGAAGAAGGCAGGGCAGTGGATGTTTGCCATATGGACTTAGCAAGGCATTCGACAAGATTCTGCATAGTAGACTGGTTAGCAAGGTTAGAACACACGAGTTAAGGGAGAGCTAGCCATTTTGATACAAAATTGGTTTGAAGATAAGAGACAGAGAGTGATGGTGGAGGGTTGTTTATCGGACTGGAAACCTGTGTCCAGCAGTGTTTCGCAAGGGCCGGTGCTGGGTCTACTGTTTTTGGTCATTTACATAAATGATTTGGATGTGAATATAGGAGGAATGGTTAGTAAGTCTGCAGATGACACCAAAATTGGGGATGTGAAGAAGGTTATCTCAGAATACAATGGGACCTTCATCAGATGGGCTGAGGAGTAGCAAATGGAATTTAGTTTTGTTAAATGCGAGGTGTGCACTTTGGTAAGGCCAATCAGGAAATGACTTAATGGAAAGGTGTTGCTGAACAAATGACCTAGGGGTGTAGGTTCATATTTCCTTGAAGTTGGAGTCTCAAGTTGACAGGATAGTGAAGGCAGCATTTGGTACACTCGCCTTTATTGGTCAGTGCATTGAGTATAGCAGTTGGGATATCATGTTGCAGCAGGACATTAGTTTGGAACATGGGCAGTTCTTATGTAACGTGATTGTTGCGTTCTTGTGCAACCCCACATTATAGAAAAATTGTGCTTTAGAGACAGCATTTAAAGCACTGGCAAAGTAATTGCATTACAGCCCAACAAATGTCTTAAATGTTTGTGCTTTAGAAACAGTGTCCCCAATTTGTCAATCGCATTACAGTGAACCAGTGTTAATGAACCACACATTATAGCAATGACCTGTTCTGCGTTTACTTCTGACCCCCTGCTACAGGAAAGATACTGTTAAACTTGAAAGGATGCTGCTGGGATTGGAGAGTTTGAGCATACAAGGAGAGGGTGAATGGGCTGGGGCTTTTTTCCCTGGAGCATCAGAGGCTGAGGGGTGACCTTATAGAGGTTCATAAAATCATGAGGGGCATGGACAGATTGAGTAGACAGGGTCCTTTTCTCCAGGTAAGGGAGTCCAAAACTAGTTTAAGGTGAGAGAGGAAAAGACTTAAAAGGGAACAAAGGAGTAACTTTTTCACACAGAGGGCGGTGCATGTATTGAATGAGTTGCCAGAGGAAGTACAGGAGGCTGATAACTTTTAAATGTTATAATTGTATCTGGATGAATACATGAATAAGGAGGGTTTGGTGGGATATGGACCAAATTCTGGCAAATGGGACTGAATTTTGGATAACTGATAAGTATGGACAAGTTGGACTAAAGGGTCTGGTTACATGCTGTACAACTCCAATATTCTGTCTGTAGTTATGGATGACTTTAATCCGCACACAAGTTGGGCAAATCAAATTAGTAACAATACTGGCAAGGAGGAATTCTTGGAATGTACATGGGATGACCTTCTGGATACTTACATTGAGGAACCAACAAGAGAACTGGCCATTGTAGGCTAGGTATTGTGTAATCAGAAAAGAATGCTTTGCAATTTGGTTGTGTGAGGCCCCTTGGGAATGAGTGATCATAATATGATGAATTTCTCATCAAGACGGAGAGCGACAGTTGATTCTGAGACGAAGGTCTTAAATTTGAAGAGAGGAGTTTATGATGGTATGAGGTATAGGTTAGCTATGGTATATTTAAAAGGGATGACAGTAAAGGCAATGGCAAATATTCAAAGAGCACATGGGTGAACTACAATGATTGGGAGAAAGTGAGGACTGCAAATGCTGGAGTTCAGAATCAAGAGTGTGTGGTGCTGGAAAAGCACAGTAGGTCATGCAGCATCTGAGGAGCAGGAGAATCAACGTTTCAGGCAGGAGCCCTTCATCAAGAATGAAACTGGGAGCCTCAGGGGTGGAGAGATAAATGGAAGGGGGATGGGGCTAGGGAAAAGTTAGCTGAAAGTGCAATAGGTGGATGGAAGTGGGGATGAAGGTGATAGGTGGGAAGGAGGATTGACAGCTGGGACAGATCATGGGGACGGTGCTGAGCTGGAAGGTTGGAACTGGCGTAAGATGGGGGGAGGGGAAATAAGGAGACTGGTGAAGTCCACATTGATGCCTTGTAATTGAAGGGTCCCGAGGCGGCAGATGAGCCGTTCTTCCTCCTGGCATTGGGTGGTGAGGAAGCAGTGATGGAGGAGGCAGAGTAGGAGGGGGAATTGAAATGTTCGGCCACGGGGCAGTGGGGTTGATTGGTGCGGGTGTCCCGGTGATGTTCCCTGAAGCACTCTGCCAGAAGGCATCCAGTCTTCCCAACATAAAGGAGACTGCATCGGGAGCAACGGATACAATAAATGGCATGGGTGGAAGTGCAGGTGAAACTCTGTGGAAGGCTCCTTTGGGACCTTGGATGGAGGTGAGGGATGAGGTGTGGGCGCAGGCTTTGCAATTCCTGCAGTGACGAGGAGGGTGCCAGGATGGGAGGGTGGGTTGTAGGGGGGCGTGGACCTGACCAGGTAGTCACGGAGAGAACGGTCTTTGAGGAAAGCGGATGGGGTGGGGTGGGACACATATCCCTTCCCTGGTGGTGGGGTCTATTTGTAGGTGGCGGAAATGCCGGTGGATGATGCGGTTTACGCGGAGGTTGGTGGGGTGAGGTTCTGTCCTTGTTGCAATTGGAGGGGTGGGGTTCGAGGATGGAGGTGTGGGATGTGGATGAGATGCATTGGATGGCATCTTCAACCATGTGGGAGGGGAAATTTCAGTCTTTAAAGAAGGAGGCCATCTGGTGTGTTCTGTGGTGGAACTGGTTCTTCTGGGAGCAGATGCGACGGAAGCGGGGGGATTGGGAATACAGGATAGCATTTTTGCAGGAGGTAGGGTGGGAGGAGGTGTAATCCAGGTAGCTGTGGGAATCGGTGGGTTTGTAAAAAATTTCAAATATAGTTTTGCACGAGCTATCTTCCATATAGCAACTGTTGCAGAGGCAATAAAATCTTGGTAGATGACCACTAATGCAATCGCTATATGGAAGGTAGCTCATGCAACACTATATTTGAGAAGGCAGGCAGAGAGAAAACTAGGAAATTATAGAATGTCGTAATTGTAACAAAGTCAGCTAAGATGACCCTCCTTAATTGGACCAGGTTAACAGCCCCAAGAGAGCCCTTGTTGGCAGATATAAACAGGAGTATCAGAGGGTCTGTTCACTCTGAGGAAGCCAGGCTAGTGCTAACTACTATGCATGTGTAAATAAAGGATAATGTGTGGACGGGATACCAACCTTTCTGGAGTTATTTCATAGACTAGTCAGTCTGGCATCAGTCGTGGGGAAATGCTAGTGCTGATTATAAAAGAATTAATAGCTGAGCATTTGGAAAACAGTGGTAGGGCTGTCTAGAATCAGCATGGATTTATGAAAGGGAAATCAAGCTTGGGAAATCTACTGGAAAACTTTGATGATGTAACCATTAGAGTTGATGAGGAGCCGCCAGTGGTTTATTTGAACTTACAGAAGGCTTTCAAGAAAGTCCTATTTAAGAGATTAGCATGTAAAACTGAAGAGTATGGAACTGAAAGTAATGTATTGAGTCTAGTTCGCAGACACGAAACAAAGAAAGAATAAATGGGTCTTTTTCCAAATAGCAAGCCATTCCTAGTGGGTTATTACGGAGGTCAGTGCTAGGATCCCAGATATTCACAACATGAATTAATTGTTTAGATGACAGAACGAAATGTAATATCTCCAAATTTGCAAATGACAGCTGGGTGGGAGGGTGAGTTGTGAAGAAGATGTAGAGATGTTTCAGTGCGATTTGGACAAAGCCACGTGAATGGGCAAATGCTTGGCAGATGCAGTATAATATGGATAAATGTTAAGTTATCCACTTTGGTGGTAAAAACAGGAAGGCAGATTATTATCTGAAAGGCTATAAATTGAGACAGTTTCTTTATACACAGCCTCTGAAGGTAAACGTGCAAGTGGTAAAAGGGGCAAATGGTACATTGGTCTTTGTAGTGAAAGGATTCAAGTACAGAATGTCTTTCTGCAATTATTCAGAGCCTTGGGAGGAGACCACACCTGGAATAGTGTATGCTGTTTTGGACTCCTTATTTGAGGAAAAATGTACTTGCAAGAAAGGGAGTACAGTACAGATTGAATCGATGAAAATTATTTTTGCTGGAGTTAGGAAGAATTAGAGGAGATTTCATAGAAATCTAGAAACTTCTAGCAGGACTAAAGAGGATAGATGCAGCAAGGATGTTCCCGAGGGCAGGAGTCCAGAACCAGGAGTCACAGTCTAAGGATACAGGGTGAACCATTTAAGACCAAGATGAGGAGAAATTTCTTCAGCCAGTGAATGGTCAGCTTGTGGAACTCATCATCACAGAAAGCAGTTGAGGCCAAAATATTGCATGATTTCAAAAAGGAATTGGATGTAAAGGGATCAAAGGAATAGTGCGAAAAGTATGAACAGGCTGAGTTGGATGATCAGCCACGATCATAATGAATAGCGGAGCAGACTCGAAGGACCAAATCATGTACTCCTGCTCCTATTTTCTATGTTTCGATGTTAATCATCCACAAGTCAAAGGTTCACAAGTCACTGCCCCATACTATCAAGATCCACAATGATCCACTTGGACAATGTGGAACAATAGCTATACCTTGACAGTCTGCACCCAGTGAAGGCACACTTTAATAATGAAATTAATCATTGTAACTCCAATACACTAGTGCAGCCAATGGCTTTGTGAGAAATAGAGTGCTTGATCAGAACGATCTCAAACCCAACACCAAGCTTATGGTCTACAGGCAGCAGTGTTACCAGTCCTCCTGTATGCATTAGAGATAGGTAACTTCCACTGAGGTAACTTACTTACAGTGTGGAAACAGGCCCTTCAGCCCAACAAGTCCACACTGACCCGCTGAAGCGCAACCCACCTAGACCTATTCCCCTACATTTGCCCCTTCACCTAACTACGGGCAACTTAGCATGATCAATTCACCTAACCTGCACATTTTTGGACTATAGGAGGAAACCGGAGCACCCGGAGGAAACCCACACAGACACAGGGAGAATGTGCAAACTCCACACAGTCAGTCGCCTGAGGTGGGAATTGAACCCGGGTCTCTGGCGCTGTGAGACAGCAGTGCTAACCACTGTGCCACCATGTCGCCCATGTACAGCGGACACTTCAAACTACTTCAGAAAACTAACCAGTGATGCCTCCATAAAATCCTGCAAATCCAATGGCAGGAAAGGCACTGTGGTATCAGTGTTTTCTCAGGTCATATATCTCTAACACAAAGGCACTAGTTATGATCAACTGGTTGCATTTTCCACATGTCATCACAACTTTCGAAACTAGGTCTCTATTCTGAGCTTTGTCATGGCAATGGTTATCAAGATGGCAATGAAACATTTCAGAAACTTCCTCAAAGCCTACTGGAAAAAATATCCCTCTCTGCGATAATTGCCGACAGTTTGAAGAACTTCAGCTCAGGGTTAATGATGTCCAAACTTCAGACACTGAAATGCACTGGGGAGGCAGAAAGTTGCTCAATGCTTTATTCCAAAAGGCAATCACGTTTGCTCGTAGCCAGAGGAGGGAGATATGATTGTGAGTAAGGTAGATGTAGAGATCCAGAAGATAGCGTTGCAAGAGCCTTAACCTTTGCATTTGTCAAATACATTTGAGGATGAGACGTATGGATAAAAACAGTGACTGCAGGGATGACGAGTAAACTGATCACACCACTATATTATATGCAGCAATTCAAGTGAGGGGAGTAAGAATTATGTTCTAATAGTAAGAAGCAGTGTGGATATGGAGACAAGATTAAGGTAACCTCCTCAGGGCTGCAGAGGGACGGGCTGCAGGAGAGGAAGGATCCAGTTGCAGGAATACAAATGATATACAGGCAGTCCCCAGGTTTCAAATGGGTTCCATTTTGGAGTCCATTCGCAAGTTGATTAATACACAAGTTGGAACACAATGCAGAATAATATGAAGGAGCTGTTCGTAAGTACAGGAAATGCTTCAATGTTGGATCTTTAAAATTCTTATGAAATCATGTACGTAAGTATGAGCATTCATGAGTTAGACATATATATTGGGGACACTGTAGGTAAGACTAAGAAAGACGTTATATGAAGGGAGTATGAGCAACTAGTAAATTAAACAGTAGAGCAATAAAGATAATAACCTTTTGGCATGGATCTTCGCATGAGCAAACAAGCCAACCTATTAGCAGAGATGATCTACAGCTATCTAATCGGTGACTGATCTAACAACTTTTGTTGCACAAGTTTTGCCTTAATACTTCAAGGAGGACACTAACATTTGTTCAACAGTCCTACCACTGAATCTGGAGAATGCAGCAGCGGCATTGATAAAATTCTTTGAGTGCTTTCGTGTTCCTGACACAAAGTCCAAGACTCAATGCTGATAGCAATTCTTCTGTATACCAGGACTGTTGATGACTTGTAGAGATTTATTTTTCAACTTTGTTATCAAATACTTGTAGAGATATTTTGTGGAAGATTGAACTAATACAACCAATCTAGAATTGGATTCCCTTATCGTTGGTGGATCTTTGAGAGAGGTGGGTTGACAAGATACAAGAATTGCACAGCAATTTGAAGAGATTCTCAATCAACACATAATAAATTGAACATTTCACTGACCAGCTGTGGGCTATACAAGTTTCTTCTATAAACTATTGATGAAATCCAAAAATGGCTTGCAATTTTGGTGCAGCATGGGCAACAGCAATGCAGTCATCCACAAAACAATATTCAAAACACACAGGAGTGCTGGGAAACTGTGCCAACAAAGGTCCCAGAATTTCTGACAAAAATTCATGCAGATTAATCAAAGAGAAACTGGCCCCATTAACAGAATGCTCATTCAATCACATACTGGCTTCTTCCACTGCTTGTTGGTCAAAGGCTCAACAGTGGGGGAAGAAAAAAGTGAGATTGAACAATCAATAGGCATTTATGAAAGTAAGCAAAGACAGTGAGGAAGTCACTGGGAAATAAACCCTGGTTGAGGCAGTGATTGAGGGTAGCTTTAGTCAAGCTCTTGATCAGGGGCTATCTTTAATCAAAAGCAGGAGCCTAAAGTTCTGATGAAGGCTCACTGAACTGGAAATGCAAACTCTGCTTTTCTCTCTCTACAGATGTTGCTTGCGAAGTTTTTTCAGTACTTCAGATGATTGCAAGATGGCTCTGAGAAGGGAAGAAGACCGCATCAGGGTTATGGGCAAGGAGGAGTCTATAAGGATGCTGTTGAGAGGAGTTGTAAGAGGATTATTGGGATTTGGAGAAAGAGGTTGCAAGTGGTGGGTGGGGCGGGGAGAAGAGAGAGAGAGAATAGTTTTAATCTGTCAACAAACCAATACTTGGCCAATTGGAATCCAAGAAAACTTTAAATCTCTCAGGTATTGAATTCCTTACAAATTAATGTGCAATGTCTTGTTTAATGCGCCTAAGTTCAGGAGCACAGACAGCTGGAAAGAATGTGGTGGATCCTATGCTAATGAAATCTTAGTCAACAGCTCTAGTTAAATTTGAAATTGAGACTTTAGATGCAGTAATAAGGGTAATTGTCAAATTAAATGTTCCAATTTTGCACAAATTTAATGGAAATGCATTAACTGTCACCTCACCATCTGTGGTAGATGTATTTAGGGTGATGACTTGTTTATGTAGAAAAATGTTAATTATTCTAAAAAAACTACCTTTTGTTCTTAACTTATGCCTGCTGTCTTGTACCAATTTAAATATTGCTGTATCTGAGAAATTAATGCTTTTTCCCCCATGTAGGGGAAAGGAGAGGTAGAACATAGAACAATACAGCGCAGTACAGGCCCTTCAGTTCTTGCTGTGCCGACCAGAGAAACCAATCAAAAACCCATCTATCCTACACTATTCCATTATCATCCATATGTTTATCAAATGACCATTTAAGTACCCTTAAAGTTGGCGTTCCATGCCCTTACTATTCTCTGAGTAAAGAGCCTACCTTTGACATCTGTCCTATATCTATCACCCCTCAATTTAAAACCACGTCCCCTTGTGTTAGCCAGCACCATCCAAGGAAAAAGGCTCTCACTGTCCACCATATCTAATTCTCTGATCATCTTATATGTCTCTATTAAGTCACCTCTGAACCCTCTCTCTTACAAAAACAGCCTCAAGACCCTCAGCCTTTCCTCATAAGACCTTCCCTCCTTACCAGGCAATATCCTGGTAAATCTCTGCACCATTTCCAAAGTTTCCACATGCTTCCATAATGCAGTAACCTGAGCTGTCCACAATACTCCCAGTGTGGCCGCACCAGGGTTTTGTACAGCTGCAACATGACCTCATGGCTCTGGAATTCAATCCCTCCAGCAATAAAAGCTAATACACCATATGCCTTCTTAATAACCCTATCAACCTGGATAGCAATTTTCAGGGATCCACGCACATGGCCACCGAGATCTCTCTGCTCATCCACACTACTAAGAATCTTACCATTAGCCCAGTATCCTCTATTCCTGTTACTCCTTCCAAAGTGAATCACCTCACACTTTCCCACATTAAACTTAATTTTCCACCTCTCAGCCCAGCTCCGCAACATCCTTCCGCACTGTCCACAACTCCACTGACTTTTGGGTCATCCGCAAATTTACTAACCCATCCTTCTACGCCCTCATCCAGGTCACTTACAAAAATGAGAAACAGCAGTGGCCCCAAAAGAGACCCCTATGGTACACCACTAGTAACTGAACTCCAGGATGAACGTTTCCCATCAACCACCCCCCCTGTCTTCTTTCACCTAGCCGATTTCTGATGTAAACTGATAAAGCACCATCAATCCCATGCCTCTGTATTTTCTGCTATAGTCTATTGTGGGAAACCTTATCAAATGCTTTCCATATAAAAGTTACAAATCACACAACACCAGGTTATAGTCCAAGAGGTCTAATTGGAAGCACTAGCTTTCAGAGTGCCACTCCTTCATCAGGTGGCGAAGGAGTGTTTCCAATTAAACCTGTTGGACTATAACCTGATGTTGTGTGATTTGTAACTTTGTACGCCCCAGTCTAACACCGGCTTCTCCAAATCATGCTTTCCATATATACCACATCAACCACCTGTTTGGTCACTTTACTCTCATCCACCTGTTTGGTCACTTTCTCAAAGAACTCAATAATGTTTGTGAGACACGATTTATCCTTCACAAAACCGTTGACTATCCCTAAACAAATTATTCCTTTTGGATGATTATAAATCCTCTCTGTTATAATCCTTTCCAACACTTTACCCACAACTGAAGTAAGGCTCACTGGTCTATAATTACTAGGGCTGTCTCTACAACCCTTCTTGAACAAGGGGACATTTGCTATCCTCCAGTCTTCTGGCACTATTGCTGTAGACAATGAAGACATAAAGATCAAAGTCAAAGGTTCTGCAATCTCCTCCCTAGCTTTACATAGAATCCTGGGATAAATCCCATCCTGCCCATGGGATTTATCTGTTTCATACTTTCCAAAATTGCCAACACTTCCTCCTTATGAACCTTCCTCCTTATGAACCTCAATCCCGTCTAATCTAATATCCTGTACCTCAGTATTCTCCTCAACAACACTGTCTTTTTCCTGTGTGAATACTGATGCAAAATATTCATTCAGCATCTCTCCTGTCTCCTCAGACTCCACGCACACCTTCCCACTACTGTCCTTGACTGGTTTAAGGATATTGATGAATTCTTCCAGTCTTATTTCTGCGAGAGTCCAAATATCTCATTTATCAATACAAGTAAGGAAGATACTGTTACTATGTGACTGCATTGCATAATAAGTCAGTTAGTGAGAATGAAAAAGTAGCTCCTCATAACCAAAAGCAGATGAACAAAGAGGAGTCAGTTCAGCCTTCTTACCCAGAAGCATGAGAATTTGGTATATCCATTTTGGAAACATAATACATATATAATACCTTGGGAAACCTCATCTGAGGACTGGTAACAACAGGTTGTAAGTTCGCTTGATGAGCTGGTAGGTTTGTTCTCAGATGCTTTGTCACTATGCTAGGTAACATCATCAGTGAGCCTCCATTGAAGAGCTGGTGGTCTGTCCAGCTTTGTATTTGTATGTCTTGGTCTCTTAAAGTGGATGATATTATTTCCCTTAAGGTTGATAAATGGGGTCCAAATTGACTTGTTTAGTGATGGAGTTCCAGTTTGAATGCCAGGCCTCTGGGAATTCCAGTGGGTGTCTTTATTTAGCCTGTCTGCGGATGGATGTGTTGTCCCAGTCAAAGTGGTGTTCTTCTTCGTCTGTGATACTAGTGATAGCTAGCCATGTCTTTTTGGGGTTAGTTGGTGTTCGTGTATCCTGGTGGCTAGTTTCCTGCCTGACTGTCCGATGTAGTGTTTGTTGCAGACCTTGCAGGGACAATACATCCATCCTAGGACAGGCTAAACAGAAATATGCACAGGAATTCCTAGAAGTCTGTCATTCAAACTGGAACTCCATCACTATTTGGACCCCATTTGGGTGGGCGGCACGGTGGCTAGCACTGCTGCCTCACAGCGCTAGAGACCCGGGTTCAATTCCCGACTCAGGCGACTGACTGTGTGGAGTTTGCACGTTCTCCCCGTGTCTGCGTGGGTTTCCTCCGGGTGCTCCGGTTTCCTCCCACAGTCCAAAGATGTGCAGGTCAGGTGAATTGGCTATGCTAAATTGCCCGTAGCGTTAGGTAAGGGGTAAATGTAGGGGTATGGGTGGGTTGCGCTTCGGCGGGTCGGTGTGGACTTGTTGGGCCGAAGGGCCTGTTTCCACACTGTAAGTAATCTAGTCTAGTCTAGTCTAATTTACCAACCTCTAATATGACCCACCTTAAGAGACTAAGTCACATAAATAGAAAGCGGGACAGAACACCAGCACTTCAATGAAGGCTCACTGATTATGTTACCTAGCATGGTGACGTAACATCTGAGAACAAACGTACCAGCTCAGCAAGCAAACTTACAACCTGAACTTCAACCTGAGCTACAAATCTTCGCAAAAATCATACTGGTCAAAATTGTGGTTATATCCACATTATATACTAGAAAATCAAATAAGTGCTAAATCTACTCTTATTCACAACACTTAATTTTAGTTAAGTTAAAGATTAATAGTAATAAGCAACATTAAACTTACTATAATTTGATCTGAAAATATAGGGTACATAAATATTCATATTTGAGGAAGGCCATAAGCAGCTATCGTGACCGCCGAAACAACTTGACCCAGGGTGTTCACGGTAATCTCCACCAATAACGTTCTCTGAGGCACTGGTATTTACTATAAAGAAAGAAAATGAAAGAGGTTCAAGTGAAAGTTCTGTTTGAAATCACTGTTGCATTTTTGTATTTGCACACTGCAGTGCTTACATTTAATTATACTTATTACATAAGATATTTTGTAAAAAACTTGGAATGAATTCAGAATTATTTCACTTCCTGTCCATACCCACCCTTCAGGATATTATATGTTTCACTCAGTGAACCCCTGTGGATACAAGCCTAGCCTGTCCAATCTTTTAAGGCAACTCACACATTCCAGGTATTAACTTAGTCAACCTTTGAGAAACTGCATCCAACACATTTACCTCCTTCTTTCAATATGGCACTATTACCATGCGACTCTTTGCGAGCTCACTTCAACAGATCTAATTCTAACATTTCTTATAACTTTTCTACACTTCTAAACTTAAATTCTAAATCTGTAAAAATTACTGATAATATTCCCGCAGCGACCTGACCGCAACTATGACTTGGAACGATAAGTACTGCCCAGAGGGCAGTGGAAGCCCAGTCTCTGGATTCATTTAAGAAAGAGTTGGATAGAGCTCTCAAAGATAGTGGAATCAAGGGTTATGGAGATAAGGCAGGAAGAGGATACTGATTAGGAATAATCAGCCATGATCATATTGAATGGCGGTGCAGGCTCGAAGGGCTGAATGGCCTACTCCTGCACCTATTGTCTCTTGTACTTGACCGGCAGCAACACGACTTCAAGGATGCCCAGCCCAACCAGAACTCACTCACATACAGAAAAAAGTCCCACTTCATCAGCACCTGGTACTGCCCAAAAACGAAAATTTTACCACCAAGACCTGTTAGCAAAGAGACCAGACCAGCCCAGACCTGATCTGATCTATAATCTCGTAGCATCCCACCCCTGGAGTAGTCCAGCCCAACTGGACCCGACACACTGCTGCAACAGAAGACTCGCTCCACCAACTCCAACGAATGACCAGATGCAGGAATAGGGCAAACGTTCTGGCCTGAAGGTGAGGTTGAAACAATATAGTTTCAACACCCCCTCCCCCTGCATACTCCTAGGCTATCAAAAACAAAATGGGTAAACTCAGATCTTGAGTTTAGATTAGAGTGGTACTGGAAAAGCACAGCAGGTCAGGCAGCATCCGAGGAGCAGGAAAATCGATGATTCGGGCATAGAGGCAGGGTGCCTGCAGGGTAGAGAGATAAATGAGAGGGGGGTTGGGGTGGGGAGAAAGTAGCAAAGAGTACAATGGGTGAATGGGGGTGGGGCTGAAGGTGATAGGTCAGAGAGGAGGGTGGAGTAGATAGGTGGAATAACTGAGAGACTGTTGTGTGCTGTGTTTCACAGAGATTTGGCTCACCCCTGCCACTCCTGACTGCATCCTACAAGCTGACAGGTTCTCCATACACCACATGGACCACATGACATCCTCAGGCAAGAAAAAGGTGGTGGGGTATGCTTCCTGATCAACACTTCCTCGTGCTCAGACGTAGTGATCCGGGCAAGCCATTGCTTCACAGACACAGATCGTAATGCACCTGGACAGTATGTTTTCAGTTATCATCATTCCAAGGAACTTGATGCTCTCTACCCTTTCAATCTCAGTCCTGTTGATGTAGATTTCAGCAACATACTGTCCGTAATATCTACCATGTGAATACACCTCCACCATCCTGACAGCTGTACACATACCACCCATGCGGATGTGGGGAATACAGCAGTCAGGATTTACACCATCACAAACACTCTAGAGCCAAAATTCTCCAAGGCTTTATTCATTGTGGCTGGTGACTTCAATCAAGCCAACCTCAAGAAGGTGCTAAGTACCACTAAAATATCTCCTGCCCCACCAGAGAACTGAACATCCTGGACCACTGCTACACAGCCATCAAATATGTCTACCTCTCCATCCTCTGCCCACACTTCAGAAAATCAGATTACAGCACCGTGTTCAGCTTCTGTTTGTAAGCTGGGAAGAGGAAGCGGGTGGAGCCTTCATAAAAGGAAGTACAATGCTGGTGTGAGGCTGTGGATGACCATCTCTGGGACTGCTTGGAATTAGTGGACTGGACTATGTTCAAATACTTGGTAGAAAACCCACACGGGTATGGCACCACCATCATGGACTTCATTAGCAAAAGTGTGGAGGACTGTGTACCAAAGTTCACCAATTATAAACCTTGGGTGAACCTGGAAATCCATTCCTTACTGAAGGCCAGACATGCAGCATTCAAGTCAGACATCCCAGATCTAACCTTCGCAAAGAAATCAGGGATGCCAAGAGGTAGTACCTGACCAGGTTAGAGGTCCACATGTACCAAACAGACTCCCACTGCTTATGGCAAGGCCTAAACAACATTACAGGTTACTAAATGAAGCAGAGCTACACAGTAGACAAAGACACATCCCTCCCTGACACGCTCATTGCTTTCTGTGCTCAGTTTTAGCAGAATGGCAGTGGCACAGTGACGCCTATCCCGACGGCCCTGCACACAGCTGCTCCCACTGCTGCAGACGTCAGATTGGTCTTCCCGGAAGCCAGCCTCGATCCCCTGCAATTTGCCTATTGGTGTAACAGGTCCACAGTGGATACCATATCCCTAATCCTACATTCATCCCTGGAGCATCAGGACAACAGGACACCTACATTAGACTTCTGCTCATTGGCTATAGCTCTGACTTCAAAATCTTACTGCAGCTTTCCTCAGCTTTCTCACCCATAGAACGCAATTGAGGTAGAAGACAGGTAACTTCACCACATCCTCAATAACACTCAACACCCCCCGCCCCCAAGGATGTGTCCTCAGCCATCTACTGTACTTCCTGTACACCCACAACTAAATTGTCAAATTTCAAACGAATGCTATCTATAAGTTCACTGACAAAACCATCATAGTAGGACGGATGTCTAACAACAAGTCAAAATACAGCTGGGAGATAGAAGTGGTGCAATGATAACTATCTCTCTCTCAATGTTGGCAAAATTAAAGAATTGATCATTAACTTTAGTAAGAAAGGAGGAGAACACACCCCCATCTACATCAACAGGACTGAGATTAGATTAGATTAGATTTTAGATTAGATTAGATTACATTACAGTGTGGAAACAGGCCCTTCGGCCCAACAAGTCCACACCGACCCGCCGAAGCGAAACCCACCCATACCCCTACATTTACCCATTACCTAACACTACGGGCAATTTAGCATGGCCAATTCACCTGACCCTGCACATCTTTTGGACTGTGGGAGGAAACCGGAGCACCCGGAGGAAACCCACGCAGACACGGGGAGAACGTGCAAACTCCACACAGTCAGTCGCCTGAGGCGGGAATTGAACCCGGGTCTCAGGCGCTGTGAGGCAGCAGTGCTAACCACTGTGCCACCGTGCCGCCCACAAAAAATTGAAAGGGTAGACAGCATCAAGTTCCTTGGAATGATGATAACCGACCTGTTCTAGTCTCCCCATATAGATGAAATGGCCAACACCACTTCTTCCTCAGACAGCTCAGGAAATTTTTCATGGTCATAAGGACCCTCACCAACTCCTACAGATGCACAGCTGAAAACATACTGTCAGGTGCATAACAATCTGGTATGGCAACTTCTCTGCCCAGCTTCACAGGAAACTACAAAGGGTGATGTGCAGAGCCCAAGCCATCATGGGAGCCAACCTTCCATCTTGGATTCCATTTACATGGCTCGCTGCTGCGGAAAGACTGCCTACATTAAAGGTCCTTCACACCCTGGTCAGGATCTCCCACAATCTCTTCCATTAGACTGAAGATATAGGAGCCTGAACACACCCATCAGTAGTTTCAGGGACAGCTTCTTCCTAACCATTATTAGACTACTGAATGGACACTCTAGCCTCAAATAATGTTGATCTTGCTAACACTGATCTCTTATGTATACCCTGTCAAATGTTACCTGTATGCCTCTGTCTAAACATTGTGTTCTGTACATCCATGCAAACTATGATCTGCCTGTACTGCTCATAAACCAAGTTTTTCACTGTCCGGGTCATTCTGTTATAATGTGAGTTTTGTCAACACAAATTCACTGTGATGAATTGGGGTCGCAGTTTCTACAGCGCAAACTTTTAAAACTTTTATGTTGGTTGAAACACGATTATATCGTCAACACTAAGTCCTGTTTCTAAAGCATGATTGTTCCATAATACGGGGAAGCACAAGAAAACAACCATTGCATTACAGAAGTACTTTGATACAATTGACAATAAGTAAATCAATCAATAAATTTGAAAACTAATACTGTACACAGTACTCCAGATATAGTGTCATCAGTACCCTGAAATACTGAAGCATAGCCTCCTTTCCTTTTGTATTTGGACCTCATGATAAATAATTCTATCAATTTTTCTAATGTCTTACTGTGCTTGCATACTAACTTGCTATTCGTGCATTCAGACACCCAGATCGCTCTGCATCTCTGAGCTCGATAATCACCTACCATTTAGAACAATATGCTTTATTTTTGCTCTTCTTTCCAAAACAGACAAGTTCAAACTTTCCCATATTATAATCCATTTGCCAGCTTGTGTTACTTTCTCAAAGAAATGTAATAAATTGGTTAAACAGGATTTCTCTTTCAGAAATTAATGGCAAAGTTGAAATTTTAAAAATGCTCTATTCAATTGCCTTTAAAATAATAGCTTTTTAATATTCTCCTTAAGAAATTATTAATTTTGATTCCTAACTTGTCTCAGGGAAGATATTAGAAGTAATCTGCTTTCTGTCTCACCCCTTCTTTAATAAAGGAGTATATTTACTATTTTCCAAACAAAAGCTTCAACCTCTCCGCAGTTTTTGATGTCATGGACTACAATATCCTGATCAAATGCTTTGTCTCCATCATCCACTTGGGACTGTACTTAACTGAAAGCTTTTGGGAGTGCCACTTGTAGTCAGATTATCACTGCAAGGTGAACCTTCTTAATCTCCCATGAATAAACTCAGGTTTCCTTCAAGCATCGACCTTTGCCGTCTTCTGTTTCTTACTATCATGCTGCCCCTTGCCAGCATCACGAAAATTCATCAGATTTCACATGTACACTACCATACCAGCACCTTGAAATTGTCAGAGTACAGGATGAGAAGAAATTTCCTCCAGCTAAATATCAGGGAGGCCAAAAACTTTGTTTCCTTGCCTCTGTTGACTGTCAGAGGAGGCAGTGATTTGTTTTACACTGACTGGATCTCTTGGTCACATAGCCATAGCATCATTAACCATCTACTGCTACCTACCTCTGGTCCTGCCTCAGCATATCTCTTTCACCTCTAGACTTAGCTATTCTAATGTTGTCTTTGTAGCCTCCTATCTTCAACCCTCCATAAATTCATCCAGAAGTCTGCTGCCAGAATCCTAAACTTTCCATATCTTGCACATGCAGTACTTTGGTTCAATTTTGACATTCTTATCCTGCGCTACTTACATCACATTATACCGAGCTACCATTTACTGAGTTACTCAAGTATCTTATGCTCCAATGAGAAATATTTCCTTCTGATAAGATGGTTCAATTCATATGGTGATGATTTTTGACAACTGCTGTGTTGCAGCCTTCCAGAGACTGATAAAATTCAGTCCTTTATCTTTCTAACTTCCTCCAGCGCTACAAGCATCAAGGTATATATGCTTCTTTAACACGCTGCCATTGATAGCAATGCCTTCAGCTGCTGACCATGTAAGATTTTGTATTCCTTCCTTGAACACCTTCCTTTTTTGTGCCCCTTTTCCCCACACCACCTGGTCTAATATCCTTTCATAGGACTGTATTGCTATGATTACCAGGTGACCACTACAATTCAAAAACAAAATTCAAACTTCTAGTTAACAGCTGAATGGATAACAAGATTTCATAGTCTGAGACATTCACTGTAGCAAACACATGAAGGCACTGTTGCTTAATCACTGCTATTGTAGGCAATTTATATATTGAACTGTTAAACAGAATGTCTAGTATCAAACTAAGAAACCCTTAACACTATTTCCAATATTGTGCTTCAAGTATTCAAGCATTCACTTCCAATTATTTTCCTTTCCCAATCTGGAAACATTTTAAAAAAATGACAGTTTTTCTGAATACTTCGCCTTCTAGCTAAAGGCAAGTTTTCTAGACTCCTTTTAACTCCCATGAATACTAGCTTTCCAAATCAAATGTGAGCTCTACCTACATTCCTGCAGTGATTCTCGGAAACCTTCAGCTTCTGGCAGTTCTCTCTTTTTCTCCTGGAATGTGGCAGACTAACTTTGTCTGAAAGTCTTCAGGGACATCTTAAAAATTCTTTCATGCTTGTACTCCAACTATGCAGTATTGTAAAACAGATGGTCCTTGTAGCCATCTTACATTCTGAACATTTTGTGGGGAGATAGTGATGCAATAATAACATAAGTAGACTATTCATCCAGAGAACGAGGCTAATTCTCAAGAGTTCAAATCCCACCATGGTGATTAACAAATCTGGAACATAAAATTTCTGATGATCAAAACACCTGGGGGGTTTGCTGTCTTCAGAAGTTTTAATACCACCTTCAATTTACTAACAGACTCTTCAGTCCAACTAGTCTATGCTGACCATGTCCCAAACTAAACTAGTCTAATTTGTCTTTGTTTGGTCCATATCCCTCCAAATCAATGTTTGTACTTATCCAAATGTCTTTTTTTTTAGATATTTTTAATTGAAAATTTAACATTTTATAAGTTTATAAAAATAAAAAAAATCCCAAGTATAAACATTGATATACAATTAAATCTTAAATAAATAATAACCAAAATTTAACAAAAGAAAAATACCGAGGAAAAAAAACAAAACTCAACTACTAATCTAACCTACAACTAACCAGAGTGTATAATTAAGTCTCTTACATTATTCAAATAATAGAAAAACAAAACGACGGATAACACAGAAATTGGGTAGTGAGATACATGCTCGGAATGTGTTAACATCAAATGTAACAAAACCTGTATTCGTGTGGGATTCCTCTCCCAAGGGGCCCCGGACCAGCCAGGTTCGCTATCTCAATTAAATAAAAGCCCTCGTTAGGATGGCCGAAATATCTGTATTTACATAATTCAAGAAGGGCTGCCATATTTTATGGAATAATGCAGTCTTTTGGTGCACCATATTTGTAAGGAAGTCAAGGGGAATAATTCCATAATTAATCTGTGCCAATTTGAGAGTCTAGGGGGGCCCTCAGCCACCTAGTTTACCAAAATATGTTTCCTTGCACAGAAAGAGAGAATAGAAAATAATCTCTTCCCGGGCATATCCAGGGAGGGTAAGTTCGAAAAGCCCAAAAGGAGAGATACAGGGTCCACTCTAATTTCTGTTCCTAAGATTTCTGTCAGAGCACTTGCTACTTTAGCCCAATATCTACGGATCTTACAACAGGCCCGTAGGCAATGTACAAGAGTGCCCATCTCTATTTTACATTTGGGACACATTGGAGATGCTCCTGCCTTAAATTTTGCCAATCGGTCTGGTGCTATATGGGCCCTATGAAGTACCTTCAGCTGAATAGCCTGAGTTCTGTTGCAGATGGTGATTCTTCTGGCGTTTACCCAAATGTCATTCCACGTTTCTATAGAGATTTCTCGTCCCAAATCCTGATCCCATGTTTTAAGCAGATTGTCCATATCTCCCGATACTTCATCATGTAGTAAATGAAAAATAGTGCTGACGGAAGATACCCCCGTTGGCTGTAGCACTCTACATTCTCTATCTGATTTATAAAGACTATCTAATAACGTAGTCTTCTTCTGTATGTAATCTCGAATTTGGAAGTATCGAAAGAGGTCTCCATTAGGTAATCCGAATTTCTGACGCAGCTGTTCAAAAGACATCAGGACCCCTTCTTTAAATAGGTCCCCTAGACATGAGATACCCCTGGATCTCCAGAGTTTGAAAGTGGCATCTGTAAGCCCCAGTTGAAATCCCCATACTCCCACTATTGGAGCATAGGGGAATGTTTTATGTGAGTTGCCCTCATTTTGCCACATTATATTCCAAGCTTTAATTGTGTTTAGTATTATAGGGTTTTTACAGTGATCCGTAATGGTTTTCCTCTTGTCTGAAATAAAAGGTTAATAAGTGGGCATTTTGCTTGAGAAGCCTCAATGTCCAGCCAGATTGATTGCGGGTCAGACAAGACCCAATCAGCTATGTAATTTAATAGGGAACTTAACTGATATTTCCTAAAATCTGGGAAGTCCAATCCTCCCCTTGCCTGTGGAAGCTGTAGCTTCTTCAGCTTAATGAGGGGCCGTCTATGATTCCAGATAAAGGAACCCAACCAGCCATATAGTTTGGGGAGTGCCAGCCTCAGCAGCATCACCGGAAGCATTCTCATAGGGGGCAGGACATTCATTTTAATTAGTACTATTCTACCTAGCCAGGAAATTGGAAGGTTTCCCCATCGCTGGAGGTCCTGCCTTACCCTCTCCAGTAAATGCACAAAGTTAGCCTTGTATAACTGACCAAATACTGGGGTAATAAAAATGCCTAAATATAAGAAACCCTCCAGGGACCACCGAAAGGGAAAGTAGGATCTGTCCACTAAGTGGGATATACTAGCAAGGCCACCCATTGGCATAGCCTCAGATTTTGAAAAATTAATTTTATAGCCTGAGAATGCACTAAATGTATTAATAACTTGGATTAAGTGAGGCATGGACATCAGAGGATTACTGAGGAATAGGAGAACATCATCTGAATAGAGGGCAATTTTATCTTTACCTGTACCAATCCTCAGGGCCGTTATATTAGGATCAGCTCGTATAGCTTCTGCTAGTGGCTCAATTATTTGCGTAAATAGCAATGGCGAGAGAGGACATCCCTGACGGCAGCCCCTATCCACACTGAAGCTATCCGAGCCTAATCCATTGGCAATCACAACTGCTTTGGGATCACTATACATTGTTGAGACCCATTTGGTAAACACCTTTCCAACGCCAAACCTTTCCAATGTGTAGAACAAATATGACCATTCAACCCTATCGAATGCCTTTTCCGCGTCTAATGAAACTACTACTCCTGGTATCTTTCCCTGATGGCAGGCTTGAATCACATCCAAAACTCTAACATTATTGGACATATTATTGGCCCTTAATAAACCCTGTCTGATCCTCCTTTATGATATGTGGCAATACCCTTTCTAGTCTCAATGCTAACGTTTTAGAGAGAATTTTAAAATCTACATTTAGCAAGGATATTGGTCTGTATGACGCGCAATCTTCTGGGTCCTTTCCTTTTAAGGATAAGAGAGATATTTGCATTTTTCAGCGAAGGCGGGAGACAGCCCTGACTGTATGAGTAGTTATACATGTCCATAAGTGGACCAGCCAATATTCCTGTAAATTCTTTACAGAATTCAGCTTGAAAGCCATCTGGGCCAGGCGCGTTACCGCTCTGAAGTTGCCTGATTGCGTCAAGTATTTCTTGGACTGTTAGGGGAGCATTCAAGACCGATACCTGTTCCGGAGTTAGGTCCGGAAAGGTCAGGTTTTTAAAAAATGATTGCATCCTCCTAGTCCTGTCTTCACAATCCTGTGATTTATATAAATCAGAATAAAATTTTCTAATGATTGCGTTAATCTTTTTATAATCATGAGTCAGAATACCCGTACTTTCCTTGATAGACGTGATAGCATTTCTTGCAAAGAAAAAGAAGGCCCCTCAAACTAAGTATCCACCCAGATTATCACCAAATTCATATAACCTTTGTTTTGCAAATAATATTTCCCTCTTCGCTGTTTGGGTAAACGTGGTATTTAGAGCTGTCCTAAGGGCGGTAATCCTTTGTAATTTGATAATAGAAGGTCTGTCAGCGTATGCTGTTTCAGCCGCTTTTAAATGAGCTTCGAGCAGACACTATTGTTCTCCTTTTAATTTTTTCTGGGTTGCTGAGTATGAGATGATCAAACCTCGCGCGAAAGCTTTGATGGTCTCCCACATCACTGATGGGTTGCTAGCCGTATCTAAATTAATTTCTAAAAAAGGTTTAAATTCTTGAGAGAAGTACCTTACAAATTTACTATCTCTCATCAGGAAGGGGTCCTTACACCAATGCCGGGGGGATGTCTCATTGTTCCTCACCTTGATTTCCATTTAACCAGCGACGTGATGGGAAATTGCTATACTGCCTATTTTACAGGATGATATGGAATTTTTAAAAATCGAGGGGGGCAAACAACATATCGATTCTGGTGTGACATTTATGTGGATTGGAGTAAAAGGAAAAATCTCTGCCCTGTGGATGAAAACATCTCCATACATCTACTAGTCCTAATTCTTTGTTCAGATCCACCAATTGTCTAGATCTGGGAGATACTCCTGCAGTACTCTTGGGAATCCTATCTATTTCCGGATCCATAATACAATTATAGGGGAAGACTTTAATTGTATGACGAGCACTGAGAGCCATCAATTTTGAGAAGGCTTCTGTTATAAATTTAAAAGGATGTGCTGGGGGGGCAATACAAATTTAAAATCCCATATTCCTCTCCATTGATAAGGGCTTTAATCAGAATATATCGTCCAGATTCGTCTTTTATCTGATTTAGGATTTTGAAAGGGAAATTCTTCCAAATAAGAATAACTTCCCTGCTTTTTAAGCTAAAAGAAGCAAAAATGGCCTGATCAAATCCACCCTGTCGTAATTTCAAGTGTTCTTTATCCAATAAGTGTGTCTCCTGTAGGAGAGCTATATCAACCCTTTCTTTCTTGAGGTTTGATAATATTTTCTTCCTTTTGACTGGTGAATTACTCCCCTTGACATTCCAGGTGCACCACTTAGCCGACTGATCAACCATAATTGTCCGGGCAAATCCAAGACCCCTCGGGAGGGGAAACCCTATTCAGAACATCCCGAGCATAGAGCATATAAAGTTCACAAAAATAAAGGCTCTCTAATACACTCACAACAGTATAATAAAAAACTAATTCTAAGTTAAAAAAAAACACTTATTTAAATGGAGATTTTTCCCCCTTGTTCCCAGGGGGTATCACTTCCTTTCCAAAGGTCCATCTTATCCTCTCCCAACCAATGTCCCACCCTTGACCCAGGCGCTCAATAGGATGAAGAAAATTCAAATATACTACAGAGCTAGAGTTAACAGTGAGTACCCTACCCCCCCACCCACACCTGGATATATTTGGTAATGTTAATACCATGTATAAACATATATAACTATAAATTTACAACCTCAACAAGTAATAATTAAATATAATAATACAAAATAACAAGAGAAAACAACCCCGCTCCTAGAGATAGAGGTAAAATAGGATAAGGTAACCACCTCCCCCCACCAACATTAACTAGACCCCCCCGGCCTATATATATATATAGAATAATTTAAAAAAAACGGGGGGGGGGGGGGGGGGAGAGAAAATCATTCAGTAGAGAACAAATAAATAAATCCCTCTCCCCACCCCCCAAGATAATATTAAACAGTAAGGTAAAAAGAAAAGGGATTAATATATTAAAAAAAAAGGGAGGGGAGGATGTAAACCGGAGTGGGGGGGAAAGCAAACCAACATCAATTATCTCTTACAATTTATCTAAGAGAGTCCAAAAATTCCTTGGCCTTTTCCGGCGATCCAAAGTTATACATGGATCCTTCATGGTTAAAGTGCAGTGTTGCTGGGTAGCACAAGGAGTACTGAATATTTAAGTCCCTTAAACACTTCTTCGCCTCATCGAACGGCTTCCTCTTTCGGACCAGAGCTGGGGAAAAGTCCTGGAATAACATGATCTTGGATCCTTTATAGATCATGGCTTGGGGATCTTTTCCAAGATTTCTGGAGGCTTCTAAAAGTATGTGCCTCTCCTTGTAGCTCTGCAGCCGGAACAGGACCGGGCGGGGGCACTGGTTCGAGCCAGGCCCGCGTATTGCAACCCGATAGGCCCATTCCACCCTTACCTGGCCTGATCCAGCCTCCAGATTTAAAAGCTGTGGAAGCCACTGCTCGAGGAACGCTGTAAGCTGGCCTTCCTCTTCCTGTTCGGGCAGGCCCAGCAAACAAATATTTTTTTGACGACCTCGATTCTCGATTTCCTTAATGTCTCGGTCATGCTTTTGCAGCGCGGCTGAGAGTGAGTCCCATCGGCTTCGGGATTCTTCAATAAAAGTGTCGATCTTCGCATCCAGTTTGGAGATGATTTCCACAAGGCTCGCCACCGCAGATAAGTCCCCCGGGGCAGCTGCGGACGCCTCTGCTGCAGCTGGAGAGGGTGGGGGAGGGGTTCCTACTTGCTGAGAGCTGCGGGCTCCTTTCCCTTTAGTCATGTTTACTGGAGATTAAATTGTTTAAATTCAATACTAAACAACTAATTGTATTAAGTAAAAACTATTTTAAATGATTTGGTGAGTGTGGTGGGGGTGGGTGACCCACTTTGCCCAAATCTTGGGAGGAGCACTGTAGACTCAGACTTGCTGGGTCGCCGCCATCTTGGATCCCCCCCAAATGTCTTTTAAATGTTGTAACTGTACCTGCATCCACCAATTCCTCTGGCAGTTCATTCCAAACACAAACCACCCTCTGTATAAAAACACTGCCCCTTGTGTCCTTTTCAAATCTTTCTCCTCTCACCTTAAAAATATGCCCCCTAGTTTTGAACTCCCCCACCCTAGGGAAAATACGCTTGCTATTCAACTTATTCTATGTCCCTTATAATTTCATAAATCTCAACCTCCTATGCTCCTGTGAAAAAAGACCCAGCATAACTTTATAACTCAAACCCTCCATTTCCAGAAGCATTCTGGAAATTCTTTTCTGAACCCTAACTAATTTAATAATATATTTCCTATAGTATGGTGATAAGATCTGTATACAGTATTCCAGAAGAATTCCCATCAACATCCTGCACAACCTCAACATGATATCCCAACTCCTATTCTCAACTGCCTGAGCAATTAGCATGCTAAACGCCTTCTCAATCACACTGTCTGTACGCGACGCTGATTTCAAAGAATTACAGACATGAGCCCCTAGGTTACTCTGTTCTACAACTTCACCCAAGGCCCTACCATTAAATGTATATTTACTGCCCTTGTTTGTTTCTTACCTCGCAGTTATCCAAATTTAACTCCATCTGCCACTTTACAATCCACTGAGCCAACTGATTAAGATTTCTTTGTAATCCCAGATAACCTCCTTCACCGTTCACTACACCACCAGTTTTGATGTCATCTACAAATTTACCATGTCTACTAAATTCTCATGTAAACAATTTCTCTCAATGACAAACAGAACTGAATCCAGTACTGATCCCTGTGGAAAACTGCTGGTCACAGGCCGCCATTTCAAAAACAACCCTCTGTCTCCCATACTGTCAAGTCAATTTTGCTGGCAAGCTCTCCCTGAATCCCATGTGATCTAACTTTACTCATTAGTCTATGTGGAACCTTGTGAAAGGTTTTACTAAAGTCCATGTAAACAACGTCTACCACTTTTGCCCTCATCAAACATTTTGGTTACCTCCCCAAAAATCTCAAACAAGTTTGAGACACCCAATTTGCCTCGTACAAAGCCATACCAACAAGCCTTAATCAGTCCTTACCTCTCCAAATGTATGTAAATCCTATCTTTCAGAATCACCAACAACTAACCCACCATAGATATCAGACTCACAGGTCTCTAGTTCCCAGGCTTCCTTAAAAAAAAGTCATAACATTTGCCACTTTCCTGTCCTCTGGCACCTTGCCCTTGATAATAGATGATACAAATATACTTTAAATTAAGAACACAGTCACAAAACATAATAGTGTTTTGTCACCATGCAAAAAGTGCCAAATATGTGCTTGTGATAATGATTTTCAATTATATCTGCATTCAAAGCATTTACAGCTTACAGAATTTATGAATATTGGATCTTATCATATTGAGTACTAAATGTGGGTTGGGTCCGATGCGTGAAACAAGGAATAAATATGCTTAGAAGCACTGAGCAAGGTAGGATACTTCAGGAGTACTTTGTATCAGTGTTTACGAAGAAGCAAGATGCTGACAACTATTGGCTGAAGAATACATTATAGATGAACACATATAGTGAAAATTAATGGCCAGACTGTACTGAAAATGATGGCTATGTTTAGAGTACGTAAACTGCTGCAACAATTGGTTGCATCACAGATTATGAAGGGAGGTGCAGGTGAAGATAGTGGAATGGCTTATCATAATCTAGCAGGAAGCAGAACAAAATTGTACAGTATTAAATATGACATTGGTGCTCAAGAAAGGTATGCATTTCTGGTAACTTAAAGCCAATAAATTAAACAAGTTACAGGCACTTGAAGAGGTTTTGGTTAGTTACGCTGAGATAACACAAATTTGTATAAGGTTGATTACATTTGACTAGTTTGAATGAATTCTTTTCAATGACGTCACAGATGAGTTTAATGAAGGGAAACAAATGAGCTTTGTCCAACTTGATTTTAGGAAAACATTTGACGAAAAGCTACTTAAAGACTAATTGAGGCTCATGGAATAGGCGGAGCAGTGTCAGCTTGGATAAAAAAAAGTTGGCTTAAGGGAAAAAAAACAAAGTCACAGGCAAGATTTTACATATTAGCAGGGTTTGCTAAAAAAGCTGCACTGCAGTCATTTACTATTTAAAAGAGCATTAATTAGCTCAGGGAGAGATTTCTGCTCTCGTCTGGGGAGGAGACCACCTGTGCAAAATCTGCCAGTTTGTCAAAGTGGCCACTAATTCAGTAATTGGTCACTTAAAAATTTCAAATAGTCCAAGTATGATTGATTGTATTACTTCGTGCCTCTCACACCGTAAGTAAAAGTGCAATTGAATCTGGGATCTAGGTGAGTGGGTCGATGCATATACACAATTTTATGACTCCTCTACCCCATGCAGTCCCACATACCTGCTAACCAACCCCTAACATCTACCTGCTTGCATCCGCTTTCCCACTATCCAAGAACATATACAATTTTATGTATGGTAAATGGTTGTTTTCCAGACTGCAGGATTGTTGACATTGATCTTCAAAAGGTCAGTGCTAGGACCAATACGTATTTTTAATATAATAAATAACTTGGATATTGGAATGCATGACGTTCCAATATTTGCAAATGGCACCAAACCTAGAGGTGTGAAAAAGGCAAGGACAATATAAGTCCATTTAGGTTATCAGAATGCGCAGACAATAGGGAATTTAATAGAGAAAGTGTGTGGTGACGTAGCTTTGCAGAAGAGGTAGGAAGGGACAACACAAACATAATGGCATAGTTTTCAAATGTGCCCTAATGTGACACAGGGCTCTGGAGATTCCTGTATACAGACTTTTGAAGGTGGCAGGACATCAGAATGACCACCTGACAAAACAATGGGATTTTGGGTTTAATAGAAGAATTGATGACAAATGCAATAGTCATGCTGAAGACTTATAAATCTTTAGTTAAATTCCACTTAGAGTACTGTGTCCAGCTCTGCTTAACACATTTTAGAAAGGATGTCAAGGTCCTTGAGAGAGTTTGTTGATGCAAGTTACTCATATGGTTCAAATAACCAGGGAATTTAGCTACTAGTTTACATCAATAAGCTTCGCATGAGCAGTTGCAAATGATCGCATGTAGAGTGAGGCACAGCCCAACTGTGCGTGCATTCTAGGAATTCGAAACAGTGTGGAATTCAGTGAAGAGGAATGTTTTTTGGTTCATAGCTTGTCAGGCTTTTAACATGATAAATTGAGGCCCAGGATTGGAAAGCAACACAAAACAGTGACATCACAGGAAAATAATCATTTATTGGTAATAGTTGTTAATTTGAATATCTATTATGAAGTTGCTTTCAAATTATAGCTAAGTAGGATTTTTTTTCAAAACGGAGTGACATCAGAGAAAAAAACAATGAGCTGACTGGTTAGTAAGAAACTATTTTTAAGGATTAAAATAAATTTTATTTAGAGTTAAAGTGTAAAAATCACTTTGGATAAACTAAAAATTAATTTTAAAAAATGCACTACAGATACATAACAGTCAGAATAAGAGAAGGGGATTAAGGTTAAAAATAAATTAATTTCTTTTATATAGTGAAGTTAGCTCATAAGACTAAGTAAGTTTAAGGTTAGATCATGTCAGGCTGAGTGGAATATATGACTTGTCATTTGTGGGAAGTCATGGACCCTACCAGCATCCATGATTATGATGTGTGCAGGAAGTACTCCCCAGTTGCAGAAATGTAAGCACGGGATTTCAGAGCTCAAGCAATGGCTGGAGATACTGTGCCATATCCTTACATAGATAGCATGTTTGGAGTTACACTAAGCTCAAGGTACTGAAGGAAAGAAGGGAATGAGTGACCACCAGACAGCTAAAGAAGGACAATCAGGTAGTACAGGAGTCCCCTGGGCTCCTGCGCACAAATTGGTTTCATTTTGTAAGCTAATAAGGGTACTGGTTCAAGGGGGTGAAGGTAGAACCAAGCTTCTGGCACCATAAGCGGCTTGACTGCATAAGAGGACATGAAGAAAAAGCAAGAGTAATCAGAACATGTGATTCATTAATTAGAACAGATAGGCATTTCTATGGACGCAGACATGACTTCAGGTTATTGTGTTGCCTCCCTGGTACCAGGGTCTAGGGTGTCAATGAGTGGCTGCAGGGCATTCTCAAGGCAAAAGCTGATAAGAAAGAAGTTGTGGTAAACAGTTGTATAGACGATGTAGCTAGAACAAGGGATGAAGGTCTTGTATCAAGAGTTCAGGAAGTGAGACATTAGATTAAATACACAACCTCAAAGGTCGTAATCTCAGGATTCTAGTGCTATGTGCCAGTGATTATAAAATAGGAATGCAGATGAATATGTGGCGCAGCAGTTGGTGCAGGATAGAGGGCTGGAGGTTCCCGGGTCACTGGAACCATTTCTGGGGAAGGTGAGATCTCTACAAGCAGGAAGGCATCAACATCCTTGCTGGAGTGTTTATTTGTGCAGTTGGGAGAAGTTCAGTAAAGTGGGGAACACAGCGTATTAATCCACTTGAGTCACAGCTTTCCTAGAAAAGAAACAAAGCCATGTTGTGTCTCAAGTGAGTAAGGTAAGGATGGAGGACCTCCACGTTAATGCCAGGAGTATTATTAGTAAAACAGATGAGTTAAGGGTGTGGTCAACTCGTGGAATTGCAACATTACCATTCAACTTTCCAGGGTAGAGGTGCTTCAACCCAGACAGGGAAGGGTATAAAAGAGGTTGTTGCATTATTAAGTGAGGAGTCAGTTACTGCAGTAAGGAGGGACGATGTCTTGAAAGGTCTGCCAAATGAGAGATTTTAAAAAAAAAGAGATGAGGGGCAATTTTTTTACATAGAGGGTGATTCATATGTGGAATGAACTTCCTGAGGGAGTGGTGGATGTGGGCATAGTTACAACTTTTAAAAGACACTTAGATAAGTACATGAATAGGAAAGGTTTGGAGGGAGGGCCAGGAGCAGGCAGGTGGGACAAGTTTAGCTTGGGATTACGTTTGGCATAAACTGGTTGGACTAAAGAGTCTGTTTCCATGCTGTATGATTCGATAACTTTGTGGGTAGAGTTTAAGAATTTAAAAGGTGGGAGTTAGGAGTATATACTAGCCCCCAAAACAGTCAGCAGGCAATTGAGAAGATGTATGGCCAATTCACTGAGGCACATAAAAGTAATAATTAGGTAATTATTATTAATTGGAATAATCACAATATACCGGATTTAGAAGGGGCAAATTTCTTGACAAGTATTCAGATGAGCTTATTATATCAATATGTAAATACTCCTAGAAAGTACTGGACCCAATCCTGGGAAAGGAATCAGACAGGTGTTTGAAGTGACAGTAAGGGAGCATTTTAGTGAGAGTGATCACAATCTCATACTTTTTAAGTTTGTTACAGAAAAGAATAAAGACAGCCTGCAAAAAAAAACCTTTTTTGATTGGGGGAAGGCAGAATTTATTAAAGGAAGGAAGGATCTAGACAAAGTAGACTAGGAACAGCTACTGAAGGGTAAATCTCCAGCAGATCAGTGGCACAAGTTCAAAAACTCCAATCAATTAGGGTGGTGGAAGCGATGATTAATGATTTCAAAGATAAATGTGAGAAGAAGAGTATGGGGAATAGAACTGGACTGACTAGATTTCGCTACAGAGTGCCAACATGGACTCAATAGCCCAAATAGCCTCCTTCTGTAAATTAATGATACTATTGCTCCAGGTAAGGGCAAACTGAATTCTATCTTATGTGAATCCCTTATCAGCACAGAATTCCCAAAAAATCTTCACTTTTTTTCTGCAGCACCAATCTACTGTGTATATGTATTTTTATGAATGTTTTATTAGTTTAGCAAATGTAAAAAAAAGTTTTGAATTCCTAAGATTTGCCATAAATACATCCTTCTCCTTTAAATGCTCATTGCATTGCTTTACAGAAATGTTCTGCACCCGATTTAGAAAATGGCTTCTGAATGGGAAATTAATGAGATTATACCTTTTTATTTGCAAAATAAAATTGAATATGCATCACTTTGGTATGCATAAAAAGCTCCACTGTCATCCATTACCACCATCGAAAATCAAATTCAAATTCAAAGGGAGAACTGAATTATGACCAAGAAATGAGGAGTATAAGGGACTAGAAGAAAACTATTTCTCAAATAATTCATTGAAAACAAACTAGACACCAAAGCAGAACTTGCACAGATGGACTAGATTCCAAACCTTTTTCTTTTGTATATTTAAAGTTTCATTGACAGTAAAGTGGTACACTATAGCCAGGATATTGTCAAGCTAACTGGGGCCAAAATGTGAGAACTGGCATTAACCTTTCCTCAGTTCAGAGGAGATCAGGTCTTTCCAATGGTCAAGACCCCTGATGATGGTGGAAAATGCAACTGCGGTCATCAACTTGCCTACCATTGCTCTAATCACCAGGAGAAACAATAGCTTTTGCCAACATTGCATTAACCACAGGCTCTGGATCACGTGTGAGCCCAACTAAAGGTGACTGAGCGTGTAAAGTGAGTCATGGAGTGGATCCGAAGTTGTCATCTCTCTCCACAAATATCCAACTGGGCATAGAGTGCCTTACTACAAAGAACCTCCTGAGAAGCCACTGGCAAAACAGTAGGACACCTTGGACAATTACTGAAAGTCATGTGTTGCCAATTTAATATCTGAGCCACTCCTAAACTATAGTGTATTCAGGGATAAAGATTCTGCGTTAGCAATTTCCCACCTTCCAAATTACTTCATGGTGATTTTGTCAGGACGTTGACTTGGTCTTTCATATGATTACAGAGGTCTGGCCACCATATTTCCCATTGTTTCAAGCTGCATTAAATCTAGATCCATGTTTAAAGCATCTAGTTTCACCAGTGCAGTAATTTTTTTTTTCGGTCCTCATATTTTTAACCCTGAAAACACCTAAGTAAATTTAGGAATAATATTTATGCAACATTATAAACTTGAAATGTTCTTACTGAGATCTTTGTTAATTTCCATGATTAGGTTAACTACATCACTCTGGTCCACTGTTACTCCAAAAGCATCTGCAAAACAAAGGCAATTTGAAATTTTTTAGAAATTCCCCTCAATTTAAAACATTTCGACTTTCTTTCAATCCTTCCAATCATTTAAATCCCTTATGGCCGCCCAGATGTTGATTAGAGAAAATACATTTAGATAACTTGCTAAAGTATGTCTATAATTGTCTTGCCCCACACAAACTCACTCCACTCTCCCCCCCCCCCCCCCCCCCCCACCCCCACCCAACAACCACTCCACTTCAATCACAGGAAGGAGTGGATCAAAATGCAGAGGTGATGTTTCTTTGAATTTTATTTCCTTTCTGGAGCAGGAAGCCTTTCTTTCATCAAAGGCTCTCTAACAATATTACAAACTTACAATTTTCAGTATTTTTCCAAAACTGAAGACATTTAGTGGCTAAGTGGAATATTGATCTGACATGAATGTTGGAATTAAATGACATTAAAATTATTTTATCATTTGATATAATATATGTTAAATATGACCATGCATATTGAAACATTCTCTTGAGGATGATTCAAATTCACCTATAGAAAAGTGGCATGAAAGTGAACTTCAATAGAATCATAATAATTTGTCTAATGGCAGTTGAAAAAAAAAATCTAATAGGAAAACAATGGGTGGATTTTATGCAGGTTCAAACTACAGTGGAGAAGATATGGGAGAAGTACATCATCTCTCTAAGAGGCACCCAATGCTTCTTAAGTTCAATTATGTAGCATTGAGATTCTCTACAGAATAAAGCCCCCAGAAAGGCTCAATCCCATTCCCAAAAGCTGCCAGGAGTGGTGGCTGCTGGTGACATGGCATTGAGGCTTTCAACAGGATTCTTTGTTGAATGCCAAATTACATCTGTTAAAAATCACCCAACACCAGGTTATAGTCGAACAGGTTTACTTGGAAGTACTATCTTTCGAAGCACTGCTCCTTTGTCAGATAGCTAGTGGGACAGGATCACAGGACACAGAATTTATAGTAAAAGATCAAAGTGATATACAACGGATGCAATGTATTCAACAAATCTAGACTGCTGTTCAGTCTGTAATCACTTAGAACGGGATGCAGGTTTGGATTGATTAGTATGTAAATCCCAGAATTTCTTTCAAGTCACTGTCCCGAGATAACTGAAGATTTTATTTAAAACAAAAGAGACATCTCAGCTCAGACAATGCATTAAAGAGGTGAGGTTAGATCTTTTACTATAAATTCTGCGTCTTATGATCCTGCCCCACTAGCTACCTAACGAAGGAGCAGTGCTCCGAAAGCTTGCACTTTCAAATAAACCTGTTGGACTATTACCTAGTGTTGTGTAATTTTTAACTCTGTCCACCCCAATCCAACACTGGCAACTACAGGTCAAAATTACAGCTGAGTATTGATGGGACAGCAGCTGCACTGAGTGTATTGTTGATAAGAGGTGGGTCATTTGCAAGTACAAGGTGGAGTCACACTCAGTGGACACTTCCCTTTCTGATCCTGGTTCTGAAATCTGATTGTGTGCATTCACGTGAGAGAACCCTTTAGGGTGCAACTAGTAATAGAGACATCGAGCACAGAAAGATGTCCTTCAGCCCTTTGTATCCATGCCAATCATCAAGCACCTAGCTAGTCTCAGTCTATCTCACAGGATTTGGATTGTAGTCTTGTATCCTGTGACATTTCAAGTGTTCATCTAAATAGTTCTTCATATAATAGTTGCTACCACCCTCTGGGTGAAAACTTTCCCCTTAAATATCTTCTAAACCTCAAGCCCCTTACTTTAAATCTATGTCCCCTGTAAATGACCCTTGAGTAAAAGGAAAAATTTATTCATATTGACCCTACCTAGCTATTCAATTTTGTAGGACTCTGAGGTCCTCCACCTCAGTTCTCTGCTTTCAGGATAATAATACCAGTTTATTTAATTTCTCATCATAGTTCAAACACTCCAGCTTGAACAACATGCTTATGAATCACCTCTACACTTTCTCCAGTACAAACACATCCTTCCTGTATTGTAGTGGCCAGAACTGCACAGTACTCCAGCTGTGGCCTAATGAACAATCTAAAATTGCAAGCATAACATCCCAGCTCCTGTATTCTATGCCTCAATTAATAAAGATAAGTATCCCATATGCCTTCATAACCACACTATCCACCTGTTCTGTTGCCTTCAAGGATCAAAATAGATGCACACCAAAGTCTCACTCATATTCTGTAATAGCAGGGTACCACCATTCATCATGTACTTTATTAGTCCTCCACAATTACATCCCTTCATATGTTTCAGGATTAAGCCCCATTTCCCCATCTGACCAGTCTATCTTTATTTTGCTGCAGTCTAAAACATTTCTCCTCACTATCACACAATCAATTTTAGTACTATAGAACATAGAAAAATACAGCGCCCTTTGGCCCTCGATGTTGCGCCGATCCAAGCCCACCTAATCTACACTAGCCCACTATCCTCCATATGCCTATCCAATGCGCGTTTAAATGCCCATAAAAAGGGAGAGTCCACCACTGCTACTGGCAGTGCATTCCATGAACTCACGACTCACTGAGTAAAGAATCTACCCCGAACATCTGTCCTATACCTACCACCCCTTAATTTAAAGCTATGCCCCCTCGTAATAGCTGACTCCATACGTGGAAAAAGGTTCTCATGGTCAACCCTATCTAAACCCCTAATCATCTTGTACACCTCTATCAAGTCCCCACTAAACCTTCTTTTGTCCAATGAAAACAGCCCCAAGTGCCTCAGCCTTTCCTCATACAATCTTCCTACCATACCAGGCAACATCCTGGTAAACCTCCTCTGCACCTGTCCCAGTGCCTCCACATCCTTCCTATAGTATGGTGACCAAAACTGCACACAATACTCCAAGTGCGGCCGCACCAGAGTCTTATACAACTGCAACATGACCTCAGGGCTCCGGAATTCAATTCCTCTACCAATAAAAGCCAGTACGCCATATGCCTTCCTCACCGCACTATTTACCTGGGGTGGCAACTTTCAGAGATCTGTGTACATGGACACCAAGATCCCTCTGCTCATCCACACTACCAAGTATCCGACCATTAGCCCAGTACCCCGTCTTTTTGTTACTCTTACCAAAGTGAATCACCTCACACTTACCTACATTGAACTCCATTTGCCACCTTTCTGCCCAGCTCTGCAACTTATCTATATCCTGCTGTAACCTGACACATCCTTCCTCACTGTCAACAACTCCACCGACTTTCGTATCATCCGTAAACTTGCTCACCCAACCTTCTAGCCCCTCCTCCAGGTCATTTATAAAAATGACAAACAGCAATGGTCCCAAAACAGATCCTTGCGGAACACCGCTAGTAACTGCACTCCAAGATGAACCTTTACCATCAACTACTACCCTGTCTTCTTCCAGCCAGCCAATTCCTAATCCAAACCTCCAACTCACCCTCAATGCCATACCTCCGTATTTTTTGCAGTAGCCTACCATGGGGAAGCTTATCAAACGCCTTACTAAAATCCATATACACATCTACCACTTTACCCTCGTCTACCTCCTTAGTCACCTTCTCAAAGAATTCAATAAGGTTTGTGAGGCACGACCTGCCCTTCACAAAACCATGCTGACTATCCTTGATCACATTATTCCTATCCAGATGTTCATAAATCCTATCCCTTACAATTCTCTCTAAGACTTTGCCCACAACAGAAGTGAGACTCACCGGCCTATAGTTACTAGGGTTATCCCTACTTCCCTTCTTGAACAAGGGAACCACATTTGCTATCCTCCAGTCTACTGGCACTATTCCTGAAGACAACGAGGACATAAAAATCAAGGCCAATGGCTCTGCAATCTCCTCCCTTGCTTCCCAGAGAATCCTAGGATAAATGCCATCAGGCCCAGGGGACTTATCTATTTTCACCCTTTCCAGAATTTCCAACACCTCTTCCCTACATACCTCAAAGCCATCCATTCTAATTAATTGTGACTCAATATTCACATCGGCAACAATGTCCTGTTCCTGAGTGAATACTGACGAAAAGTATTCATTCAGTGTTTCCCCAATCTCTTCAGCCTCCACACGCAACTTCCCACTACTATCCTTGACTGGACCTATTCCTACCCTAGTCATTCTTTTATTGCTGACATACCTATAGAAGCCTTAGGGTTTTCCCTAATCCTACCAACTAAGGACTTTTCATGTCCCCTCCTTGCTGCTCTTAGCTCTCTCTTCAGATCCTTCCTGGCTACCTTATAACACTCAATCGCCCCAATTGAACCTTCATGCCTCATCTTTACACAGGCCACCCTCTTCCATTTAACAAGGGATTCCAATTCCTTATTAAACCACGGCTCCCTCACACGACCCTTTCCTCCCTGCCTGACAGGTACATACTTATCAAGAACATTCAATAGTTGCTCCTTGAACAAGCTCCACATATCAATTGTGCCCATGCCTTGAAGCCTACTTTTCCAAGCCACGCATCCTAGGTCGTGCCTCACCGCATCATAATTTCCCTGCCCCCAGCTATAACTCTCGCCCTGCAGTGCACACTTATCCCTCTCCATCACTAGAGTAAAAGTCACCGAATTGTGGTCACTGTCCCCAAAGTGCTCACCTACCTCCAATTCTAACACCTGGCCTGGTTCGTTACCCAGAACCAAATCCAGTATGGCCTCACCTCTTGTTGGCCTGTCTACATATTGTGTCAGGAAACCCTTCTGCACACATTGGACAAAACACTGACCCATCTAACGAACTCGAGCTATAGCTTTCCCAGTCAATATCTGGAAAGTTAAAGTCCCCCATAACAACCACCCTATTACTTTCACTCTTCTCCTGAATCATCCTCGCAATCCTTTCTTCTACATCTCTAGGACTATTAGGAGGCCTGTAGAAAACTCCTAACAGGGTGAACTCACCTTTCCTATTCCTAACCTCAGCCCAAACTACCTCAGATGGAGAGACCTCATCCATCGTCCTTTCCACCGCTGTAATACTATCTTTGACAAGCAATGCCACACCTCCCCCTCTTTTACCCCCACCTCTGACCCTTCTAAAACATTTAAATCCTGGAACCTGCAACAGCCAATCCTGTCGCTGTTCTACCCATGTCTCCGTAATAGCCACAACATCGAAATCCCAGGTACCAACCCATGCTCCAAGTTCACCTACCTTATTTCGTATACTTCTTGCATTGAAGTATACACACTTCAAGCCACTTTCCTTTTTACAGGCACCCTCCTTTGAGATTGATGCCATGTTCCTAACCTCCCTACACTCCAGGTCCCGCACCCTAAAGCTACAGTCTAGGTTCCCATGCCCCTGCAGAGTTAGTTTAACCCCCCCCCCCCCCCCCCAAGAGCACTAGCAAACCTCCCCCCAAGGATACTGGTGCCCCTCAGGTTCAGGTTTAGACCATCCTGTTTATAGGGGTCCCACCTTCCCCAGAAAGAACCCCAGTTATCCAGATACTGGAATCCCTCCCTCCTGCACCATCCCTGTAGCCACGCATTTAACTGTTCTCTCTCCCTATTCCTCGACTCTCTATCTGCAAACTTACTGATGAAATTTCACACATTAATGTTGAACTCATTAGCATTTCTAAAAACAGCAAGGGAACCACAATCCTGTGGTGCACCACTGGACATAGGCTTCTAGCCACAAAAACAATCTTCAACCAGCATTCTTTGCCTCCTGCCACTCAGCCAACTATGGATCCAATTTGCCAAATTGTCCTTGATCCCAAGTAAAATAATGCCAGAGAGGTTAGTATCCAGTTATCAAGTCATTCTTTATTTACACATGAACAGTTCTTTAGCATCGCCTCTTCAGAGTCAGCCATCAGAGTGGCAGTATCTCCGATACACCCCTTTTCAATCAGTCAACCAGGGCTCCCTCATTGGACCAGATAACAGCCCCAATCAATGTACTCATTCTATGAGGTCTAGCTGGTGAGAAGTTCCAAACACTACATTCCTCCCCATGATCTGGTCCTTTTCCTTGGAGAGCCTCCTGGAGCATTTTAGCACTAAATTGGGTTCCTCTGACTCAGCACACAAAATTGGTGCTGAGTAACAATGGGTGCTTGCCTCAGGAGTGCCTCGGTAGACATTCACTCTCTTCTTCTGGCAGCAAAGGTGTCGAGGTAGTTAAATCCATCATGTCCATTACTGATTATGAGGACCTGTCAACACTTGGAGAAGGTGAATCAATGGGCTCTGGCAACCTTTCCTACTGTTCCAAGAGCAGGGCACACTTTGCTCCCACACTGTTTGCAAAATCGCAGCTTTTGTATGGTCTACTTGCTTGTTCATGACCATCACATCTCCACAAACTTTACATGCCACTGGTCCTGACCTCACATCGACCATGCCTTTTACACATGTAGGGCCATTTCCATGATTCTTACACCAAACTTAGTCTCCCTGTATCAAACTGTCTCTCTAGCTTAGCAGAGTCTTGTGCCCAGCAATAGTATTTCCAATGCTGTTTCACCTCCCCACCCATGCCCACCCCAGGTCGAGGAAGATCATACTTAACCTGGTGCAGAGTCTTCAACTCATAAGCACACTGCTAGTGCTATCCCTGTGGTTACATGTGAGGTGGTCCATTATCAAATAAGAACCGTGATAGCATGGCATCGAGCAAGGTCATAGGCTGTTTTTTCAAGCCAACCTTCAAAGTTTGGAATGTTCTTTCTGCCTGGCCATTGGACAATCGGGTGGCACAGTGGTTAGCATTGTTGCCTCACAGTGCCAGGGACCCAGGTTTGATTCTAGCCTTGGGTGACTGTCTGTTTGGAGTTTGCACATTCTCCCTGTGTCTGCATTGCATTAGTCAGGGAAAATGTAGAGTAATAGGGTGGGGGAATCTTCGGAGGTTGGTGAGGACTCGTTGGGCCAAATGGCCTGTCCCACACTGTAGGGATTCTATGAAGGTGCTATGGAGCTGTCCTTATATGTCAAATCTCATTCAACTTTAGGAAATACTCAAATTCCCTACTGCAAAAACGCTGGCCCATTACCTGGGACTCCATGTACTGAAAAATATATGCAATTTTCTATTGTCCTCTCAGTGTTTGATGAATGGATCCTATGCACATTTTGAGCGAGCGTCTACAATGACTAAGAACATTGAAACCATGAAAGCATCTGCAGAGTCAACATATAACTGAATCAAAAGTTCACCGAGCTATTTGCATGATTTGGGGGAATTGCTGGTGGTAGTTTTTGTCCCTGTGGACACTTTAGGCACTGCCCCACCAATGTGGCTACGTCTGCATCCAGGACTGGCGGGTAACCTGTGCTTGGGACAATCACTCTTGATCCACATAACATGCCATCCTCTACTGTGACCTGATCTCTCCAGGTCCAGGAAGTTTTCCACTCTAGCTGTAGCGGCTCTTTGGTATCCTCCATCGCTACCAGTTATGTCGATTTTGAAAGGACTGGATCTTTCTGCATCCAAAGTCTGATATTGTCAGTTGTGACAGGGAGTGTGTCTAGAAACTTTGATGTCATTAGACTCTTCTACTTGGAATACTACCAAGGTGTATCTGCTAATGGGAGGCGGCTCAAAGCATCCACATTCACTACTCAGCCTCCCAGACAACTTGCAATTATAAGCACTTAGTATAAGCCATGGTGGCACTGCCTTATCCTATTTAAATAGACCAAGGAGGGGATTGTGGTCCATGAGTATCTCAAATTTTCGACCATAAAGGTACTGGTGGAACTTCCTGACTCCAAATATGATCCTTATTCCTGAAGGGCTTATGCCCGAAACGTCGATTCTCCTGCTCCTTGGATGCTGCCTGACCTGCTGCGCTTTTCCAGCAACACATTTTCAGCTCTGATCTCCAGCATCTGCAGTCCTCACTTTCTCCTCCAAATATGATCACCAATCCTCCTTTCTCTATCGGAGTGTATTTATGCTGTGCATTAGCCAAAATCCTGGATGCATTGGACAATAAATGAGCTAATACCATCCTGTATGAGAAGTCATAGCACGTCAATAACAGATCTTTTCCTTTATTGAACAAAGTCACCCTTTATTTACACATAAACAGTCCTTGACTTTAGTACTGCATCTTCATAGTCAGCTATCAGAGGAGCAATTTCTCTGATAGACGCTTTTTTAACTGTAAGGCTGGCTTCCCTGATTTGAACAGATTAACAGCCCCAATCAGAGAACTTTCATTCTATGAAGTCCAATTGGCTGACCTCCTGACAATCACTACACCAAGGGCTTTCACCTTCTTGGTCAGTTTCGCCCATGTAACATCTGGTCAAAAGGCTTTCTGAAGCCCAAGTAGACCACATCAATCACACTAACCTCATCCACATACATTTCGATATCTCAAAAAATTCAACCACATTTTTCAGGCATGATGTCCCCCTGACAAAACCAGATAAATTATTCTTGATACACCTTTGTCTTTCCAAGTTAAGATAAATTCTGTTCCTAAGAATTTTTTCCAAAAAAGTTTCCCATTCACTGAAATCAGACTCACTGACATATAGCACCTTGGTTTATCCCTACCACCATTCTTGAATAATACCACATTGGCAGTCTTCCAATCCTTTTGAACCACTCATGCCCAGAAATAATTTAAAAATCAATGTTAAGACCCTTGCAAACTTTGTTCTGCATCCCATAACAGCCGAGGATGCATCTCATCTGGCCCTGGGAATTTAGAATCATCGAAGTTTACAATACAAGAGGAGGTCATTTGACCCATTGTGTTTTAAGCCCACTAAACTGGTAATACCTCTGTCTCATGCTAATCTGTTCAAGTTTATCACAGTTGCCCCCCATGATTTCTAAACCTATATCTTTCTCCTTGACAGTAGTATACAGTTTCTAAAAGCTGACCTACCTTTTCTGGATCCATAAAAACATTGTCACTTTGGTCCCTGATGGCCCCCATTCTTTCCCTAGTTACGTTCTTTCCTCTAATTTTCTTATAAAATGCCTTTGGATTATCCTTTATTTTAGCAGCCAGTGATTTTTCATGTCCTCTCTTTGTTCTCTTAATTTCTTTAGTTTTAGTAATTATTCCTCTGTATCTGCGAAATTATTTTAGTAAATTCACCTATCCACCCCCAAAACAAGTCGCAGATCTGCAATATTTTAAACCATTTTAATCCTATTTTTACTGAGCTTTACCAAATTTATCACTCCAGGATTTTCAGGAATAGAAACCATAACCCTCTACAATTTTGATAATCTTGAAGACTTCTACAGTTTTTAGCCTCTGACAGCTACCTTAAGCTTCCTTTTTATTCCCTATCCAAACCTGTTCATTCCTTAGCATTTGGGGCTCCTTGAATATATTTGCTTGCATTCATCCTCACAGGAAAGTTTTGGCCTTACACTGTCACTATTTTCTTTTTAAATGACTCCCACTTTCTGATGTAGATCTTCCTACAAGTAGCCGATGCTAGTCCACTGTGGCCAGTTCTGGTATTATATTAAAATCAGTCTTCTCCCAATTCAGAGCCTTTATTTCTGGTCCAATTTTGTCCTTCTTGATAACTACCTGCACTTTAAATGTTAGCTATGGCCCCCTTCACTGGAATTCTCCCCAGTTGTACCACTTACCCAGCTTCATGCCCCAAAATTTCATCCAGCAGGGATTCCTCTCTTGGGAAGATTTTCTATATGCTGGCTTAAAGAGATCTTCTAATCTTTTCACACTTTATCTATACCAGTTAATGTTGGGGAAGTTGAAATCCCTTCATATTATTACCCTATTATTTTCACACACCTCTGACAATTGCCTACATATCTGCTCTTCATTAGCTCTGACTCTTTAGTGGTCTACAGTATAGACCCAATAAGTGATTAAAAACTGAAAGAGCTGCTGAGGTTTGAAATTAGAAACAAAAACAGAAATAGATAGAAACACTCAGCAGGTCTGGCAACATCTGTGGAGAGAAATCAGAGTTAACCTTTTGAGTCCAGTGACCCTTCTTCAGGACTGATAGTAGTGAGGAAGAAGTTGGTTTTTACGTTGAAGATAGGGTGAAGGAGGGGGAAACAGTAAACAATAGGTGGGGTTAGAGCCCAAAGAGAGAGAAGAACAGTTGGACAGACAAAGGAGTGGATAGCAATCAGCCTTCGGGGAGTAAGTAACTACTAATAGGGACTATTACTGGCTAACAATAGCAGACCATATGATAACAAGGCCTGGTGTGTGGGGATTGGGGTACCTCAAAAGCCTTAAAATTGTTGAACTCGATATTGAGTCCAGAAGGCCGTACAGTTCTCAAGCAAAAAAGGAGATGCTATTTTTCCCGCTCGCACTTAATTTCACTGGAGTACCGCAGTAAGCCTGATATAGAGATGTTAGCCAGGGAACAAGGTGGTGTGTTGAACTATCAGGCTACTAGAAGCTCAGGGTCTTTTTTGCAGACAGACCATAGTTTCCGCAAAGCAGTCACGCAGTCTACACTTTGTTTCCCTAATGTAGAGCAGACCACACCACATTGTGAGTAGCAAAAGCAGTAGACTGGACGGAGCAAAGTGCAGGTAAAGCACTGTTTCACTTGGATGGTATGTTTGGGAGCTTGGATACTAAGGAGGGAGGAAGTAAACATTTTTTGTGGTTGCAGGGGAAGGTGCCAAGGGGCTGTTGGTGATGGTGGAGGAAGTCTGGGGTGCAGGATTGGACCAGAGTACCCCAGAGGGAAGAGTCCTTGTGGAAGGCTGACAATGGAGAAGAAAGGAATGTGTCTCTGGTGGTGGCATCCTGCTGGAAGTGGTGGAAATGGCAGCTAAGGTCGTATAGATGTGGATGCCAGTGGAATGGTAGCTGAGGACAAGAGGGACCTTATTGCTGTTTTGGTAGAGGAGAGGTGAGGGCTGAAATGCAGGAGATGAATGCAACTTGGCTGAGGGCCATGTGAACTGCAGTACTGGTGTGTCATCAGTTGAGGAAGAAAATTGATATTTCTGAGGACCCCTGTCAAAATTTGCATCAGAACAAAGACAGAGAAGGAGACGTCAGAACTAGGAAAATGGAATCGAGTTTTTACAGGAGCAGGGTGTGAGGATAACTGGGAGTCAGTTGGTTTGTAGTGGACATTGGCTGCCAGCGTATCCCCAGAAATGGAAATAGAGATGTTGAAAAAGGAAGAAGTCAGAGATAAGATCACGTGAAGGTGAAAGCAGAGTGGAAATTGGAAGTGAAATTGATTAACTTTTCCAATTCCAGACAATAGAGGGAAGCAGCACCGAGGACAGGGCAGCATGGCAGCTCAATGCTGCCTCTCAGCTCCAGGGACCCAGGTTCGATTCCCCCCTTGGGCAACAGTCTGTGTGGAATTTGCATGTTCTCTCCATGTCAGTGAGTTTCCTCTGGGTGCTCCGGTTTCCTCCCACAGTCTAAAGTGTGCAGGCTAGTTGGATTAGCCATAGGAAATGCAATTACAGGGCTGAAAGTCTTGGTCAGATGCTCTCCGGAGAGTTGGTGTGGACTTGATGGGCCGAACGGTCTGATTCCACATTGTAGAGATTCTGTGATATCAATATACTGGAGAAAGAGCTGGGTGTGAGGGCCTAAATAGGACTGGAACAAGGAATGTGGCACAGACCCCACAAAGACACAGGAATAACTTAGACCCATGCAGGTACCCATAGCTACCCCTCTGACCTGAAAAAAGTGAGAGGAGTTAAAACATGTTCAGAGTTGGAAAAGCTTGGCCAAGCAGAGGAGGGTGGTGCTGGATTGGTATGGTTCAAACCCTTTTTCCAGGAAGAAATGGTGAGCCCTGATATCATCCTGATAAGGGATGGATGAGTAGAAGGACTACAGGTACCTGGAGCCCACAAACTGGAAATTTTGAAACTACATAAAGCTTCAGAGGAATTACAGATCTAAGTGGGATGGGACTGGACAAGAATTGTGTTCACTACGGTCACTAACCTCAGTTCATCTGGTGCTCTCCCCCCAACCTGATAGTCTCCCAACCCTACAAAGCACTTCTACCTCCTTCTGAGCATGTGGTAGGTAGATGAAGTTGGGGGAGAAGGTGATAGGTCAGAGAGGAAGGTGGAGGGAAGGAAGATGAACAGGTAGGACAAGTTAAGGTGGGGTTCAGAGTTCAAAAAGTTGGATCTGGGATAAGGTGGGGTAGGTGAAATGAGGAAACTGGTGAAATCCACATTTATCCCATGTGTCGGGTGGTAAGGGTTTGACAGTGGAGGTGGCCCAAGACCTGCATATCCTTGGCAAAATGGGAGGGAGAGTTAAAGTGTTTCACCACGAGGTGTAGGGGTTGTTTTGTGCATGCATCCCAGAGATGTTCTCTTAAGAACGTACTCATGTGGAGAACTTACTAATTAGGTGCATTAAATAAACTAAGATTAGTTTTCCTACAGGTGGAAAAGAATGTTCCTGACTATAATGACCATTAGCTAGAAGTAAAAATGAATTTGATTGTTTCTGCTTATTTCCAATTTGAAGTAGAATGTACAATACTCATTTTAATTCTAATTTTCATGCAGATAATTACTATAGGAAATAATTAAAGTTTAGTCTTTTACCACCACAACAATTGTTACAAATACTACACTTACAAGCTGTCATTTGAATTTAGAAGCATAATGGCATTTGATTGAGTACTTGAACAAAACAGAAACAGCTCACGTTGACTTGTACAGAGTTAAGTCATATCTAATTAAAGTTAATTTTTTTTTTAATAAGTCATATGTGGTAGATAAAGGGTTATCTATGGATAATATTTATGTGGATTTCAAGAAAGCATTTACTAAGGTTCCACCTGAATGTATTATTGAATTAAATGTGCACGACATCCAACACAATATTTTACAGGAGTAAGAAACTGGATTGGAAGGAAGTGTAAGAAAAAAAATTGGCACGTACTCCAGTTAGTAGAATGCAAATAGTAGGGCTGAAATTTGGATCCGTGGTCAGGACACTTCCAAGTCTCAGCCCTAGAAACTAGCATACAGTTTCTAAAAATAGCATGGAAACAGGCCATTGGGCCCACCACCCAGAATCATCTCTCCCATTCTTATTCCTGTCTTATGTTGACACATTATCATTTTAAATGAACAAATCAATTCATGAAAGAGAGCACCTGAGATCTAAGACAGTATAAGCAGTACAGGAGCAAGGCAAGCAAGATTTAAACAGGAACCAGCTGCCATTTTGATGGTTGTCACTTTGCATGGAAGATAGCAGAGAGAGAGGATCAGCTTCCCAAAGTAAAGACACACATAACAGGGCATGTGATTTATGCTTCTTCAAAGGAAGCAAGATAAATTTTTTCAGTGATTGGCAAGAGATGACCAAATAATCAAAACAAATAATTAGGCTGCAGGAGGAACATGAAGTGAATAAGTACAGTGGAGTAAAGGGGACATGGTGTTAAAAATGCTTCAGTGGCCTTTTGTGCACAGGCTGGCAAGATGAGTTTAGCATCTCATCTAGATGATATCCTCTAAATCCACAGTCAGAAGCACACATATTGAGCAGTCTGAAAGTTCTGCCAAATAGTTGGAATACCTATGGCAAGGAACATGGTTGTTCCATGCACAAAACTAACTTCTCAGTCAGAAATGCAGATCAGCATCATCACACATTGGTGCTGCTGATATCACTGGGGGAGTGCATATTGATCTTCAAATTTGTCCTTTAGGAGATGAATCCATCTAAGTTATAATGAAAAAAATCTGATTACAGCAGTGGAATGCTCTCACTCTGCCCCAGTTATTTTGAAGTCCAAGCAGTTGCTCTAAGGAGTTTTAGTTGTTTTAGTTCTGTGAAAGTGCTTCACAAACCCAGACACAGTCATTTTGCACATAACATGGCACATCACAAAAGAGATTGAGGAATGGGTAACTTGGGCAGCCCACTCAAAAGCTGGAGGAAAGACAGTTATTCTGAGGTCGACATAGATGTTGAACATAACTCATTTAAAACCGATCAACAGCAGGCAATGTCAGAGCAAATTAAATGCTTTAGTAGTGTATAGACTGTCAGAAATGAATGCCATTTTAGGTAGCTGTACCATCAGCACCACTGATCAACCAATGACATAGGGAGTGGATCTCAGGTGTACTGTATTTGGTCTTTCATTGTTATTCAAGCCAGCCATAAGAGTGATAAATCATATGTAGGAAGAGACCGCCTTTGGGAAATTCACCACCATTGATTATACCTAGACTGCTCCAACTGAGGTGCCATCAATGCAGGAAGGCAACTTGGCAGCAGCTGCTTCTCAATCATCCAGGTGGAACAGCTTATTGTGGTGCTACAGAGGGACGGAGGCAAATTCTCAAAGGGATCGAGCTTCATCCACACACATGAACAGACTGCCTTCACTTGGACACTTCCTTACTACAGTACCAAAAAAAGCAACACACACACACACGCCAAACAGCAAACTTGCGCATATCATGCATTACAAAATTAGTGTGGTGAAAAGGACCGAGGGCTAGAATTGTTTTTTAAAAAGTGGAAACTTAAAAGCCCAAGAACCTGTTCAGGTTACATCAATTAAAAATGTCAAAGTCAAGGTTGATTTTTATTTGGCAACGACATTCAGGAATGTAGAACAGACAGAGTTAAAGGAGTTATAATCTAGATTAACCACAATTTTATCAGGTCAAGATGGCAGTGGAGTAGGACCCTCCAACCTGAGCTCCTCCATTCTATTTCCAGTTTTATTCTCTTTTTTCCTCTCTTGGTATTTTCTCCTGAGGTAGAGTGGGCTGGAGGCATGGAGTGGCCAGTGGGTTGGACGCTCAAGCGGAGTGGGAACTGCCAGCAGACTGGAGGCCTGAGTGGACTGGGCAGGTGTTGGCCTGGTGCAGACGGTCAGCAGCTTGTGAGCCTGGGCAGACCACATGTGGAAATCTGAAAGACTAATGTTTATCTTTTTAACTTTATTCTCATTTTCCTAACTTATACTATGAACAACTGTTGGTTGTTCCCTTTACTTCTGTATTTTGGATCTCAGATCTATACCTAAGATGGCGCCATATGGGGCAACATTATAAACTTTTCACTGTACTTTGTACTTCTGTACACATGACAATAAAAGGATATTCTGTTCTATTCAATTTAACTGAATGGATTAAAAAGCTGAATTTTAAAGCAAGGGCCAAAAATCTCTGAGCCTTTGATCCCTGCATACTTGTTTGAATGCACCTGCAAGTGATTGCTAGTTCCTCTAAGCACTCTGGTCACAAAGGATATGAAGGGAAAATATTTAAATTCAAAATAGAGCAGATGCAATAGACCTGACAGCTGTAGGCAACTTTAGTGCTTGTTTTACTGTCCTAATAAGACCATTTAACAACAAAAAAGCTTGAACTTGGGCCTTTCTGACTTAGTTGTTCATTGGCTACCTCACTAAGCTGAAGAAATTAGTCTTATAGTGCTCAAGAAGTTTTTAAAACAACTATGATATTCAAATTATTTCTTGGGAAATTGGCATTGCTGGCTTGGCACCAGTTGTTGTCCATTCCTAATTTCAGTTGAAGTGCCTTCCTGAACTGCTTCAATCCTTGAGGAATAGGTACAACCCACAGTGCTGTTAGGTAGTGAATAGTCAACAGTGAACAATTTAAAACATTTTATGGAAACTGTGTAACATTGAGAAACATGATCTAATCAAAGCTTTTTAGTATTTGTACCAAATTTCTAATTGGCATTGAATGAAATAAGACATGTGAGGTAACTTGTCCCCTATAACAGGGTGATGGGTTAAAGTGGCAGGCAACTGGAAGCTCAGGGACACTTTTGGGAGCAGAATGTCGACTGGCTGACCGCTTTGCAGAACATCTATGTTCTGCCCGCAAAAAAGACTCTGAGCTTCCAGTTGCCTGTCACCATGTTTCCTGGCCAACATCTCCATATCAGGTTTGCTGCAGTGCTCCAGTAAAGATTAGTGCAAGCTGGAAGAACAATGCCTCATTTTCTGCTTAGAGACTGTGCAGCCCTCAGGACACAATACAGAGTTCAATAATTTTAGGGCCTGAATTCTCCTATGTTCTCGCTCCCAACCCCACACACTAGGCCGTGTTATCACATAATCTGCCATTACACACCACTTACTGTTAGCCACTATTACTCTCCATTAACAGCTACTCACTGTCCTTGTCAGATATCCACTTCTTTGTCTGTCCAATTGTTCTTGTCTCTCTTTGGACTCTATCCCCATCTACTGTTTGGTCCTTACCTCCACCCCATCTTCTGCACATAAACCAACATTTTCCTAGCTACCACCAGTTCCGAAGAAGTGTCACCGGACTTGAAACATTAACTCTGATTTCTCTTCACAATTGTTAATTTCAGTCTGGCACAGAAACAAAGCAGGCAATGTGGCCCGACCATGATAACAAGGTAAATTAAGGATAGTATTAGATTCACAGAGTTTGCAAGCATCTCATAACTAGGGGACAACTGCCAATCCCACATGACATTCAATGGCATGACCATTGCTTAATCTCCTATCATCGAGTGTCTGGGTGTCACCAATACCCAGAGACTAACTGGACCATCAATAGCAGATCAAAGGGAGTTCTGTGGTGAATAACTCATCTTCTAACATCCACAAGGCACAAGCCTTGCAATATTCTCCACTGTCACAGGTGAGTTCAACTCCAACAACATGCAAGAGACCCAACCCCACCATCCAGACCAACTTTAACATTCATGAAAACCAAAAGAATTGCAGATGCTGGAAATCAGAAATAAAACAGAAATTGTTGGTGCAGCTCAGCAGGTCTGGCAGCATCTGTGGGAAGAAATCAGAGTTAATGCGTTAGTCCAGTGACCATTCCTCAGAACATTCATGACCTCCATCACTGGTGTAGTCAGTGGCAAAAATGTGTTTCATGTAAGATGCACAGCACCAACTCTTGTTGATAGCAATTTCCAAAGCTGCAACAGCTTGAAGAACCACAGCAGCATTTGCATGGGAGCACCACCACCATCTATAAGTTCCACTCAAAGTCACACATCAATGTGACTTGGAATTATTTCACTGATCCCTGTCTGTTGCTGGGTCGACCTCGTGGAACAACCTCCCTAACAGCACTAAAAGTGGACTTACACCACATTGTCTGCAGATGTTCAAGAAGTCGGTTTACCACCACCTTACTGAGGACATTTAGGTGCGAACAATAATTTCTGGCCTTCAATGAATGAAATAATTAGAAAAACTGGATATTGTACAGCATGATTGCAATTACCTTCCTAAAATGCACTGAAAAATAAAATACTATGAATAATCTTTATGAAAAATCCTTTGCTTTCCTTTTGAATTCAGCATGCATCAAATTAGGATGTCCAGTTATACTTTCAAACTTGAAATACCTGGCCTTGAAAGTCTGTACAAGAAACGAACCTTGAAATGAGGACGTCAATAAATGCTGTTCCTGCATTAAAATAATAATGTGTTATAATGTTGTTATCAAAGCAATTAGGGATATAAATATATGCAATTTGTCATCCACATCTTACCATAGCTGCATTGCTCCATAAGACGTTCAATAGACAGGTCAATGCTAATCCAAAGGGAAAGTACATCTTCTGTAGTTAGCTACAAATCTGCCTTATACAAATGTGGAAAAGATCAAGATGGGAAATTTTTCTGCACATAATGCACATAATATCACTTTAAAACATCATTTTAGTCCACATTTCCATAGAAATTTGTATTCATAATTGTATCAGTGCCTTAATATGTTACACCTCAACATCAATGTGGATAACTTATTTTTACAAACTTTATTGATTTCAAAATCTCAAAAATCTAAGCAGTTACAGTCAATTTGGTGCACTGTTCTCCAAATATGCAAGTGTCAGATTTCAAATTCAAGTTGACACTACTGTAAGGGAATGCACTGAGGAGCGGACTCAGTAGATTCACAATTTGGTATTCTTACGTTGCAGTTGCTCCACCATCCTTTGCATCCTAGACATAACAGCTGAAGCCTTTTCAATAATGTTTTTATTTCAGAATGAAGTGACAGATTCTGCAGTGCTCAGGCCATTCCTACGATCCACTACCTCTCTGGTACTTGCTATTTATCCACCAACCCTCTCACTCATTTGCTCCCTCTGACCATCTTTCTCCAAAACACTCACTCAAAGAGGACCAAGATAAGAAAGCAGCAAGCAGGAGAAAGGGTTGATAAGTGGGTGGTTTGGGAGGGAAACACTAAGTAGGACTGTTGGCAAGCAGAAAAGAAGGCAAATATGAGATAGGTGGCAAGTGGGTGGGTGCTGTACAGCTAACGCAGCTAAGGTTTAACAACTCAGTTCCACTGATGGCAGGACTAACATATGTGGAGAGACTGAATCAGTTAAGATTGTATTCACTGGAGTTTAGAAGAATGAGAGGGGTTCTCAAAGAAACCTATAAAAATTCTAACAGGACCAGATAAGCAAGATGCAGGAAGAATGTTCCTTATGTTTGGGGAATTCAGTACCAGAGGTCATAGTCAGAAGATAAGTGGTCACCTTTTAGGACTGAGATAAGGGAACATTTCTTCATCCAGAAAATGGTCAGCTGGTGTAACTCACTATCACAGGAAATAGTCAAGACCAAATCATTGTTTTCAAGGAGAAGGAAGATATAGTTATTTTGTGTCAAAAGGCATGTGGATGTAGGGTGGGATTAGGGTATTGAGCTTGACGGATCAATTTGAATTTTTAATGGTGAAGCAGGTTCAAGGGGTGACATGGCCTACTCCTGCTTCTAACTTCTATGTTTTTAAGCTTCTCTGCTGTGGGTTTGATTTCTGCCATTACTGACAGACAGGCCCCCAAGTTTCAATTTACACTGAATTGCACACAAGGGAGAACTAAGTAGTATCCTATTCCACTTACCAACTATTTATTGTATTTGGTGATGAACTCTTTTGTATACTGAGATACAGTGAAAAGTATTGCTTTGCATGGTAATGAGACAAATAATACCTTACACAAATATAAATCATACAACTGATGTTGCCTGGCATTATGATCTTGTGCTATAAATTCTGTGTCTTATGATCCTGCCCCACTAGCTACCTGACAAAGGAGCAGCACTGCAAAAACTAATACTTCCGAATAAACCTGTTGTTGTGTGATCTTTAACTTTACCCACCCCAGTCCAACACCAGCACTTCCTCGTCATTACATTATGATAACTGGGTAATAGCTTTCCTAATTCCTTTTAATTCATTTTGGGTTTTGTTCACTGGTGGAAAGGCTCCACAATTTGTTCTCTAGCCTCCTGAAATTGCTCTTGCAAAAGGTAGGGACAGTCAATCTGGTACTATTGGGAAAGGATTTCCAGGATTTTGATCCAGTGACAGTGAAGCAATGGAGGCAGAGTTCCACATCAGGGTTGCGTGCAGCTTGGAAAGAACCTTTTCTTTACCTTAAAGCAGGAAACCCCGAATGTATCAATGTAAAACATATAGAGACAACATGTTAACAGTAACGGCACAGCTGCAAGATACTATGCCTTCTCCATGCAGCACGACAACAGCCTCTAACAGTAAAATGGTTTTGCAACCCTTGCCCAAAACATGATTCTTCGTGCCAGCAGTTGTTAGGCCACACTTTTCTTTGTGCTTAAGTCCAGAATTTGTGATCAATTGATATTAAGATTGGGATAGATCGCTTTGTAAAAAGGCTCAGTGAGAACAACCTCAAAGAACTTGTATGTGGCATCTTCACCTAGCCAGTACAAGTCTAATACTCTCTACCCTCTACAGCGTTGACCAGCTTACTCCTCAGCATCAGACTGAAGGCTTTGTGCAAACTTCAGATGACTGACACCATGATGCACTGGTGTACCATAGATTGCACAGGATTAGGACATTTTCTGCCACCATTACAAACCTGCACTCAAGACATAACATAACCCTGCTTGGCCTCATAGCCCAGTTTGCAAGCCTTGTCAGGCCTAACAGGCCGGACAGCACAATGAAAAGCCAAGAGCTGGCAGTACAGCCAAAACGGGCATCCAACAAAAATACTATCACATTCAACTGCTTCTTCCCCTGTAATTCCAGCAGTGATGTCACTGACCCAGTCTTAAGTGGTAAAGTTTGTTGGATTACTAAATGTTTACAAAGGAAGCTTGGCAAGTTATTGCAGGCATCCTTATATCAAACACACAATGTCAATCTATATATCAATGTTATAGGGTGCAAATATATACAGTAGTAAATGGGGAGCATGGCTAATCTAGCAGGCTGATTTGTCTTTGATGATATTGTACTTCCAACATTTGTGAAGATCAGTCAATCAGGAAAGTAACAAATATTTCATAAGACTCTTGACTTGTGCCTTAAATATGGTGCTACTGTTTTTTATATTGCTACTTTTAAGTTTCTAGCTAATCGTAACCAGAGGATGTTGTTTGTGGAAAATCTGGCAATATATGTCAAGGGAGATAGTTGGATTTTCTCCAATTGGAAATGGTCATTGGTTGGTACTTCTGTGGCATGAATATGACTACTTATCAGTTCAATTGCAGATATTGTCTGGTTATTGCTGCATATGGACATGGACTGCTTCAGTATCCAAGTTGTGAACTGTTGAAAACTGTGCAAACATTAGCACACATCCACACTTCTGACCTTTTGTTAGAGGAAAGTTCATTGATGAAATAGACCAAGATGGGAGACCTGTATTACATAGGAACACCTGCTATAATGTCCTGAGGCTGAAATGAGTGGCCCCTAATAATCACAAACATTTTCCTTTGTTCTAGATTTACCTCCAACCATTGGGGAGCATTCCCCAATTCCCACTGGGAATTTCTTTACATCAAAAATCAAATGCAGTCTTAACGTCATGGACAATCACTTTCATCTTACATCTTCAGCTAACCTCCTTTGCCCAAGTTTGAAACAAATCTGAAATGAAAATCTAAACGAGCAAAGAGCAGGTCATTGCTGTGTAAGTGTCATGTGATAGCACTGCTGACAACACTTTCCATCACTTTGCTGATGATACAGAGTTGACAGATTGGACAGTAACTTGTTGAATTTGCAGTGTTCTTTGTGGACAGGACACACCTGCATAATTATTCACATTGTTGCATAGATGCTAGTGTACTAAAACAGCTTAGCTAGGGAGCATGGCTAGTTCTGGAGCATAGTACCTCTTCAGTAACACTGCCAAGATGTTGTCACTGCTCATAGCTTTTTGTTCTTTCAGTGTCTTCAGCCATTTCTTGATATCATGTGGAATGAATCAAGTTGATTGAAGGTTGCCATCGGTAATGCTGGTGACGTCAGGAGCAGGCAAAAACAGACCATCCACTTGGCACTTATATTAGATTTAGTGTCATATGTAAAAATGTTTTTTTTCAAAAGCAGAACACAAAGTGTCACTATGCCCCAGCGCAGCATCTTGAAACACTGAATACAAGAGTTTACTGCAACAGAGTTCACCTTTCCCTCTTCTTTGTTAGCTTCTGCTGCTACTCCGTTCGCTGCTCGACATTGGCCGGGGTCTCCGGCTGAAGGTGTGCGCAAATTCTCCAGTCTTGTCTTTTGAACTGATGGAGGAGCCCCAACAGATCTTTGGAGATGGGGATCTTTGTGTAACATCCTCTTCCAGTTAGTTGCCCAGTTCAATTCATGACTGGATGAACAACAATGTTGAGCTTTGAGCTGAATGATTGGTTATGAGATTGCTTAGCTCTACCACATCAGCTTTCACTGTTTGGCATTTAGGGAGCCCCAAGTTGTAGTTTTCTCTCATTTTTATATATGCCTGATGCTGTTTTATTGCCAGAAACACACTGTATTGGCTACTCTTGCCAGTATTATCCTGGACTGATGGTTTGTAACAGATCTATTTGGAAAGAGTAAAGTTAAGTATATTTTCTCTCATTGGCTTTCTTACCAGCTACTGCAAACCCAGTCCGGCAGGAACGGCGTTCAAGACAAGGCCACCAAACCACAACTGGTAATGGACAATGAAGTCCCAAACACATCTTCTGTGCCTTTTATTCCAAGCGATGTTCAATATAGAGGATATTCATTCAATAGTTGAGGGATAGCATAAGATAGTAATCAGATTTCCACTCCATCCCCACCCCGCTCCGCTCCCATTTATCTCACCGCCCCCTCAATTCACAACCTCATTCCTGATGAAGGGCATGTGACTGAAACATTGACTCTTCTGCTCCTTGGATGCTGCCTGACCCGATGTGCTTTTCCAGCACCACACTCTTGTAATTTCTGCATAGTCTGTTTTGTCTGTAAGTCAGGACATATACAGAACAGCGTTAACAATATCGAGGACACTGTCTTTACAGCATGGACGAGTTGACTATGTCAGGCTGTTACCAACTACTGTGTGGGGCAGTTTCACCAGTCTTGCTACAAGCGCCAAGATGTCAGAAAAGATCTTGCACATTTGCCTAGTTTGCCTTTTGTTTCTAGTGCCTTGGTGAAATGAGGCTTATTCTTTTTCAATTTTCTTTAATCCTTTGGTACGGTTGAGCTGCTCGAAAGGCCATCTGTCAGGACAGTTAAGAGTCAACTAAATCGATGTGGGTGTGGAATTACACATTGACCACAGCGGGCAACTATGAAACATTTCTTCTCCTGAAGGATATTACTAAACCAGATAAATGTTTTCCAAAATCTAATAATTCCAAAGGGCAGAATCTATTAGGGGTCTGAGTAACATCAGCTATGGTAAGCTGTGTAGCAGAATAGGATGAGAAGTTCAGCAAGACTGATCTCAATATGAGGAGCAGCTGGACCATTTTTTAAAATGTTTTTTACAAGCATTGTGGAATTTGGCAGTTAAGTGGCACTATTGCCTGTTAAATGCCTTGTTGACAGCCCAACTTTTTCATTAATATTCTATCCACCTTACCAAACTTGACAAATAAGCTAGGTGTCAAGAAAACCGGACATAGGATTTGAAGCATATATTTTCCAAATGCAGCTTGCCATTTGCTCCAAATGATTTCCAGGTTGGACACCAGGCAACAATATCTCAGGAGATGGCCACACACAATTCATATCCAGACATCGGCATCCAAAACATGCCAGCCACTAGGAACTATCATTGCAAGTCTCCAATTACTGAATGCTTCTGTACTCCAACAACTGCAGCAAGGACACTTTGGACACAGGAACACACAGACTGGACCAGGATCTTCATTGCTCTCTTTATGTTCACTCACTCTGAGCCTACTTAGATGCTCATATGATTCCTGTCTTGTATTGCTTTCTTGCACTTTGAACCCCTCAGGTCCATATTACAGTTGTCTTGCCATGCTGTTTAGCACAGACATAGAGGAAGGAATCAAGTTTTGAGAAAATTTGAGGCTCAGGTTGAGGTTCTAGATGTAGGTTTGCTCGTTAAGCTGGAAGTTTCATTTTCGGACGTTGTGTCACCATATTAGGTAACATCACGGTGGCACAGTTGTTAGCACTGCTGCCTCACAGCGCCGGAGACCCGGGTTCAATTCCCGCCTCAGGCGACTGACTCTGTGGAGTTTGCACATTCTCCCCGTGTCTGCGTGGGTTTCCTCCGGGTGCTCCGGTTTCCTCCCACAGTCCAAAGATGTGCAGGTCAGGTGAATTGGCCATGCTAAATTGCCCGCAGTGTTAGGTAAAGGGTAAATGTAGGGGTATGGGTGGGTTTCGCTTCAGCGGGGCGGTGTGGACTTGTTGGGCCGAAGGGCCTGTTTCCACACTGTAATGTAATCTAAATCTAAAAATCTAATCTTCAGTAAGCCACCGGGATACATGAACATCAACTAGCCACAAAACCTAGCCATGACCCTCTCTCACTAGCATCCTTACATACAGATAAGGAAGGACACTACTTCGACTGGGACAACACATCCGTCCTAGGACAAGCCAAACAGAAACACATACGAGAATTCCTAGAAAGATGGCATTCCAACCGGAACTCTATCAACAAAAACATTGACTTGAACCCCATTTACCACCCCTGAGAAAAAGAACAGGAAGTGACATCACCACAGAAAACAATGACATCGCAGGAAATGACATCACCAACCCAAGGAAACCCAAACATATAAATAGAAAGCAGGACAAACCATCTGGAGGCTCACTGAAGAGGTTACCTAGTATGGTGATGAAACGTCTGAAAACTAACCTTCCAGCTCAGCAAACAAACCTACATTCATAGAGGAAGGAAGTTTGTCATAGTTGTCTGCAGGCTTCAGTCAACAGGAAATGGGGGAATAGAGTGAGGATTGGGTGGTAGCCTTCACTCAGCCCTTGCACAGCAAATCAACAGCTTGGGGAGGTCAGCCAGATGCTTTCTACGGAAAGAATGATGAGCTAATTGTCAAGTTAGCCCAACACCTGTCTCGATTCTTTTTGTCCTATTGTGGGCTGTTTCACAATGGAATGAGAGGCTGACATTAATGGAGATGAAATTAGGTAGCACAACCACAACTTGTGATGCAAGTTAGCATGCAGTGCAGAGCACATGCAGGGTTATAGTGGTGTTGGGGTTTGGAGTATTTTGCCCTATTGCCATCCTGCTCCTTGTCCCAGATATGTAACTGTACCCCTTCTACACACAAACAAGGGTACAGATTTGGAACTGTCTCCCACAAACCATTGTTAGTGCTACATCAGTTGTTAGTTTTAACTAAGATAGATTTTTAAAATAAATATAAATGGGATATGGACCAAAGGCAGGTATACTGAGTTGGGCTACAGATCAGCCATGATCTCACCGAGTGGCGGAACAGGCTCGAGGGGCTGAATGACCCACTCCTGTTCCCATGACTTAGAACCTGGTGACAGCATGCACTCTCAGTCCTGATCACTATGTCACTGTGAGGCAAGCTTCATGCAGAACTGAGCTGGTGAACTGTTTTTCTGGAAAAGAAAAATGAATTAGATGCTTATTGAGAAGCAGTTAGCAAAAAGCTCCAATGAGCAAGTACTGGAGGGCAACCTTTGGAGTCAAGCTAAGTAGGATAGGGGAATGAATGGTCTTGAGACAGAGATTGGCAAAAGTAAAGATTTGTTATCCACTGTGAAGTTTAACAAGATTTGATAATCCACAGTAGCATTAACATCTGTGGGGGCCCTTACTAAATAATTTGTGACATCTTTCTTGACACCATTTGCCATTTGATGGCACAATGCACAATATAATATCCAATCACTATACATTATTCATATTAACCATGGTAGTTTTGGGTGCTAGAAATAAGTTATACATATATTGTAGATGTTGCACAATAGTTCTAGCTGATATAGTACCATTGTTTGTGCAAAGAAATTGAACCTTTTGGCTTCATTCTTTTAATGAATCTCTTGGATCTCATATTTTGTCTCATTTCAAAATAATGGTGACAGATCCCTAACAATATGGGAAAATAATTTGGTGATCCTGTCTTAAACCATAACAATAGCGTTACCTCGGAGAAAGTGAGGACTGCAGATGCTGGAGATCAGAGTCGAGAGTGTATTGCTGGAAAAGCATAGCCAGTCAGGCAGCATCTAATAAGCAGGAGAATCGACATTTTGGGCATAAGCCCTTCATCTGAATGAGGCTTGTGGGTTGGGGCTGAGAGATAAATGGGAGTGGGTTGGGGGAGGTAGCTGGGAAAGTGATAGGTAGATGAAGGTGAGAGAGAAGGTGATAGGTAAGAGTGATGGACGGTTCCGGAGGGTGATGCTGAGTTAGAGGCTTGGGACTGGAATAATGTGGGGGGAGAGGAAATGAGGAAGCTGTTGAAATCCACATTTATCCCGTGAGGTTGCAGGGTCCCAAGATGGAATATGAGGCGTTCCTCCTCCAAACGTCAGATGGTAATGGTTTGGCAGCGGTGGCAGCCCAGGACCTGCATGTCCTTGACAGAGTGGGAGGCGGAGTTAAGTGTTCAGCCACGGGATGGTGGGGTTGGTGGGTGCGGGTGTCCCAGAGATGTTCTCTCGAATGATCCGCAAAAAGTGTCTCCCCGATGCAGAGGAAACCACACCGGGTGCAACGGATGCAGTAGATGACATTGGGAGAGGCGCAGGTGAATATTTGATGCATGTGGAATGATCCCTTAGGGTTTTGGACAGAGGAGAGTGGTGTGCGCGCAGGTTTGCACTTCATGTGGTGGCAGGGAAAGGTGCCAGGAACAGGTATGGACCTGACAAGGGAGTCGTGGAAGGAATGGTCTTTTCGGAACACTGATAGGGGTGGGAAGGGAAAATATATCTTTGGTGGTGGGGTCTGTTTGGAGGTGGCAGAATTAGCGGACGATGATGCCTTGTATGCAGAGGTTGGTGGGGTGGAAGGTGAGGACCAGGGAGGTTCTATCCTTATTGCTTTGGGAGTGTGGGATTCAAGGGTGACAGTGCATGGAGGAGATGCACTGGAGGGCATTGCCACCCACGTGAGAAGTAAAGTCCCAGATGGCCTCCTTCCACAATTCACGTTCCGAAAAGACCATTCCCTCCGCAACTCCCTTGTCAGGTCCACATCTCTCACCAGCCCACACCCCACTCCTGGCACCTTTCCCTGCCACCGCAGGAAGTGCAAAATCTGCACCCACACCACTCCCCTCACCTCCATCAAAGGCCCTAAGGGATCTTTCCATATCTGTTAGAAATTCACCTGCACCTCTACCAATGTCATCTACTGCATTAGTTGCACCCGATGTGGTCTCCTCTACATCGGGGAAACAGGCGCCTTCTTGTGGATTATTTCACAGAACATCTCTGGGACACCCACACCCAACCACCTCACCGCTCTGTGGCTGAACACCTCAACTCCCCCTCCCACTCCATCAAGGACATGGAAGTCCTGAGCTGCCTCCACCACCAAACCATTACCATCTGACACCTGGAGGAGGAACGCTTCATATTCTGCCTTGGACCCTGCAACCACACGAGATGAATGTGGATTTCAACAGCTTTCTCATTTCCCCTCCCCCCACATTATCCCAGTCCCAAGCCTCCAACTCGGCACTGCCCGCCAGACCCGTCCATCACCTTCTCCCTCACCTTCAGTCATCTATCGCTTTCCCAGCTAGCTCCCCCCAACCCCAACCCCTCCCATTTATCTCTTAGCCCCGACCCACAAGCCTCATTCTTGATGAAGAGCTTATGCCCGAAACCCCTGCTCCTCGGATGCTGCCTGACTGCCTGCGCTTTTCCAGCACCACACTCTCGACAATAATGTTAACTGTCTGATCTGAGATCATAACAATTCAAGATGATGGTGGAGTAGGACACTGCACCCAGAGCTCATCTTCTCTGTCCATTTCTTTCTCGTTTCTTTTCAGTAATTCTTTGCAACTTTTGTTCGTTCAGGACCTCAGCGCGAACCCAGCAGGGCGCTCTCTCAGCCCAGCCCATGACAGTCACTTGGCGGCCTCTGGTGGTCCCACGGCTTGGTGTGGCAGTATCTTGGCGTGCGAGTGAGTCCTGCCTGGGCATGTTTCATAGGCAGCAGGAGGAGATCGGAGAGGCGGCAACTTCAGCAGCAGCGATAGCACCACAGCTCAACACAGGAAGAGTAAGCAGTGAGGGAGGTTCTCCTGTATCTACAGTGGCAGGATAGAGAACAGGCAGCGGAGGTCTCCTGGTGAGCAAACTAAATGGAGGACCCATCAAGGCTTGTGGAACGTTTAACTTCATTCCATTATTTATATTAAGGAAGACTTGAATGGTAACTATTGCCTTATTTATTTTTCTACTTATTCTAGTAGGGTAATGCTTAAGGGGCAGCACGGTGGCTCAGTGGTTAGCACTGCTGCCTCACAGTGCCAGGGATCTGGGTTCGATTCCTGCCTCAGGTGACTGTGGAGTTTGCACATGCTCCCCCTGTGTCTGCGTGGGTTTCCTCCAGGTGCTCCGGTTTCTTCCCACAATCTAAAGATGTGCAGATCAGGTGACTTGACCATGCTAAATTGCCTGTAGTGTTAGGTGCATTAGTCAGGTGTAAATATAGGGTAGGGCAATGGGTCTGGGTGTGCTATTCTTCGGAGGGTTGGTGTGGACCTGTTGGGCCGAAAGGCCTGTTTCCATAATGAAGGGAATCTAACCTAATCTTAACTTTTCAACTTTGTTTCTTTTTCTATTTTGTACTGAAGTACCATTGCATCTAAGATGGCACAGTGTGAGGCAACATTATATACTTTTCACTGTATTCCTAAATGCCTCTTAAATGTTACACTTGTGCCAGCCTCCACCACTTCCTCTGGCAGCACATTCCATACACGTACCACCCTCTGTGAAAAAGTTGCCCCTTAGGTCTCTTCTATATCTTTCCTCTCTCACCCTAAACCTATGCCCTCTAGTTCTGGACTCCCTGACCCCAGGGAAAAGATTTTGCCTATTTACCCAAACCATGCCCCTCACAATTTTGTAAACCTCTATAAGGTCACCCCTCAGCCTCCGACGCTCCAAGGAAAACAGCCCCAGCCTGTTCAGCCTTTCCCTATAGCTCAGATCCTCCAACCCTGGCAACGTCCTTGTAAATCTTTTCTGAACCCTTTCAAGTTTCACAACATCTTTCCGATGGGAAGGAGACCAGAATTGCATGCAATATTCCAGCAGTGGCATAACCAATGTCCTGTACAGCTGCAACATGACCTCCCAACTCCTGTACTCAATACTCTGACCAATAAAAGAAAGCATACCAAGCGCCTTCTTCACTATCCTATCTACCTGCGACTCCACTTTCAATGAGTGATGAACCTACACTCCCAAGGTCTCTTTGTTCAGCAACACTCCCTAGGACCTTACTATTAAGTGTATAAGTCCTGCTAAGATTTGCTTTCCCAAAATGCAACACCTCGCATTTATCTGAATTAAGCTCCATCTGCTACTTCTCAGCCCCATTGGCCCATCTGGTCAAGATCCTGTTGTAATCTGAGGTAATCCTCTTCGCTGTCCACTACACCTCCAATTTTGGTGTCATCTGCAAACTTACTAACTGTACCTCTTATGCTCGCATCCAAATCATTTATGTAAATGACAAAAAGTAGAGGGCCCAGCAATGATCCTTGTGGCACTCCACTGGTCACAGGCCTCCAGTCTGAAAAAAAACCCTCCACCACCACGCTCTGTCTTCTACCTTTGAGCCTGTTGTGTATCCAAATGGCTAGTTCTCCCTGTATTCCGTGAGATCTAACCTTGCTAATCAATCTCCCATGGGGAACCTTGTCGAATGCCTTACTGAAGTCCATATAGATCACTTCTACCGCTCTGCCCTCATCAATCCTTTGTTACTTCCTCAAAAAATCTCAATCAAGTTTGTGAGTTCTCACGCACAATCCCTAATCAGTCCTTGCCTTTCCAAATACTGTTGACTATCCCTAATCAGTCCTTACCTTGCTCGGTTTCCACCTCTGAATTACAGATAATGATTGTTTTACTTATTAATTTTTAAATGATCAATTATATTAGCCCTGAATCACAAAATCAGAATTAATTGTCAGGATCGCTTGGTTTTATTACTTTACACATTGTCAGTGACCTGTCTCATTGCCTCATGGTTAATTTAAAGCATGGCTGCATTAATTTGATGCAAACTAAAGAATGGAAAGATACCTTAGAGGCCAATTGAAGGAATTCTGCATGTGACTGAGGGATAGAAGTATGTATACCAGATGGAACTCCCAAAAGCTGGGAGATGTTCATAGCTGACTGTGGATGGGTAGACGAGTGTAAGGTCGCTAAGGCTGAGAAATATACAAACAGAATTAAAGCAACAATGCTGTAAAATAAAGAACATAGATTCTACTCAGAATCCCAAGCCTATGTCTGGCATACCAACTCTATTTTGAGGATGGGGATTTTACTCTTGGATATCCGCTGAGCCCCGAACATCTCCTAATCGTCCCCAGCACAATCCCCCATCCCAACACCAATTACAAACCTTTACTTCTTTTGAAAATTAAGCATCCAGTCTTCATAGCTGATATCATGCGGATGAGCGGCCTGCACCATCCTAAACTAGGGCCCATCCCGGAATCAGAGTAGTATTAATGAAGCATGCCCCTGACCACAAGAACAAACCGACCCAACTTGCTCAATATGTCCAAAGGATGATGCAGATGTGAACGCAGTAAAATTCTGGGAGTAGCTGAATATGAATGGCTTGTGTTACAAGACTGAAATACGTGGCCAACTATCTGACAGAAGCGGTATACGATTGAAAAAAAAATCAAGAAGCTGAATCACCTTTGTTTAACCTTATGCTTTTGCAAGGTTTCCCTCCTGGTGTCACTGACATGATCCAGACAGACAATATGAACTAGTCCAAGAATTTCCAGTCACAAATGAGGTGAGTGGTGGTTTTCTTTTGGGATGGCCAGAACCAGACTAAATCACGATGCAAGTTTCAGGTAAAACCAATTATATCCAGAGCCTTCGCATTCCTAAATGCCACGTGCCAGCCCTGATAGGGTTGACTGGGATCAGGATACCCATCTGTGTTAATCGTTTGTTACTTCCTCAAAAAATTCTAGAAGTGGCAATCCTTCAGAAGTCACTAGAATGAGGGGTGGTCCCAGAGGACTGGAAAATCGCTAACGTAATACCCCTGTTTAAGAATGGAGTAAGGCAGAAGATGGAAAGTTACAGAACAATTAGCCTAACCTCGGTCATGGGTAAGATCCTGGAATCCATTGTTAAGAATGAAATTTTGAATACTTGAAAGCATTTGGTAAAATAGGGTAGAGTCAGCATGGTTTCATCAAGGGGAGGTCATGCATGACAAATCTGCTAGAATTCTTTTGAGGAAGTAACAAGCAGATTAGACAAAGGAGAACCAAAGGATGTTATCTACCTGGACTTCAAGGTGGCCTTTGATAAGGTTCCATATAGAAAACTACTGAGTAAGATAAGGGCCCATGGTGTTAGAGGCTTGGTTGTCTGGCAGAAAGCAGAGAGTGGGGTGGCAGCTGGTGACAAGCGGTGTTCCGCAAGGCTCAGTATGGTACAACTTTTCACATTATACATCAACAATCTAGATGAAGGAACTGAGGGAATTCTGGCTACGTTTGCAGATGATACAAAGATAGGCAAAGGGACAGGTAGCACTGAGGCGGCGGGGAGGCTGCACAGAGATTTGGACAGGTTAGGAGAGGGGCAAAGTGGGGGATCTAAGATGGCGGTGATCCAGTCCTTTAACCTGCCCAACCCAGGTCATCAGGATTTCTTGGGGCGTTGGAAAGATTGTGGAGCCCCAAGAAACATTTAAAAATTGACTTACCTGTATCTTCAGCTATCCAGCAATGCCTAAAAAGGGAGGAGGAGCATTCAAGGCCGGGTCTGCAGTTCAGCCTGCAGCAGCCTCGGAGCCGATTACTCTCCAGGACCTGGTGAACCAACTCTCAATCTCGCAAGATGCTGGGGAAACAGATTGGAGAGAAGCTGGCTCCAGTCTCTCTCATGCTGCAGAAGCATGAGCAGCAGCTGGGAGATCTAGAGGACGGATGAGGTGGAGCACAGGGTCACAGTGGTGGAAGCTGAAGCCAGTTCATTCAAGGATGAGATCCAAGCCCTGAAGACGCAGGTTCGTAATTTGCATGTCCAAGTGGATGATCTTGAAAACAGGGGAAGGAGAAAAAACGTTCGGATTATCTTTCTGCCTGAGGGTAAGGAAGGTGAGCAGCCTGCAGAATTTGTTGAAGATTGGCTTCTGAAATTCCTTGACTTGGAGACTGGCATGAGAGGATTGAAGATAGAAAGGGCTCACCGGGTCGCAGCACGGGGGTCGGGTCTGGGTCAACGACCTCGTCCTTTCCTGGTGCGGTTTCATCATTACCAGGATAAGGAGAGAGTCATGGAGGCTTCCACACTCCAGGGGAAGGATCCAAAGGCTCTAATTTAAAAGGGGTCTAAGATCATGTTTGTTCAGGACTTTTCAGCGGCGGTGATCCAGAAACAAAAATCATATGATGGTGTCAAGAGAAGACTGAAGGAGCTTGGGATTCAGTACTCCCTGAGATATCCGGCAGTGCTTCAGATCACCTTAGATGGATCCATGCATCTCTTTGGCACATCGGAGAAGGCAAGAGATGTGGACAAACTAACCTAATTTAAACAATTGTAGTATGTATAAATATTGTTGCTTGGGTATGTGTTTATCATTCTGTAAAAGAAATGGAGGAAATCCGGTTGGAGCTTTGTTTTTCCCCCCTTTTTTTCCTCTATTGATAATAATTTGGTTCGAACTATGTCTGGCGGTGATTAAGATGTACATTTTAAATTTCTAAGTTAGGACATATCAAAGGATGGGTGGGGTATTTATTCCGCTTTTCTTAATAAAAGATTTTTTTTTATTCATATTGATATTCTATGGGATGTTTATTCTTTTTAGCTTGTGCTTGCAATGCAGCTCTAGCTGGGAGAAGTGAAGGTGGTTGAGATGGCTAGATGCCTATTTATGGGCAGTTCGGGACAGGCAGTTGCCCCCTCCGGGCAGGGGGTGAGTTCCCCTACTCAGCGCTATTGGCGCTTTATATGTTGGTTTGTTTTCTGGTTTTTGTTGTTTTTTATTTTTAAAAATTTTGTATGTTTGTTAAATGTAGTGGTTTTAGTTTGTGTAGTTTTTATATTTGGTGGACCATGCAACACTAAGGCTCAGCAATTTGTGGTTCGGGTTCCTCCTCTCTGGAATTTAAATGTAATTTCAGAAGATTATGGCTAATGATTTGATTAAATGGTGTACCTGGAATATCAAGGGAAGTCACTCACCAATTAAGAACAAGAAGGTACTCTTGAGTCTTGAGAGAACAAGAAAGGAGGTGGATATTGCTTTGTTATAGGAGATACATTTGGATGACAAGGAGCATCTGAAATTACAGCAGAATGGCTTTGACCGAGTTTATTTTTCATCATTTAATACCAGAAGTAGGGGAGTGGCTATATTGGTTTGGAAAAATCTCTCATTTAAATTGTTGGAATGTGTTAAAGATACATACGGGAGGTTTGTAATTCTTAAAGCCTTGATAAATGGGGAAGAATATGGTGTTTTAAATGTTTATTGTCCCCCAGCTCATCCTCTTAAATTCTTGGTAGATGTTTTTTCTATAATGATAAGTCTCAAGTCTCGGCAAATCATTATAGGGGGAAATTTTAACTGCCTCATGGACCCCACAGTAGACAGGTTGCCTGAAGGTCCCTCGATACCCTCTGCACAAACGAAACAGTTATTGGGTCTGTGTGTGGAATTAGGGTTGGTGGACATCTGGAGATGCGCCACCCTACAGGTAGGGATTTCACGTTTTTCTCCAATCCACATAGATGTCACACGAGGATTGATTTTTTTTTCTGACCCCTACGGTAACCCTGTATCTGGTGGCATCCTGTACGATTGGTAATATTGCCATCTCTGCTCATGCTCCAGTGTACCTCATGGTTATGATTAAGGATGTTACAGTGGATTCAAGGTACTGGTGAATGGACCCCTTTATTCTCATGGACAGTAAGTTTGTGGAGTATTTCTCTAGGGAATTTCGGGCATTCCTAGACATCAACATAGGCTCGGTTGATAGCTTATCTGTTCTCTGAGAAACTTCCAAAGCTCATGCCAGGGGGTTAGTTATTTCATATTCCACCAGGAGGAAGTGGCAGAAGGGTGAGCTGCAACGGCTCCTTGAAGCACGGTTGAAGGCAGCCAAGGAGGCCTATTTTGACAGACCCTCGTTGGTCAAACTACAGAGGATTACGGCACTGCACGCAGACGGCAAAGAAGGAGCTGCAAAGCAAAGGTTATATGAGCAAGGTGGCAAGCCAGGCAAATACTTAGCATACCTTGCCAGAAAGAGAAGTGCCCCACAAACCATTACAGGAGATGGGCAAAGTGGCAGATGGAGTACAACATGGGAAAATATGAGATCATGCGCCCTGGTAGGAAGAATGACTATTTTCTAAATGGAGAGAAAATTTAGAAATCCGAAGTGAAATTAAGGCACTTATTTTGAGAGGACTTGAATATAAAAGCAGGAACGTATTTCTGAGGCTCTATAAGGCTTTGGTTGACCACATTTGGAGTATTATTGTGCGGTCGTGGGCCCCATGTCTCAGGAAGGATGTACTGGCCCTGGAGCGTGTTCGGAGGAGATTCACAAGAACGGTTCCAGAAATTAACTTAACATGAGGAATGTTTGAGAACTCTGTGTCTGTACTCAATAGAGTTTAGAAGGGTGAGGAGGAATTTAATTACAGAATACTGAATGGCTTGAACCAATGTTTCCATTGGTAGGAGGGTCTGAGGACCTGAGGCCACAGCCTTAGAATGAAGGGAAGACCTTTTAGAACAGAGATTAGGAGAAACGTCTTCAGCCAGAGAGTAGACAATCTATGGAAGTCACTGCCACAGAAAGCTGTAGAAGCCAGATCATTGAGTGTACCTAAGACAGAAATGATTAGGTACTTGATTGTAAAGGGGATCAAGGGTTATAGAGAGAAAGTGGGATAATGGGGTTGAGAAACTTATCAGCCATAGTTGAGTGGCAGAGCAGACTCGATGGGCTAAATGGCCTAATTTCTGCTCCTATGTCTTATGGTCTAATAATGAAATGTTCCTACCAGGATATTGGTCCCTTTCCAGTACAGGTGAAACCCATTCTTTTTGAACAAATATTTTCTTCTCTAAGAGAGATCCCAATGATCCAAGAAACTGAATCCCTGAACATTACACTATCACTTCAGTCATCGATTTCTCCTCTTTATCCTTTTATTATTTTCCTCATTTGAGCTTCACACTTGGAGTAAACTGTGATTACTACTTTTGAGGTTCAGTTTTTTAAATCTTCCACGTAACCTATCATATCACTCTGTAAAGCCTTAATCTTTTCCCTATGTCATTCCTACCAATGAGTACAATAATGCCTGGTTTCTCTCCCCTTTAACAATATGCTTTAAACTTGAGAGACATTCTTAATCCTGGCACCACAAAAGCAACATACTGTCCTAGATTCACGCTGCTGTTGGTGCCCTTGACAAGAGAGTTCCCTATAACGATTATTCTTTTAAATTTTGTCAAACCTCACCTAACATAAGATTCATTCTTAGTGCCCAAGATCTGACTGACTCCTCTATTTTGCTCAGAGAGACTATCCTTTTCAACAGTACCCAAAACTGAGTATCTGTTTGAGAGAGGAATAGCAATAGGAGATTTCTGAACTACCTGACCTTTCCTACAGTCACCCATCTAAATGACTGATCCTGCTGTGTAATCACATCTCTAAACATCCAATAGTATTACAAAATTTTCAGATACTGAAGCAGTCTGCGCCTAATTTCAGCAGGACTTGGTGAAGGTTCAGGTTTGGACTAATAAAGGTCATGTAACTGGCAATTAATTATTAATTTGGTGGGTTAAAACAGTAAAACACATAAGTTTATGAAGTAAACTATGACAACATAACCAAATGGGGTGTGTGTACATCCACAGCAGACCAACATTCAGAATTGAAGCACATCAGACATGCTGTCCTTAAAGGTCTGGCTCGAAGGCAAGGTACACAAAGGACACAGTGAGGATGCAGATGCTGTTGAGTCAGGGGCAATAAAATGTGGCAACAGAAAAAGCACAGCAGGTCAGACATTACCTGAGCAGCAAGAGAATCAACATTTCAGCTTAACCCTTCTTCAGGACTGGAAGAAGGAAGGGGGCTGAGAAATAAACTTGGAGGATAGGGCAAGGGAAAACGTAAGTGGGATGGCGATGGGTAGGCAAAGATAGGAGGTGATAGTGATAGGTCGGTGGGAAGTGTGGAGCTGATAGATGGGAAAGGAAGATGGACAAATAGACAGCTAGGCCAGGTCAAAAGGATGGAGTTGAGTTCGAGGGTTGGATTCGGGTTGGGGTTGGGTGGGGTGGGGTAGATTTGGAAACCAGTGTATTCAATGTTGAGGCCGTTTGATTGTAGGCTCCTAAGGCGGAAGATGAGGTGTTCCTACTCCAATTTAAGGATGGCCTTGTTTAGGTGGTGAAGGAGGCCCAGATGGACATGTCATGAGGGGAGTAGGAAGAGGAGTTGAAATGGATTGCCACAGGAAGGTGGAGTGCATCGGTGTGTACAGACCAGAGGCGTTCCCTGAACCATTTCACGAGTTTGCACTCAATCTGTCCGTTGTAGAGGAGCTCAAGTCACGAGCAACAAAGGAGATTCAAGGATACACAATTAAATCTTGCTGGATTTGGAATGATGCCTGGGATCTTGCACTCTTACGGTAGCAGGGGACGGTTCCAGGTGTGGAGAGTGGGTTATGGTGGTGTGTGGACCTAACGAGGGAGTCACGGAGGGAACAGTCCCTCAGGAATGCAGATGGGAAGGGAAGAGAAATATATTTTTGGTGATGGGGTCTGACAGTAAGTGGCAAAAATGACAAAGGATGATATGCTGTATTTGGAGATTAGTGGGGTGTAACGTGAGGACCGAGGGATACTATCCTTACTAAGGTTCAAGGGTCAGAGGCGCGGGAAATGGAGGAGAAGCGATTGAGGGCACTGTTGGTCACAGGGGAGAGGAAATTACGGTCCTTGAAATAAGAGATCATCAGGGATATTCTACAGCGGAATCACTCATTCAAGCAGAGGAATTGATAGTAAGGGATCACATTTTAAGGGGTTGAGGGAGGGGGGTACTGTCATGGTAGCTGTGGGAGTCAGTGAGTTTGAAGTAGATGTCGGTGTTGAGCTGATCGCTGGAAACAAAGAGATCCAGGAAGGGGAGGGAGATACTGAAGATGGTCCAGGTGAATTTGAGGTCAGAGTGGAAGGTGTTGGTGTGGTGGATGAACTGTTCAACCTCATCGTGGGACCACAATACAGTTATCGATGCAGCAGAGGAAAAGGTGGGGGATGGTGCCAGCAGAGCTGTAGAAGAGGGACTCTTTCACACGTCCTACGAAGAGGCAGGCATAGCTGGGATCTATGCAGGTACCCATAGCCACCCCTCTGGCTTATAGTAAGTGGGGGGATTGAAAGGAGAAGTTAAGGATAACTATCAGTTATGCCAATTAAATGACTATGTCTGTGGCGCGGGGCTGGGTGGGTCAGCGCGAAGGGAAGAAATGGAGGACTTTTAGGCCTTCCTCATGGAGGATGCAAGCGTAGAGGGATTGAATGACCATGAAGAGGAGGAGATATTGGGGGCTGGGGAATCGGAAGTCATGAGGTGGTAGAGGGTCTGGATGTGTCTTGAACATATGAGGGGAGTTCCTGGACCATATGGGACAGGACAGAGTCAAGATAAGCAGAGATGAGTTCAGTAGGGCAGGAGCAGGCAGAGACAGAGACAATCAGTCAACTGGGGCAGTCAGTTTGTGGATTTTGGGTAAGAGATAGAACTGATCAGTGCAGGGTTGGGGAACTGAGGTTGGAGGCTGAGGATGGGAAAATCACCTGAGGTGATGAGATTGCGGATGGTCTTGGAGATGAGAGGTGGGGTCATGGTGGTTGTGGGAGGGGTGTCAGCAAGTTGGCATCTGGCCTCCGCAATGTAAAGGTTAGTGCACCATACTCCCATCACGCCTTGTCAGTTGGTTTGATGATGAATTTGGAGTTGGAGGGGAGCAAATGGAGGGCTGCACGTTGCAAGGGCAGGAGGTCGGAGTATTTGAGAGGGGTGGAGAGATTGAGGCAGTTAGAGATGAAGAGGTGGAGGGAGGGTATGAAGCCAGCACAGGGTACACATATACACTGAATCTGCCTCTAAAAACCTGGAAGAACAGAGTATTGATAAAGAGACTATTGTTAAAGATGTGCTATTTGATTATACAGTCAGCAAAGCCTTGCATCAATACAGAAATATTTGAGAATAGCCTGATGCAGTGGATTGGATTAGTCCTTTTACAGACAGAACATAGCTGGACAACATTGCATGATCGGTGCCAGTGTAGTGTTGTAGCTGTACAAAGCTGAAAATGTGTTGCTGGAAAAGCGCAGCAGGCCAGGCAGCATCCAAGGAGCAGGAGAATGACGTTTCGGGCATGAGCCCTTCTTCAGGAATTTGAATTTTTGTAGCTGTACAAAGGTAGGGCTATGATTAATTCTAAGACAAAGGTTTTCAGTACCATACCAAGATGCTGTCAGAGCTGAAAATGTGTTGCTGTCAGGCCCATAATCTTTGAGGTACCCAGTACTTTTACCAATTTCATAACATCACATGGAGTGTATCAATTTGACAAGGGTGTTGAGTCAGGGATATTCATTGACTCTGCCCATCAGTTGTTTAATTACCCAACAATTTTATAACTTTATGTGGCAGAGCTTCAGACTTCAAACATAACATAGATTATGGAATAGTTTAGTTCTTATTGCGTGCAGTGTCCTGTTTGACACACAAGTAATCCTGTGCTGCAGCTTCACCAGATTGACATCTCCATTTTGGTTATGCCTGACACTGTTTCTAGTACATCTCCCTGCATCATTCTTTGAACCATGTTCCCGAAATTAACAGTAAGGTTAGAGTGGAGGATATGATAAATACATTATTACCACTTTGCAGATATTGATTTAAAACAGACGCAATGGATTTTGGTCAGTTCTATGAAAATAATTTTATTAATCAGATCAGGTCAATTGGAATAATATCTAAAGTACACATATCTGCACTCAAGAAAGAACCTGTGTCGCACTGTTGGATGAAATGTTTATATTGCTGGATTTATGACAGACACAATCAACACATTAAGCCAATTACTTCAATTTTGACTTCAGAACAGAGGCTCAAAAGTTTTAGTGCAGAGGAATCTGGAGGTCAGTTCAGAAGAGAGAACAGTTTTTCTAGCAAGTGAACCATGTTACTTCAGGGAAACAAGTCACTTCAGAAGTGGTTTCTAGTTTATACAGCTTGCAAGCCAAGATGTTACGGATAGAAATCCTTAAGTTGTTAGAACTGACAAAATTTAGGCCATCAGAATGGAGAGAGGTTCATGCCAGTGGAATTGTATAAAATAAAAGTCTGAATAGTCCAAGGGAAACAAATTAGAAAGCATTAGTATTATAAAGATTTTAAAGTTGAAAGAGTAATGATATTTTTCTGGGATTCAGTCTCTGCAACAGATACTGGAAAAGCTTGTTTTGATGTTACGTAAGGTTGTTACATAAACATATACAGCTTTGTTTCTTCTTTTGTGTATTATCAGCTAACTTAACACTTATTATGTTGAGACAAGAAGATACAAACTATGATTAATTGCAATTCTGCAGCTGATAATGGCCCCCGGAGCTGCATGGATGCCCAAACTGTTACACCTGTTGTGACAGGAAGACATTGACGTTTAAGGAGCACATTTCAAACTGTCAATCTTTATATGCCTTCAATAGGTATAATATTAGTCCTATGACTTTACATCAAACAGAGAATGAGTGCAACATTCAAATGCTGATACTCGAAATTCAGCAGAAATTATCAGCATATGCCCAGGAACATCATTATATCATGTACGAATAACCTGACAGTGAGACAAAACAAGATGACAAATCAAAATGCAATGAGAAACACTGATTAACCCCATTGCAACTAAAATACATTCTGAAAATATACAGCAGGCTCCAGTAAAGATCACAACTACAGCTGGATGGATAAGCAAAACATTGAAACACTTCAGAGACTTGCAAATTCATTGCTGTGTTGAATACATGTAGGTACAAAGCTTCACTCAAGGGTCAAAATCTTGGAATTCCCTCCCTCATGACAGCAGGTGGACTGCAAAGGTTCAACAAGGCAGTTCACCACCACCGTCTCAAGGCAACTAGGAACTGGCAACAAATGTTGGCCAGCCAGTGACACTCACATCTCATAAATGAATAAGTTAAAAAGTAAGCCTGTGGATGCCAGAAATCTGAAACAAAAACAGAAATTGCTGGAGAAACACAGGTCTGGGGGCAGCACGGTGACTCAATGGTTAGCACTGCTGCCTCATAGTGCTAGGGACCCAGGTTTGATATGTGCCCCAGATGACTGTCTGTGTGGAGTTTGCATGTTCTCTGTGTTTGTGTGGGTTTCCTCTGGGTGCTCCAATTTCCTCCCACAATCCAAAGATGTGCAGATCAGGTGAATTGGTCATGTTAAATTGCCCATAGTGTTAGGTGCATTCATCGGGGTTAAGTGTAGGGTGGGGGAATGGGTCTGGGTGGGTTACTCTTCGGAGGGTCAATGTGGATTTGTTGAGCCGAAGGCCTGTTTCCATACTGTACAGAATCTAAGGTCTAGCAGCATCTGTGAGAGTAGAGTCAACATTTCAGATCCCATGACCCTTCTGGTTCAGTTCAAAAGGTGGTCACTGGACCCAAAACTCTACTTTCTCTCCACAGATACTGTTAGGCCATGAGTTTCTCCAACAATGTTTTTGTTTGAAATATAACGCTACTTTATTTTGTAACATAAATACTGATTTTTTAAAAATAAGTCATTTGCTTAGAAAAAGTGAGGGCTGTTGCAATATGACAGGCACCTTTAAATAAATATAACTTTAACTATATAACATGTGCTCTCTTAATAGGAATCAAATCAACTTAGTTCTCAATGAACATTACTGATTTATATATATGTATCATCAAATATTATTTCACTAATACTTGTGAGCTTAAGATTTGGTTGTAATTTTTTTTCCATTTAGCACAGTAGTGATGACACAACATGATGGTGGCTATCCTCTGTGTGAAGATAGATTGGGCCACGTTAAAATGGTTTACACTGTGACCCAAAGACTGGGTGAATGTCTCTATATCAACCTCTCACATCCTGCATCCAGGCACTTCAAGGAAGATGCTCGTACATCTATATTTATCTTAATACAGAGGTTGGAGACCAATGGGAGGAGGTTATGAAGTCACCCTCCCTGTGACACAGCAAATACAGACCTGAGGAGGGGAGAGAACATCAGCTCAGCCAAAGGGGAAGGCCAGGAGCTGCTCCCTCTACCGGGCCCCGAATCCCTGGCGCTAACAGCCAGCTCTACGCCACCATTCTCACTCACAAATCCTCAATATTTCAGTAAGATTCTTGATACATTCCGCCATCGACAACTCACTCACATTCACTTTTACTTTCCAGAAAGTTCCTCAGCTTCACGCATGCGCCCATTCAGCAGATGTCCTCGTGCGCTTCAACTGAGTATGCGCGCACCTTGCGGTCAATCAGTGCGCACGCGCTGTTTGAAACCTTTGGGCGGGGTATCACTTTGTATCGTCCTTTTGTGGACCCTGTCCGCGTGTCTCTGAATACAACATGGGAAGTATTTGATTGTACATGGAAGTGGCCATCTGTTGAGGGGTGCAGTGTCGGGGTGGGGGGAGGTTTTTGTGTACTAGCTTGAGCCTACACTCATGCTGTTGTCGAGATTTCTCTCTGAGCCATAAACAATTCTGTTTTACGAATATATTGCTGTGCGTTTATCCATTGCATATGTTACTTGCTCAAAGAATTCCAATAGGTTGTTTGAATATGATTTTTCTTTCATAAAACCACGCTACTAAATTTCTTGAACTTCTTCAAATGCTCTATTATAACATATTTAATAATAGTTTCTAACATTTTCTCTGACAGATGTTAAGTAAATGACGTAGTTTCTTGCTTTCTGTCTTTTTTTTGAATAAGGGAGTTACATTTGCTATCTTCCAATCTAATGAGCCCATGCCTGCATGAAGGGAGTGTTGGAAAATTAAAACCAATGTATCAACTATCTCACCAGCCATTTCTTACAATCTTGAAATAAACTGCACCTTATTTAAGATGAGTCTCTTCCTGTTCAGATGCACAAATGGTTGTTCCACCAACACTGTAAACTATTAGGTGCTTAGACTCAGTCAAAGTGAGAAAGATCTGTAGCAGCAGTTCTTCTATTCACCACTACCACATTGTGATCAGCACTGGGAACCATTGCTTAATACTGAAAGGTACAAGTGAAAAAATACATTGGATACAGGGGAACAAATTTCCAGATGATCAGAGAAGTTCATGGTTTTATGAATTTTACTGCCTTAACTATAAACACAAAACAGGAACTTGCTACGAAGGTGTAATGGGTACTCTAGCTTTAAGAGAGCTGGAAGCTGGCAAAGAATTTGAGAGGCACACAGAGTACTGGAAAATTCATAATGTAACATGTGGTCAGCAGCTAGTAGTACCTGAGTTGCTATGACAAAAACAAATTCAAATTCAGCCAATCAGTTTAAATTATGCCCCAAGATACTAAACTCCAATAGAGTTTGAATTTGGTATTTTGGCAATATTAACATCAATGAAATGATCTGATGCTTTGGGATATAAATATTAAACAAATTGAAGAGTTGGAGAAGGACTGCCAAGCTACCAACATATGCAGACTGCCTGGAGAATAGCTCTCTTAAAGATACCTTTATCAATGACCTGTAAACTAGAATCCCTAACAAGAAGACAGAGGAAGATACAAAGAGAAGATTCGATAGCTGGCTGGTTTGAAATTTGAATTTCTTTGGTAAATCTTAATTGGGGGATTTTATTGGATCAGTATTGTAGAAGAGAAAATAAAAGATAGGTTAGATAAAAGGAGTTGTAAATAGTTGTTCGTTAATATTCTATGATAGACTTAAAGAATAAAGTAAATTTTTACTTTAAATAATGACCTTTGGGATAGTTCTTGGCCTCTCGAATTTTAACAGATTACAGCATGAGTTAAATCATTCCTATATTGCTGGTTTAAATTAACATAGGGGTTTTACCTCATGTCGTAACAAACTTGTGGAAAGATCAGGTCAACCCAGCCCTCCACGCTAAAGCATTTACTCAGACCTCATAAGAAAGCACAGAAGAAGCAGTGTGTGTTTGTGATAGAAACTGGTTTCCCCGACAGTTGCACTGGAAATTGAGGGTCTAACCCATTCCTGATTATAGGTTAAGCTAGGAAGCAAACTAATAGATGCACTATGAGTAAAATTTTTTTTAAAATCCTGTTTGACAAGGGGAGAAACCTCAAATTAATTATGAAAACACAGGCAGAGAAGGGTGGAAGTAAAAGAACACTTATAGTTCACAAGTGCTGCCACAGTCAGCAGAAATCTCAACGTACGGATGCTGTGGGAAAATGAAAGAATATAGAAGTGCTTGTTATGGACCAGGCCAGACCCCCTCAAAATATTTTAAGAAAGTGGCTCAGACCCTAACTTTGCTAGTTGGTTTAAGCAGGTGGATATTCCAGGAGAGATGCAGTTGGTCAAACCACGTAGTTTTAAACAAAACGATTTATTTACAACATTACCGAATGAAACACAAAAAAAAACACAATACCTCATAAAAGGCTTTTGACCGAAACATTAATTTTCCTGCTCCTTGGATGCTGCCTGACCTGCTGTGCTTTCCCAGCACCACTCTGATCTAAACTCTGGTTTCCAGCATCTGCAGCCCTCACTTTTGCCTAAAATACTGAATAACCAATCCAAAAGCCCAACATATCAACGTGATGCTGTTCTAATACTTGCAACAATCCTCATAAACACCCCTTGGCGCAAAAGGTAAAATCATACACAGCGTGTTACAGGAGAGATGTCAGACAGAAAGTATCAGCATGGATCTGCTTCTTTGGGACCAGCAGCATCCAAAAACCTACTGTGCTAAAAATAAACCAAACCAGAGAAAATCTGAGCTGGGAGAACTGGCCGCTCCCCTTTCATTGTACTGTGTTTTTAAAACTTGAGAGCCTTTTGTCTGAAACAATATCTGTTAGCTATAATCAAATTGGCCCTAAAACCCTTCCAAGCCCAGACTTTTTGGAGTCTGTGTCTTTTACGATGACCTGAAGACAAAGCCCAGGACCCCATAACCTTGTTAAAGGAGCAGTATCGTCACATACTTTAAACAGAGAATGTTCAAAACGAAGTTAAGGTGGCTAAAGAAACACACTTTGTAATCTAAAGCAGAAGGTGTTTGAGATTATGCTAAAAGTGGAGAATCAATGATTTAAACTGCAAACCTGGTGAGAAGAATTTATTCAAGTAATAGACACAAGACTTTACTTGGAGAAGTCTCGGAAAAGGACTGCAGTTTGGTTCTGAGAGCTGGGAAATCTCCATTTATTTTCCTGCAATAGGCAGGAACCCTCTATTTTGATTAAAACATGGGGAAAACCCTAATAAGCAACATAGTTACGAAACATTGGTATGTAACAGAAATAAATGCTTTCAAGGAAGATAAAAAGTACATTGTTATTATACTTCAGAGTTTAAAAGCTTCAAAAGGAAAAGGAAACAGCATTGCTACTTACAAGGTAAAAATTTTCAAGGGAAAGGTTTTACAGCAATATTGAGAAGCTGCAGAATTTAAATACTTTACAGTAAGAAAAATAAATATTCACATTAGAAAGATATAGTTGGAGAAATATCAGAGATGGGCCAAAAAGAACACAAGATTGAGTATCTTGGATAAAAAAAATTAAGATACAGTACTGCTGCAAACATCAATATTAAATCACAAGCTGAACAATACACAGATGTATTTAATAGTGCCTTTAACTAATGACAGTATAAATCATCAAAACATAAAATAACACACAATTACTTTTGAAGCTTTTCTAGCTTTTTATAATTACTTTAATCAAAAACAGACTAAATTTGTGAAACTGTAACATTTAAAGGAAGAATTCAACATCTAACTGAATTCATAGATAATTGAAATAATTATCTTTACAGATTAGTGGAAATCTGTAGCTGTTGGGCTTTGAAAGGCTCAATATTACGTCAGGAAGACATCTTCTGTATGCATATATCCTTGAAATGAATACCAATGTATTGTTTGACTTCTAATTACTTGTTGCACCTGCGAACCTTTGGTCACTCATGGACAAGGATACCCAGATCCCTTTGGACACTTCCCAATCTCTCACCACTTACAAAAAATTGACTTTTTTTTACACAAAAATGGAAACGTTTCATGTTTATTCATATTGTATTCCATTTGGTATGCTATTGCCCATTGACTTAGCATGTCTAAATCTTCTTGAAGCCACCTTGTACCTTTGTCACAATTTAGTCCCCACACAATTTGGTGTTATCTGCAAATCTGGAAAAAGTACAATACCACATCTAAATCATTACTGTAAATTGGAACAGCTGAATCTAGCACTGACCATAGTTTTAAGATTTAAGGTAAAAGGTAGAAAGATAACAAAGGAATTGAGAAGATTTTAAGCTCACTGCCTGAATCAGTAGTCGAGTCAAGAACTCTCAGGATATTTAAGCAGTATTTAGATATTCACTTATGCTTCATAGACTCCAGTGCTTTGGACCAATAGCTGGGAAATGGGATTAATGTAGTTAGATTTTTGTTGAGTGACACCAATAACAGCTTGGCATCCTGAGAAAGATTCCTAAAATTCTTCACAAGTTTAAGGTATCTCAATACTGAAAACAGCATCACATTAAAGAAGGATATTAAACCCTTATGTCTACACACTCTGAGTTGTCTTGCATCTTTTAATGAATCAAATTCAGAAGCAATAGAGGGAAATGACTGAAACAGTTGCGTCACTTCCCTGGCGGACAAGAACAAATCAGTAGTGTTTCTGCATGTTACTGAATCCAAATGCAATAGGTCCATCAAAATGTACATTGATGTAACACAACTCAACAACGTTATGGTGACAGAAATTTGGCTCTTGGCTCCAGGAGATGGATGCCTAGACTGTGGAGTAGACAGTAACTAGGAGCATAGATTTAAGGCCAGCATTAGAAGAATAAATGGGAAATTGATAATTTTTTTAAACTCACTGCTTGAATGGGGAGCTGAGTCAGAAACTCACAGGATATGTAAGTAGTATTACACATTCAGTTGTGTTGACACAGACTCCACCACAGTGGGCTAAAAGCTGGGAAATGGAATTAGTCTAGTTAGACTTTTATTGACTGGCATGACAGGTTGGGTTGAATGGCCTCTATCTGTGGTGTCAATGTCTATGAGTCTAATGACTCTTCAATTTGGAATTGAAAAGTAATAATGATGACCATGACCGTAAAGCCCCACCTGATTCATTCACGTTCTTTAGCAAAGGAGGTCTGTTGTTTTACTTTATCTGCCCTAATGTAACCACCAGACCCACAGCACGTGGTTGATGCATAATTACTCTCTGAAATGATCCGAATATCACCTAGTTTCAGGGGCAGTTAAGGATGGGCAACAAGACACTTTAAATTTTTTTAAAAACCTAGGAGAGGAGGAAAAGACATTCTTTATGAGGAAGGAACTTTACAAATGAGATTGATGGCGAATATTGCAAGTGGACTGCTAAGTCAATTTATAAGAACTGTCATAGTTTATTTGCCATTTAATGTGTAATTCATAACCTATAGTTGATCGGAATATTCCTATTTATTAACATTTAATGGATATTAATTCGGGGTTTACAGGCAATTACATAAGACAATATTTAGCATTAGTTTTATTTAACTCTTGTAACAAATTATAAGAAATTCTTTCAGCCAAACATTATACTTTCAATGGTGTTCACATGTTTATTCACCTGTAGTCACTCTTGTGCAACTTGCATGGGGTCTATTGCTACTCGGTCTCAAAAAGCATCATTATCTCAATATTATAATTTGTACAGCCTGACAACAAGGATATGTTACTGACTTTTCGTTTAGGTAATTGGAAAAGATCAAATAGATTTGTTCTTTGAGATCCATAAGTCACAAGGCTTACTAAATTCCGGTTGTTGCTTCTCTTTAAATGCTGTGTGCATGCATAGCCATGTTACTAGGCATTAGCCACCTTGCATTGTACAAACTAGTTGTGCACAACAGCAACATTTCAAAGGGGACATGGTTTGTCATGCTATGGCAGAGAAACAATCCAACCATCATGCCTCATTATGGAATATTACAAATTTCTGATCCAGGTTAACTTTCTAAATAGCAGGTAGGTTCTCTTCTTGCATACCTTCAGACTCAGCTTGTATCTGATTAAAAAAAAAATCAAAGCTAGCATTTGAAGGGAATTTCTTAACATCTATGTGAGGAGATTGGAAAAAAATGGAAGAATTCCAGCCAAGTGTGTAACACCTGATACATATCTGTAATCGTAAGGCATCACAACATTTTGAGCTGACAAATTATTTTGCAGTTAACATGCTATGTCATGTTTATTTTCATGACACATGACTGAAACGAATAAACCATAAATTCTCACCTGGCAAAAAATTTGTTGCATCTTAATAGAAGAACAAACATGGGTAATTTATGTTGTCATCGATGTAAAAGCCAGGTGAAAACTAACAACCAGCAAAATACTTGTGTTATTGTCCTTGGGGTTATTGGAAAGTTTATCCTGGAACCAAAACTAAGTTATTATTATGGGTATTGTCTATATTTGCAGATAAAGCCTTTACAAAGTTATCACCATTGCAGTCAAATGGAAGTATTGACGTTTCAGCAATTTTTTAAAAGACTATTCTGTCTGTGCAACCCAAAATATTTTAAAAATATCTCCGAGTGAAAAGAAAAAAATTGATCCACAGTAAAGGAATACGGGAAAAATGTGACTCTACTTAATGTGGCAAAAAGAATCACTTTCAAACTTAATACAGATTAAGTTTGCATAAATCTTTCAAAATATTTCAAATAATCAATGCACTCCAAATTTGCTGAAAATCTTTTTCCATTCTGAATGATATCAATGTGCAGAGATTAAAACAAAAGCAGTTTCTGGTTGTTCTGCATAAGTTATATCGTGAACAAGTAAATCAGTAATGTGCACAATATCAGTATAAATGTATTGCAGTGACTTTGCTGAATAGAAACTGCACCTGTAAAAACAAAATGAAAACTCAGAAATTGCTGAAATATACAGTCACACTGATGTTTTTAAAAAACTCATTATAAAATATTCATAAAAGCTATCATTTTACTTTAAGGCACATGTTCAACTTTCAATAAAGCCACCTGGGAGAAATTTTATGAACAATTGAACCCAAGTGATGAACATATAGTTGGAACAGTTGAAAGAAGTAGACCTAACAGCAATGGATGGAATCATCCTTGTCAAGAGGAGATAAGGAAGGAGACAGAAGACCATGAAACTGAGGTGGACCGTTGAGAGGACTATTGCTGGACATCTTCCTGCCTCCATGCAATGGGATATGGTACTGCTTTGCCTCCATTTAACACCCTTAAGTGGTCATTCACTTAACAACCATTTAAGGATTACTTGGGGCCTCTTCCCAGCTTGGTTGTAATTTTCACTGCTCTCGGTGAGACAACCGGACCACAAAACCTGGTGCGTGCATATTAATTGCTGGGTTGGGAGGGATTTAATCTTCAATAATTTCTATATAATTGAGGGCATGGCTAACCATTGACAGCTATCTCTCTGCCTGTGCTTTTCACCTCTATGGTCCCCCACTCCATGCAATTCGCCTCCTCTGAGGCAACATCCCCTGTAGTACCTACCCTTTATTTCAGTCAATTCTTAACTCTGTGACCCTGGAAATTGCTGTACTGGCAACTGCAAAGTTACATTATAAACATGTAAATCAGTAATGTGCACAATATCAGTGCTAGGGCTGTGAGCCTATAATAGGTGTTCACAGGTATGGTATGGCTGCCAACACAGAGTCATGGCTGCAGAATGACCAAAGCTAAACATTCAAGGGTATTCAATCTTTAGGAAGGAGAGTCAAAAAGGAAAATGAGATGGAATGACGGTGTTATTGTAAGATGAAATCAATGTAGTAGTGAAAAAGGATGTTTGTTCAAAAAAAACCTAGATGTAGGAATCAGACTGAGGTGAACCTAAAAAATATTGTTGGGAGTTGTCAAACATTTCCAAACAGTAGTGGTAAAATAAGCGGTTGGCATTAAACACAAATTAGAGACACACTGAACAATGATGCTACAGTAATCACAAGTGACTTTAATCATAATCAATAATATTATGGGAATTGGATTTTTGGATTGTCTACAAGGTGCATTTTTAGACAGTACATTGGGGAACAAATGAGGGAGCATGTCATTCCAGAAGATATTTTATGCAAAGAGGTGTTAATTAATAATCTTTTGAGGGGTACATTAGGAAATCAGCGTACTTCAGAAACACTCATTCCCTCCAACTCCTTCAGCCTCACGAATCAGTGTTCCTTTGCAATTAGGATCAGGCCTCATCCCGTCCTCACAGTAACAACAGCAGGAAACTCACTTGTGGCTGCAGCCTCCTCTGAACTAACCGGTGACCAAATATGAACTAACTGCAAAATTGTTCATTTTCCCACCACTAGTTGGGGAGAGAGGAAGCACGAATGGGCCATAAAATTAACTTGACACCTTTCCAACTAGCTTACCATCCTGACCTCTCCTTATTTTACAATTTATCCCTACAAAGGTCCTAAAGTGCCCAATTAATGACCTCTTAAGAGCCATTTCTTATCTTGCGTGGTGTTCAGCAACAAGTGGGAGCTGGAAGGTGACCCTGTTCAGGCCATACGTGGGAAGTGAGGCTGGGTAATGCGTCAATAAATAGCCATATTTCAACAGCTGGCCACACACATGAATACCACAACTACCCCCATCCCAACCTCCCAAACTGCTGCGGTCTCCTCAGGTCTCTCCAGTAACAGTCCCATCACTTCTCTTCCCACTGTGTAGTCTCACCTCCCCTCCCTGCCCTATGTTCCCCACACTTAACTTGAACTTGACCCTGGGGACAGCTTGTCCTCCTAGATGCGACTAGCGCAGCTTCTGTTGCTGCTCAGACTAGACAATTCCAATGAGTGGAGATGCCAGAGGATGGTAGAATTTCAAGAATCATGCTTTTGTTGAAAAAGTGTTGTAAGGATGAGCCCAGCAATTACAGAGCAGTCAGTTTAACTTCAGTGGTGGGGAACTTCTGAAACAATTCATTGGAATAGAATGAGTAGTCACATGAGAATAAGTGGGTGGTTTACATAACAGCCAGCATAGGTTTATGAATGGAAAATCACATTTAACTAATTGTAAGCATTTTCTGAAAAGGTAGCAGAAAGGGTCAATGCCCTTGATGTGGTATACATGGACACTCAGGAGGCTTTTTGATACAGTGCCACAGACTTGTGTGAAAATTTATAGTCCATGAAACAATAGGGACAGCAGCAATGTTGGTACAAAATTGGCTTAGTGATAGGAAACAAAGAGTAACGGCCAATGGATTTTTTTTAGGCTGGAGAAAGGTTTGTCATGGAGTTTCTCAGGGGTCAGTATTGGGAGGGCCTGAAGAAGGGCCTGTGCCCGAAACGTCGAATCTCCTGTTCCCTGGATGCTGCCTGACCTGCTGTGCTGTTCCAGCAATAAAGTTTCAACTTTGATCTCCAGCATCTGCAGACCTCACTTTCTCCTCAGTATTGGGACCCTTGCTTTTTCTCATGCATTTTAATAATATAGATCTTGATGTGCAAGGGAAGTTTCAACATTTGCAGAAGACATTCATTAAGAATTTATTAATTTAAACTGTGAGGAGGACAGTGTAAAACTCCAACAGAATGTTGACAAGTTTGTGGAGTGGGTTGACAGGTGGCAGATGCAACTCAGTGCATGGTAGCATGAAGTGATACTTTGTAAAATCATTGAAAGACAATAAAATTTAGAGGTACAGTTCTCAAGGGGAAGTACAGGGTCTGGATGTATATGTGCACAGATCATTGAAGGTGGCAGGACAGTGGAGAGAACAGTTAAAAAATTGTAAGTGCCCTCGGCTTTATTAATAGCGGCATAGAGCACAAGAGCAGGGAGATGACGTTGAACTTGTATAAGACATTTATTAGACCTGAGCTGGACTCCTGTTTACAGTTGTAGCACCATATCATCAGAAGTAGGTGAATGCACTCAAGAGTATGCAAATGCAATTTGCGAGAATGGTACCAGGAGTTAAAAACATAACATATGATTGGAGAGGTTTGGGACTGGTACCATTGGAAAGAAGAAGGTGAAGGGGAAGACCTGATAGAAGTTTTAAAGTCATGAGGGGTCTGGACAGATACAAAGAAACTCAAAGTTTGTGAGAAGATCTGTAGCTCGGGTGCTCGTTGCTGTGGTTCTGTTCGCCGAGCTGGAAGTTTTTGTTGCAAACGTTTCGTCCCCTGTCTAGGTGACGTCCTCAGTGCTTGGGAGCCTCCTGTGAAGCGTTTCTGTGGTGTTTCCTCCGGCATTTATAGTGGCCTGTCCCTGCCGCTTCCGGTTGTCAGTTTCAGCTGTCTGCTGTAGTGACCGGTATATTGGGTCCAGGTCGATGTATTTGTTGATGGAGTTTGTGGATGAGTGCCAAGCTTCTAGGAATTCCCTGGCTGTTTTTTGTTTCGCTTGCCCTATAATGGTAGTGTTGTCCCAGTCAAATACATGTTGCTTGTCGTCTGTGTGTGTGGCTAGTTGATGTTCGTGGATGCGGATCGTTAGCTGTCTTCCTGTTTGTCCTATATAGTGTTTTGTGCAGTCCTTGCATGGGATTTTGTACACTACATTAGTTTTGCTCATGGACCTGGACCCAATATACCGGCCACTACAGCGGACAGCTGAAACTGACAACCGGAACTGGCAGGGACAGGCCACTATAAATGCCGGAGGAAACACCACAGAAGCGCTTCACAGGAGGCTCCCAAGCACTGAGGATGTCACCTAGACAGGGGATGAAACGTTTGCAACAAAAACTTCCAGCTCGGCGAACAGAACCACAGCTACAAAGAAACTGTTTCAGCTCATAAAGTAATTGAGAATGAAAGAGCGCACCATTAAGGTGATTTGCAAGTGAAACAACTGTGACACAAGTAAAGCTTTTTTACACAAAAAATGATTTGGCCTGGAATGTCTAGAAATGTGGTGGTAGCTGGGTTAATTAAAGCATTCAAGAGGTATTGGACAATTATTTAAATCGGAACAATGTGCAAGGATATGGGGAAAAGTAGGGCAATTGACAATAAGTCACAAAGTTTATTTGAAGACCCCAGTTCAGACACAATGGGCTGAAAAGTCTCCTTCTGTGCTGTAACTTTTCTGTGTTTCTGTAATGCAGGAACTACAGTTATTGATGTCCACATTGCAAGTTTCATTCCCCATACAGAATTTCAAGACAAGGTATTTTCTCATTTGAATATATGACTAGATATGTAATCTGAAGTATGCAAAGGAAAGCAAAGGAATTTTCATACAGAATATTGATAATAGTTTTCTTTCCAATACATTTTAATAATGTAATTGCTGCTGTGCTGTACAATATCCAGGTCAGTCAGGTGGACCTCATAGAATATGATTTACCTGATAGGACCAGACTAACGTCCCCAGTCAGGAAGTCCTGGCTGACAGATATAGACAGGAGTGACAGTGGTTTTGTTCACTCTAAGAAATGATTCTGAGAATGCTGGACCAGTGTTGTGCACTGTACATGTGTAAATTAAGGGTATCTTGGTGACGGGATACCAGCCTCTATGGAGTTATTTCAGTGGCAAGAAGAGAAAAAACAGATGCTCCGGAAGACGATCGCTTGCAACAGTCATCTTTGAGGTGGGAAGGTAAGCTTTTGTGGTATCATGCCATTATTTGGGAAACTTGACTTGTTTGATCCCCACACTAGGCCCAGTATGTGGAAAGAATGCATTATTTTGTCTGGGCAGATGACATTGTGACAGATGAAAAGCAATGAGGTAATTCTCCTGACAGCTTGTGGAGCCGCAGCTTTTTCGGAGCTTAACATTTCCTGAGGCACCAGATATTAAAGCCTTTCAAGAGTTGACTGATTCATGACCAGAATATCAAGACCAGAAGCCTCCTCTAGTTCTGAGATGCTATCAGTTTTACTCCACAGTTCAAGGACCAAAGAAATCCCTAACAGTATTTTTGACGAGGTTGAGATGACTGTCAGAAACATGTGACTGGGGTTTAACTCTTAATGAGATGCTGAGAGACCTTTTGGTATGTATGATAAATGATCATGCAAAAGCATCTACTAGCTGAAGCACAACTTCAAACAGGTACTACAACTGGATTCGCTATCAGAAAATGCGGCAAGTGGAACTTATATGTTACTAGGTACACTGAAGGAAGTGGACACCCTCACCAGGCTGACTGACCTTGGAGGACAACATTTGAGTGAGGGCAATTTCATAGCCTCAGTTAAGACATATCCTGAACAGAATGATGCGAGGTCAGCCCACAGCAAACCCCAAAACAGATCCAAGCCTCAGCTAAACAGTTAACATTTTCTTCAGGATCTAGGCTGGCCAGCCACTTTATCACTGCTAGTATGCAGACTCAAGACAGCAAAAGAGTCCCACAAGGCCTGAATTGAGTAAGAGAACTCACAGGCTGGCATATAGGAGCATGCACACTCAGAAAACCCACCTAAATCTGGTTTGGAACAGTTAAATTACTCAGCAACATCCAAACCGAACCAATCAAAATAAATAACTGCTTAAATGGTCACCCGGTTCTAATGAAGATTGATACTGGTGCGGCTGAATCAGCAAAATTAGTCTTTCAAAAAATTTACTCAGGACTCCAACACCTCAGTTTTTTTTAAGACCTTGGTTAGACTGACAACCTATGCCTGGGAGCCTTTACTGAATAAGGGTACCACATTGGTTCCAGTCTTATATGGGAAGCAGCTGGTTCGGTTACTGCTGATAGTAGATCGGGCCCAAGCCTGATGGGTGAAGTTGGTTGAGAAGGATTGATTGGCTCAACATTTTTTGATTAGAAAATAGCTGCCTAAGTGAAGTCCTAACTAAATATCTATAAGCTTTTCAGGAAGGTCTAAGGACTAAAAGGAGCCAAAGGCTACCTTTCAGGAAGTAATTCCATGATTCTGCAATGTCCACGCAGTACCATTTGCCTTACATGCAAAAATAGAGGCAGAAGTCGGGACGCTGGAAAGTAAAAAATCAGCAACCAGTGCAGTTTGCAGAATGGGCAGCACCAGCTGTCCCAATTGTGAAGCTCAACAGCTCGATTTGCCTTTCTAGGGATTTGTAATATAGGGTAAACTATTATTGACTTCACCAGCTTCAAAATTCCTCCAGCCCAGCCTTATCCTATGTCTAGCACCCCCTCCTCCTTGCCTCCCTGACCTGCTCTAACCTAACTGGTCCATCTTCCGACTCATCTTTCTGCTCCGCCCTTCCCACTGAGCAATGACAATAACCCCCTACCTGCATCCACCTATCACTATCCTATCTAGTCTTCCCCTAGCCTCACCATCCTTGACCAAAATGTTGATGTTTCTGCTCCTCGGATGCTGTCTGACGTGCTGTGCTTCTTCAGCATCTTATCTATTGTCTCTAGCTGCAGTCCTTACTGTCTCCAAGTCATGGTTAATCACTTCTCACAGGTGGATAAATACCCAATTCCTTGCACAGAGGACTTGTATGCAAAGCTGGCAGTGGGGGAGGGCAGGCTGTCCTTCACAAAGTTGGATGTGAGCCATGCTGCTTGCAATTGCCGTTTGATGAAGATTCCCAGAAGTATGCTGTAATTAATACTAATAACGGTTTATACCAAAATATGCCATTTGAGGTATCGTCAACCGGTGCAATTTTTCAACAGATGATGGAGAACATTTCACAAGGTTTATGGCAGATTACCATTTATCTGGATGATGTGCCAATTACAAGAAAGACCAATAAGGAACACTTAGATAACATAGTATTGTTCTTAGCTGTTTCTCAAAGGCAGGCATATGCCTTAGAAGGAAAAAATGTGTGTTCCAGACACCTAGGTGACCTACCTGGGTTACAGAGTCAACAAGACTGAGGCGATCAAAGATGCTCTGGGTCTCACATCTATACCGGAGCTTAGGTCTTTCCATGGATTGGTGAATTATTAGGAAAGTTCATGTGTAATCTGGCCTCCATCCTGGCACCCTTACATCTGCTTTTGAAAAAGGATCAATATTGGAAATAGTCTTGTAGCCAAGACATAGCATTGAGGGAAGTGATGAAGCAGCTATCATCATCTAAGGTGTTGGCACATTTTGATCCCAAGTGAGATTTAGTTCTGATATGCAATGCCTCCCCTGTGGTAATGGGTTGTGTTGGCTCACAGATGACACAATATAGAGGAATGCCCAATAGTGTATGCTTCCTGGACTTTGGCTGATGATAAGCACGAATACACCCAGACAGAAGAGGAAGGTTTGGCAGTCATCTCTGTTGTGAGAAAGTTCCACCAGCACCTTTACGAACATGATTTTGTCCTAGTAACAGATCACAAACCCCTGTTAGGGTTACACGAAGATGACAAAACTGTGCTACCCATAGCTTCAGGTGGAATTCAGTAGTGTTTTTGAAATTGAAACCATTCTGGACCTGGTGAGACCAGATCACCCTACAGGACAGCATATTATAATGGGGAGCAAGGGTGATTGTCCCCAGTTAAGGTTGCTGCCCAGTTACTTGCTGAACTTAACCAGGGTCATTCAGTGGTGTCCAAAATGAAGATGTTCGTGAGAAGTTATGTCTGGTGGCTACAATTTAATTACTTCTTGTCAGATGTGGGAGTTTAAAGAGAGTTTATATCTGCCATAAATGCTGTTGGCTGTGAATCTTATCAGATCAAACGGATCGGTTGGAGAGGCAGTTAGAAGCAATGAGGAATTTGCAACAGCAACTGTATGTGATGGATGGCAGTTATAGGAAGGGGGAAAAGTCTCAGATACAGATGGGTTAACTCCAGAAAAGGTAAGAGAGGGAGGCAGCTAGTGCTGGAGTCTTTTGTGGATATACCCATTTCAAACAAGAATGCTGTTTTGGAAAATGTAGGGGATGATAGACTCTCAGGGGAACGTAGCATGAACAGCCAAGTTTCTCGTATTGAGACTGGCTCGAATGCCACGAGGGGTATGTCGGGTTCCAAGAGATCAAATGTGTTAGGCGATTCTCTAGAGTGAGGTACAGACAGATGTTTCTGTGGCCAGCAGCGAAAAAGCAGAATGGTGTGTTGCTTCCCTGGTGCCAGGATCAAGGATGTCTCAGAGAGGGTGCAGAGTGTTCTCATGGGGGAGAAGGGCCAGCAGGAGGTCATTGTCCACATTGGAACCAACGACATAGGAAGGGAAAAGGTTGAGATTCTGAAGGGAGAGTTAGGCAGAAATTTAAAAAGGAGGTCCTCTGGATTACTCCCGGTGCCTCGAGCTAGTGAGGGCAGGAATAGGAGGATAGAGCAGATGAATGCATGGCTGAGGAGCTGGTGTATGGGAGAAGGATTCGCATTTTTGGATCATTGGAATCTCTTTTGGGGCAGAAGTGATCTGTACAAGAAGGACGGATTGCACCTAAATTGGAAGGGGACTAATATACTGGCAGGGATATTTGCTAGAACTGCTCGGGAGGATTTAAACTAGTAAGGTGGGACCCAGGGAGATAGTGAGGAAAGGGATCAATCTGAGACTGGTACAGTTGAGAACAGAAGTGAGTCAAATAGTCATGGCAGGCAGGGACAAGATAGGACTAATAAATTAAACTGCATTTATTTCAATGCAAGGGGCCTAACAGGGTAAGCAGGTGAACTCAGGGCATGGGTAGGAACATGGGACTGGATATCATTGCAATTACAGAAACTTTTCCCCCTTCCTATAACTGCCATCCATCACATACAGTTGCTGTTGCAAATTCCTCAGGGATGGGCAGGACTGGTAGCTTAATGTTCCAGGATACAAATACTACAGGAAGGATAGAAAGAGAGGGAAGAGAGAAGGAGTGGCATTTTTGATAAGGGATAGCATTATAGCTGTGCTGAGGGAGATATTCCTGGAAATACATCCAGGGAAGTTATTTGGGTAGAACTGAGAAATAAGAAAGGGATGATCACCTTATTGGGATTGTATTATAGACCCCCCAATAGTCAGAGGGAAATTGAGAAACAAACTTGTAAGGAGATCTCAGCTATCTGTAAGAATAATAGGGTAGTTATGGAGGGGATTTTAACTTTAACGACTGGGACTGCCATAGTGTTAAAGGTTTAGATGGAGAGGAATTTCTTAAGTGTGTACAAGTCAATTTTCTGATTCAGTATGTGGATGTACCTACTACAGAAGGTGCAAAACTTGACCTACTCTTGGGAAATAAGGTAGGGCAGGTGACTGGGGTGTCAGTGGGGGAGCACTTTGGGGCCAGCGATCATAATTCTATTAGATTTAAAATAATGATGGAAAAGGATAGACCAGATCTAAAAGTTGTAGTTCTAAATTGGAGAAAGGCCAATTTTGATGGTATTAGGCAAGAACTTTCAAAAGCTGATTGGGGGCAGATGTTCGCAGGTAAAGGGACGACTGGAAAATGGGAAGCCTTCAGAAATGAGATCACGAGAATCCAGAGAAAGTATATTCTTGTTAGGGTGAAAGGAAAGGCTAGGAGAAAGTGAGGACTGCAGATGCTGGAGATCAGAGCTGAAAATGTGTTGCTGGAAAAGTGCAGCAGGTCAGGCAGCATCCAAGGAGCAGGAGAATCGACGTTTCGGGCATGATTCCTGAAGAAGGGCTCATGCCCGAAACGTCGATTCTCCTGCTCCTTGAATGCTGCCTGACCTGCTGCACTTTTCCAGCAACACATTTTCAGCTCTGAAAAGAAAGGCTGGTAGGTATAGGGAATGCTGGACGACGAAAGGAATTGAGGTTTTGGTAAAGAAAAAGGAGGAAGCATATGTAAGGTATAGACAGGATAGATTGAGTGAATCCTTAGAAGAGTATAAAGGAAGAAGGAGTATACTTACGAGGGAAATCAGGAGGGCAAAAAGGGGACATGAGATAGCTTTGGCAAATAGAATTAAGGAGAATCCAAAGAGTTTTTACAAATACATGAAGGACAAAAGGGTAACTAGGGAGAGAATAGGGCCCCTCAAAGAACAGCAAGATGGCCTTTGTGTGGAGCCGCAGAAAATGGGGGAGATACTAAATGAGTATTTTGTATCAGTATTTACTGTGGAAACGGATATGGATGATATAGACAGTAGGGAAATAGATGGTGACATCTTGTAAAATGTCCATATTACTGAGGAGGAAGTGCTGGATGTCTTGAAACACATAAAGGTGGATAAATCCCCAGGACCTGATCGGGTATACCCTAGAACTCTATGGGAAGCTAGAGAAGCGATTGCTGGGCCTCCTGCTGAGATATTTGTATCATCGATAGTCACAGGTGAGGTGCCAGAAGACTGGAGGGTGGCTAACGTGGTGCCACTGTTTAAGAAGGGTGGTAAAGACAAGCCAGGGAACGATAGACCAGTGAGCCTGACGTTGGTAGTGGGCAAGTTGTTGGAGGGAATCCTGAGGGACAGAATGTACATGTATTTGGAAAGGCAAGGACTGATTAGGCATAGTCAAAATGGCTTTGTGCGTGGGAAATCATATCTCATAAACTTGATTGAGTTTTTTGAAGAAGTAACAAAGAAGATTGATGAGGGCAGAGCAGTAGAAGTGATCTATATGGACTTCAGTAAGGTGTTCGACAAGGTTCCCTATGGGAGACGGATTTGTAAGGTTAGATCTCATGGAATACAGGGAGAACTAGCCATTTGGATACACAACTGGCTCAAAGGTAGAAGACAGAGGGTGTGGCGGAGGGTTGTTTTTCAGACTGGAGGCTTGTGACCAGTGGAGTGCCACAGGGATCAGTGCTGGGTCCTCTACATTTTGTCATTTACATAAATGATTTGGATGCGAGCATAAGAGGTCCAGTTAGTAAGTTTGCAGATGACACCAAAATTGGAGGTGTAGTGGACAAAGAAGAGGGTTATCTCAGATTACAACAGGATCTTGACCAGATGGGCCAATGGGGCTGAGAAGTGGCAGATGGAGTTTAATTTAGATAAATGCGAGGTGCTGCATTTTGGGAAAGCAAATCTTAGCAGGACTTATACACTTAATAGTAAGGTCCTAGGGAGTGTTGCTGAACAAAGGGACCTTGGAGTGCAGGTTCATAGCTCCTTGAAAGTGGAGTCGCAGGTAGATAGGATAGTGAAGAAGGCGTTTGGTATGCTTTCCTTTATTGGTCAGAGTATTGAGTACAGGAGTTGGGAGGTCATGTTGCAGCTGTACAAGGCATTGGTTAGACCACTGTTGGAATATTGCATGCAATTCTGGTCTCCTTCCTATCGGAAAGATGTTGTGAAACTTGAAAGGGTTCAGAAAAGATTTACAAGGATGTTGCCAGGGTTGGAGGATATCTGATCAGCATGGACGGGTTGGACCGAAGGGTCTGTTTCCATGCTGTACATCTCTATGACTCTATGACATAATCATGTTGTTGTGTCAGTGCCTAGAGTGCCAACAAGGAGAAAGATTACCGTCAGCAGCTCCTCCACAGGAATGGAAACGGCCAGGTGTACCCTGAACTCAGTTGCACATCAACTATACTGATCCTTTCATGAGCCCAACATTATTAGTCATTATGAATGCCCACTCAAAGTGGTTGGACATGCGTAGACTTCATTCGTCAAACATGGGATCAACGACAGAAAAGCTGTGAGCAGCTTTTGCAATACATGGACTCCCGGAAGCATTGGTTACAGACACCAGGCCAGTATTTACCTGCAGAGAATTTGGTATTTCCTAAAGTCCAATGGCATTAGGCATATAAAGACAGCTCCATACCATTCATTTTCCAATGGTCTGGCGGAAAGAGCAGTCTGAATTTTGAAGGCAGGCTTAAAAAAAAGCCTACAGCTTCACTCAATACCAAACAATCCTAGCTTGTATTTGCTTATTAGACCACCCTTCATGCAACTACAGGGGTAGCTCCAGCAAAGTTGCTAATGCAGAGAAGACTCCGTACCAGGATATATATGATCTTCCTGGACCTGCTGAGGGTGCGAAAGGGTCAAAGTTTGGTGCTGAAACCATGGACATGGTCCTTTATGGGTAAAGAGTCATGGTCGACGTGAGATCAGGTACCATGACGGACAAAGTTCAGGTAGGCGAAGCAGTCCTGAACGTGGACTACATGAAAGCTGCAAACCGCAAACAGGAAAGGAGAAAACATACCCAGCCCTTCAGAACAGTTGGAAAGGCTGTTGAATCCCATGGGTTCTCCCATTCCATCCAGCATCGAAGAAACCTTGGAGTCCTAGGTGGACAGGGTAGATGTCAGAATCTCAATGCCTTTACCACCTGAAGAAGAGGATGAATTTCTTTTGAGACACTCCAGGTGCAAGAGATGGGTTACGGTCTGGTACATACCTGAGTATCCAAGGTTGAGTAGGAGGAATTGGACCCATAGTGAAAATGCCCAAAGAGAAACTACAAGATAAAGAACAGGCCTATGTCTCTGCAATGTAGTGATTGTAAGGAGGTCAGCCAAGTGGACCTCTTGGAATGAGTCCCTTGATTGGGGCTGTTAACTGGATCCAATCAATGAGTTCTGGCTGACAGATATAAACAGTTAAATCCCTACCCTCCCCTTCACTGTTTTGATCACACAGCACTGCCCTTTGAAAAAATAAGCACTACCGCACTTAGGTGGTAGTGTGGGAGTTAAATAATTTTTAAAAAATAAAATAAACAGGAGTGAGCACGCGGTTAAAAAAAAGAAAAAAAAAGATAAACAGTTAAATCCCTAGCCTCCCCTTCACTGTTTTGATCACACAGCATTGCCCTTTGATGTGAAGGGCAGTGTTTGTCACTGGCCACTCGGGTGTTTCCTGTCTTCCTGGTGGTGGAAATTGAATAAAGATTCGTGCACTTTGTGTCTTTCACTGTGTCTCACACCTGCACACACACACACCATGGGTGCTGGGGGAAAAATAAGCACTACCGCACTTAGGTGGTAGTGTGGGGTTAAATTTAAAAACATAAAATAAACAGGGAATTACAAAAAAAAATAGAAGTGTCTTCCCCCTCCAACTCTATTAAAAAAAACAGTTAAATCCCTAGCCTCCCCTTCACTGTTTTGATCACACAGCATTGCCCTTTGATGTGAAGGGCACTGCTTGTCACTGGCCACCTGGGTGTTTTCCTATCTTCCTGGTGGTGGAAATTGAATAACGATTCGTGCACTTTGTGTCTTTCACTGTGTCTCACACCTGCACACACACACACCATGGGTGCTGGGGAAAAAATAAGCACTACCGCAGTTAGGCGGTAGTGTGGGGGTTAAAATATAAAAAAAACAGTTAAAAATCACACAACACCAGGTTATAGTCCAACAGGTTTAATTGGAAGCACACTAGCTTTCGGAGCAACGCTCCTTCATCAGGTGATTGTCACCTGAGCGTCGCTCAGGTGTGAAGGGCAGTGCTTGTCACTGGCCACCCGGGTGTTTCCTATCTTCCTGGTGGTGGAAATTGAATAAAGATTCGTGCACTTTGTGTCTTTCACTGTGTCTCACACCTGCACACACACACACCATTTGCTGGGGAAAAATTAAGCACTACCGGAGTTAGGCGGTAGTGTAAAAAGAAAAAAAGAAAAATAAATTAAATCCTTCATCAGGTGATTGTCACCTGAGCGTCGCTCTGAAAGCTAGTGTGCTTCCAATTAAACCTGTTGGACTATAACCTGGTGTTGTGTGATTTTTAACTTTGTACACTCCAGTCCAACACCGGCATCTCCAAATCATGAGATATAAACAGGAGTGTGAACAGGTCCAAGCAGCAGGCTGTGGAGGGGGTCGTTAGGGCCGACTGCCTGCCCTCTTCCGCGGTTATGTTAGAGCCCGGGTGTCCTTGGAGAAGGAGCATGCGGTGTCCACCAACACCCTGGGGTTGTTCAGGGAGAGGTGGGCACCGCAGGGAGTGGAGTGCATCATTTCCCCCTCCAACTCTATTTTGATTTAGTCCCTACCCTCCCCTTCACTGTTTTGATCACACAGCACTGCCCTTTGATGTGAAGGGCAGTGTTTGTCACTGGCCACCCGGGTGTTTTCCTATCTTCCTGGTGGTGGAAATTGAATAAAGATTCGTGCACTTTGTGTCTTTCACTGTGTCTCACACCTGCACACACACACACCATGGGTGCTGGGGGAAAAATAATAAGCACTACCGCAGTTAGGCGGCAGTGTGGGGTTAAATTTAAAAACATAAAATAAACAGGGAATTACAAAAAAAAATAGAAGTGTCTTCCCCCGCCAACTCTATTAAAAAAAACAGTTAAATCCCTACCCTCCCCTTCACTGTTTGATCACACAGCACTGCCCTTTGATGTGAAGGGCACTGCTTGTCACTGGCCACCCGGGTGTTTTCCTATCTTCCTGGTGGTGGAAATTGAATAACGATTCGTGCACTTTGTGTCTTTCACTGTGTCTCACACCTGCACACACACACACCATGGGTGCTGGGGAAAAAATAAGCACTACCGCAGTTAGGCGGTAGTGTGGGGGTTAAAATATAAAAAAAACAGTTAAAAATCACACAACACCAGGTTATAGTCCAACAGGTTTAATTGGAAGCACACTAGCTTTCGGAGCAACGCTCCTTCATCAGGTGATTGTCACCTGAGCGTCGCTCAGGTGTGAAGGGCAGTGCTTGTCACTGGCCACTCGGGTGTTTCCTATCTTCCTGGTGGTGGAAATTGAATAAAGATTCGTGCACTTTGTGTCTTTCACTGTGTCTCACACCTGCACACACACACACACCATTTGCTGGGGAAAAATTAAGCACTACCGGAGTTAGGCGGTAGTGTAAAAAGAAAAAAAGAAAAATAAATTAAATCCTTCATCAGGTGATTGTCACCTGAGCGTCGCTCTGAAAGCTAGTGTGCTTCCAATTAAACCTGTTGGACTATAACCTGGTGTTGTGTGATTTTTAACTTTGTACACCCCAGTCCAACACCGGCAACTCCGAATCATGAGATATAAACAGGAGTGTGAACAGGTCCAAGCAGCAGGCTGTGGAGGGGGTCGTTAGGGCCGACTGCCTGCCCCTCTTCCGCGGTTATGTTAGAGCCCGGGTGTCCTTGGAGAAGGAGCACGCGGTGTCGACCAACACCCTGGAGTTGTTCAGGGAGAGGTGGGCACCGCAGGGAGTGGAGTGCATCATTTCCCCCTCCAACTCTATTTTGATTTAGTCCCTACCCTCCCCTTCACTGTTTTGATCACACAGCACTGCCCTTTGATGTGAAGGGCAGTGTTTGTCACTGGCCACCCGGGTGTTTTCCTATCTTCCTGGTGGTGGAAATTGAATAAAGATTCGTGCACTTTGTGTCTTTCACTGTGTCTCACACCTGCACACACACACACCATGGGTGCTGGGGGAAAAATAATAAGCACTACCGCAGTTAGGCGGCAGTGTGGGGGAAAACAGAAAAAAAAAATAAACAGCAATGTTCCCATCTCCTCTACCTGGGGAAGAAAAAAAAAATAAACAGGAGTGTGAGCATTACCCTTTGATGTGAAGGGCACTGCTTGTCACTGGCCATTTGGGTGTTTTCCTTTTGAGAGCTTAAAAAAAAAATATATAAACAGGAGTGTGAACAGGTCCAGGCAGCGGGCCGTGGAGGGGGTCATTAGGGCCGACTGCCTGCCCCTCTTCCGCGGTTACGTTAGAGCCCGGGTGTCCTTGGAGAAGGAGCACGCGGTGTCCACCAACACCCTGGAGATGTTCAGGGAGAGGTAGGCGCCGCAGGGAGTGGAGTGCATTATTTCCCCCTCTAACTCTATTTTGATTTAGTCCCCACCCTCCCCTTCACTGGTTGATCGCACAGCACTGTCCTTTTGTGAAGGGCATTGCTTGTCACTGACCACTCAGGTGTTTTCATATCTTCCTGGTGGTGGAAATTGAATAAAGTTTCATGCACCTTGTGTCTCTCACTGTGTCTCACACCTGCACACACACACCATGGGTGCTGGGGAAAAAAAAAATAAACAGGAGTGTCAAACAGCCTGGTCACTCTGAGAAAAAAAACAATGTCAGACATCTTGTTCACTCTGACACTGGCTCTGAGGGATCTGGATCAGTGTCAAGAACTTTCCATGTGCAAACAAAGGATGACTTGGTGTTGGGATACCAACCTCTGCTGAGCTTTTTCAAAGGATTTATCAGGATGTCACTTAGTCTGGAAGGTTTTTGCTATGAGGAAAAAAATTAACAGAAGTGTGAACAGGTCGAGGCAGCGGGCTGTGGAGGGGGTCGTTAGGGCCGACTGCCTGTCCCTCTTCCGTGGTTACGTTAGGGCCCGGGTGTCCTTGGAGAAGGAGCACGCGGTGTCCACCAACACCCTGGAGTTGTTCAGGGAGAGGTGGGCGCCACAGGGAGTGGAGTGCATTATTTCCCCCTCCAACTCTATTTTGATTTAGTCCCTACCCTTCCCTTCACTGTTTGATCACACAGCACTGTCCTTTGATGTGAAGGGCACTGCTTGTCACTGGCCACTTCGGTGTTTCCTTTCTTCCTGGTGGTGGAAATTGAATAAAGATTCATGCACCTTGTGTCTCTCACTGTGTTTCACACCTGCACATACAAAACATGGGTGCTGGGGAAAAAATAAGCACTACCGCAGTTAGGTGGTAGTGTGGGGGTTTAAAAAAAAAGTGTAAAATAAAGAAAAAAAGAAAAGAAAAAAAAAAGGAGTGTGGGTGGCATGGTGGCTTAGTGGTTAGCACTGCTGCCTCACAGCACCAGGGACTTGGGTTCGATTCCAGCCTTGGGTGACTGCCTGTACGGAGTTTGCACATTCTCCCCATGTCTTTGTGGGTTTCGTCTGGGTGCTCTGGTTTCCCCCCACAGTCCAAAGATGTGCAGATTGCCCATAATGTTAGGTGCATTAGTCAGGGGTAAATATAGGGGAATGGGTTCTGTTCCCTCTGAGAGGTGGCTCTGAAGATATCTGATCAGTGTCAAGTACTATCCATGTGCAAATAAATGGTGACTTGGTGACAGGATAACAGCCTCTATGGAGTTATTTCAGTCCACACCTAAAGGCCCTCAAGCAAGTGGTGGTAAACTGACTTCTTGAACATTTGCAGACAATGTGGTGTAAGTCCACTCTCAATGCTGTTAGAGAAATTGTTCCACAAGTTTGACCCAGCAACAGAGAATGATCAGTGAAATAATTCCAAGTCAGATTGAGTGGAACTTATAGATGGTGGTGGTGCTCCCATGCAAATGCTGCTGTGGTTCTTCAAGCTGTTGCAGCTTTGGAAATTGCTATCAATGAGAGTTGCTGCTATGCATCTTGCATGAAACACATTTTTATCACTGACTACACCAGTGATGGAGGTCATGAATGTTCTGAGGAATGGACACTTGTCTAAAGAGAGAATGATTTCTCTCCGCAGATGCTGCCAGACCTGCTGAGCTGCACCAGCAATTTCTGTTTTATTTCTGATTTCCAGCATCTGCAATTCTTTTGGTTTTCATGAATGTTAAAGTTGGTCTGGATGGTGGGGTTGGGTCTCTTGCATGTTGTTGGAGTTGAACTCACCTGTGACAGTGGAGAATATTGCAAGGCTTGTGCCTTGTGGATGTTAGAAGATGAGTTATTCACCACAGAACTCCCTTTGATCTGCTGTTGATGGTCCAGTTAGTGTCTGGGTATTGGTGACATCCAGACACTCGATGATAAGGAATTAAGCAATGGTCATGCCATTGAATGTCATGTGGGATTGGCAGTTGTCCCCCAGTTATGAGATACTTGCAAACTGTGTGGACAGGAGTGAAGACTGCAGGGTGGATCAGCAAACTGATCACAGTACCGTGGTACAGGGAACCATTCAGATGGACGGAAAAAATAGAAACATGGTAGTAGTGGGGCACAGTTTAATTAGGGGATAGATATTGTTCTCTGTGGCTGTGAGTGTGTGTCTCAAAGGCTACATTGCCTGACCCATTCCAGGAATAAGGTCATCTCTTTGGCAGGAGAGGATCTTAGAATGGGGTCGGGGATGGAGGGATCCAGTTGTTATCATCTACATTGGTACTAATGACATTGATAGAAATAGAAAGGATTTTCAACAAAAGATTTTGATCAGCTAGATGCTAAACTAAAAAGTAGAATCTCCAACTTTAGGATTGCTACCTGAGCCAGGGGCAAGCTGGCTCAAAGTAAACAAAGTTGAATGCATAACTTAAAGATTAGTGTGGGAGCATTGTTTTCAGTTCATACGGCACTGGCACTAGTAATGAGGTAGAACAGAACAGTTCTGAGTTGATGGGCATGAGGGCTGGAGACAGGGCTTTAATTTTATTTGGAGGTGCATGGGGAGAGTTCTGGAGAGAGGTTTTAAAGCTTAAAAAGCAAGAGGATAGGTGGCATTGCAGGACAACTATTCTGATAATGATTCCAAGAGTGGGACAGGAAGGGATAGTGTGTACAAACAGCGAAACACAGCAGCAAATAGGATTGGTGGGGGGGGGGGGGGGGGGGGGTGTAAGGAGGAGGAGGAGGTGGTGATGAAAAGACAAATTTTCAACAACTCTGAAGTATATATCAAAATTAATGGCTCTCTACTTAAATGTCCAAAGTATTCAGATTAAAATAAAGAATGAACAGCACAACAGGGGTTTTGATCTTAAAGGAACTTTGGGGATATGGTTACAAGGACATCAAAATTGGCATGTCAAAAAGGCAACGCACATGGGTGACTTTAATTTTTCAAATCTACACGAAGATTAAATTGGTAAAGGTAGCCATGAGGAAAAATTAATTGAGCATCTTTGGAACCATTTCCTGGATCTAACTCGGTCAGCCTATTTTAGATCTGGTGTTATATTATTACTTGGTGTTAGAAATTATTTCTGAATATGAATTCCTCTCGGGAATAACATGACACGTTAGAATTCAACATTTCAGAGAATCAAGTGCAAAACAGGGTAATTAAACACAGAAAAGGACCAAGTTGGCTGAATAGAATGGAAAAGGTGTTCAGAAAAAACAAACAGTTGAACAATGGCATAAATTTAAAATTGTGTATGGAACAAGCTGTCAGGGGATGTATTGGAGCCAAGTACAATTACAGCATTTTAAAAGGCATCTGTATAGGTATATGAATAGGAACGGTTCAGAGGGATACGGGCCAAATGCTGGCAAATGGAACTCGATCAGATTGGGATGTCTGGTTGATGTGGATGTGTTGGACTGAAGGGTCTGTTTCTGTGCTGTATGACTCTATGACTGCTTTAAATAGGCATTTGAGTTAGACTCTGGCAGTTGACCATGAAACTAAACAATAAAACTGTATTTGTTTACTTGACTGAAGGTAAATACTAATACAAAATGCTGTTCCATTATTGAAGATAAATAGGTAAAGATAGAGTTAAATAATGCTAATATTTTTGGGTCTCTTTTCCATCCCTTGAGATCTCATATTTTCAGGATACAAGGAAATGAAACAATCATTTCTGTGTTATATACTTTTGTTTACCTCTTGGTTTCATCGATTGTGATTTGTAGTCAACTTTGAATCCAGATGCTTTCTTTCTCCCAGAATGTTTGAACTCTAACAAAAGAGAATGACCTTCAACCACAGGCACTGGTTCTGCTCCACAGAATTTCCCTTTATTTTCTGGAGGAGCTTTAGAAACATCATGAATTTGCAAATAAGCCTTTGAACACTTGAAAGATGCGTGAAAGTTGTAGATAACAATGTTCAGCATTACCTGTTGAAGGGTAACAACATCAGTTAAATAATTAAATATGTCAGTTTTAAATGTATCCTCAGAAAAGAAATGGCAAATCTTGAAGAATTCTAAAGTAAATCTCAAAAGGCAATTCAGAATATCATTAGTTGCGCTGCCTGAACAGCAATACATCATGTTCATGATTTGCAAAAGTTATAGATTTGAGTCTGCAGAATTTTATGAAGCCAGTCATAGACAAGGAAACAGACCCTTCAGTCCAACTCACCCATGCCGACCAAATATCCTAAACTAATCTGGTCCCATTTGCCAGCACTTAACTCATATCTCTCTGAAACCTTCCTATTCATTTAGCCATCCAGATGCCTTTTAAATGTTGTAATTGGACCAGCCTCCACCATTTCCTCTGGCAGCTCTTTCTATATACGCACCATCCTCTGCATGAAAAAGTTGACCCTTAGGTCCCTTTTAAATCTTTCCCCTCTCATCCTAAACCTATGCCGTCTAGTTCTGAACACCCCCACCCCAGGGAAAAGACTTTGTCTATTTACCCTATCCACGCCCCTCATGATTTTGTAAACCTCTATAAGGTCACCTCTCGGCCTCAACGCTCCAGTGAAAACAGCCGCAGCCTATTTAGCCTCTTCCGATAGCTCAAACTCTCCAACCCTGGCAACATCCTTATAAATCTTTTCTGAACCGTCTCAAGTTTCACAACATCCTTCTGATAAATAATGATCATATGCTCTCTGTACAGGTTGGCTGATGTGAAGTGAATGTACAAGATAGCAGAACAAGGGATCTGGTGATCAGAAATGACCACCAGTAACACTTAAAACTAAAACCATACATTAAGAATAGAAACATGGAAAGGAATAGCATTCCTGATGGAGGGTCCTGACCCAAAAAGTCGACTTCCCTGCTCCTCCAATGCTGCCAGACCTGGTGTGCTTTTTCAGCTGACTCTGACCTCCAGCATCTGCAGTCCTTACCATCTCCAAATCGTTGAAAACCATACTGCAAAGCCTCTTCCAAGGATGCCAACTTGAAGATGTTTTCCTTCTCCCTGCATAAAGATCTCAGTGAGGCTCTCTCCCACTGCAACCCCCAGGTTACCTCCTCCACCCTGTAGCTTTAACCACATCCTGAAACAATCCCGCCACTACAGCCATGTCCCCTTCCTCAGTGCCTGTCTATGCAGCTGGCTTATCCACCATGGACTCCAGACAATGTTCAGACAATCTCAATTTGAACCAAACTGCGACAACTGTTATCTATAGTACTTCCAGAGCCTCCAGAAATGTTTCTCTCCATGGATCCTCAGCTCCACACTTGCAGCCATGTGCTGATATCTCCTTTCACTACAGTCAGCCCAGCCTCAACTCAGGGCCTCTCCCCCAGACCTGCAAAGGACCTCTATTGTTCTTCATTCTTAGAAGGATCCATACCCTCAACAAACGCTTTTTATCCACCTTATTGGACATCATAGATTTAAAGTACACCAAACAGTCTCATACCCATCTTCAGACACAGACCTCCTCAACCACCATTTTAAACCCTAACTGATCCAAGACCACCTACTGAATCCGCTTGGAGCCATTAGCCAGGCCTTTGCTCCAGGTGCTTCCACGGATGTCAGCGACCATGCCAATCCCACAGATGCTGCCAGACGTCAACCCTGTGAATGCTGCCGACCATGCCGATCCCGCGAGCGCCGATTCTGCTGACGCCACCGACCACATGATTACTGCTGTTGCCCACATGCTCATTTCCACATACATACCCACTCCTGAAGCAGTCTCCACCCTCAACCCATACTCCAGCTTAACATTCAGCCCCTGTCCTGTATTCACCATCATCCCAGATCCCCCCCCCAACTGAGGACGAATAGTCAGTCCTCAGCAAAGGATTCAAATTCATTCCCCCGCGCAAACACATTTCGCACATGCCACAATGTCAAGCTCTTCTTCTGCCACCTCCACCTCTGTCCCCATTTCTTTAAATGTGAATGCCATCCACCCTCTGTAGACCACTTCTCCCAACTCCAACAAACTCTATCCTCCTGGAGACCGCTGCTCGGCTCCCTACCCTCGCTCGAACTCAGCCATCGCAACATCAATCACCTGAATCTCTCCACCCCTCTTACCCGCTCCAACCCTATCCCATTGGAACGTGCAGCCACACCAATCTCATGATCAAACCAGCTGACAAGGGTGGGGGGCCGTGGTGGTACATTGCTGAGGCCAGACGCCAACTCTCTGACCCCTTCTCCTACCATCCCCTCAATCATGACCCCACCTCTCAACAATCTCCCAAACCTCATCACCATGGGAGATCATCCATCCACAGCCTCCAACCTGATAGTTTCTCAATCCTGCACCGCCCTTTTCTATCTCCTACCAGTCCTGCTGGAGGGACCCGACCCAAAATGTTGACTTCCCTGTTCCTCCAATGCTGCCTCACCTGCTGTCCCTTTGCAGCTCCACATTTTATCAAGTAGTTTTTTCAAATCAATTTAATGATCAATAATTCATTTTTAATATTTGGAAAACCCCATCTGGTTGGGGAGGGAAACTGTTATCCTTACCTGGTCTGGCCTACATGTGACTCCAGTCCCACAGCAATGTGGTTGACTCTTAACAGCCCTCTGGTCAATTAGAGATGGGTAATAAATGCTGGCCTAGCCCGTGTCAGCCTCATCCCGTTAATTAAAAAAATACGTTTGCTTTGGAGATCCTACAGGAAAGGCAGTGTGTGAGGAGGTAGTCTGATTGTCCAGTAAGGTTCAGTGAAGGTTGGGCATTGTCATTGGCTAGAAAACCAATTGCTTCCTGACTCTTCCCAATTAAATCTAGCAGGAAAAGGATCAAGATGGCTTCCTACCTCTAAAGTAAGTGAAGCTCCTAAAAAAAGCCACATTTAGAATTACCTGTTGATATTTTACCAGCAGAGGGGGCAGGCTGCTAGATGTCCCATGGTTAGCCTACAATTTGCCTAAGGTACAGACCAGCTGACAATTGGCTCCCTTCCCTTTAAACCAACTTTTCTCCCTTTTCTTATTGTGTCGTGTTGGACCCAATCATGTCCCTTATGCCAGTATTGCAGAGCTACTTAGATCTTCCTCATCCTGAGGCCTTCACCAGTACCAGCTAGGACCAGTGCTCCTATTGGTGCTGTTTCATTACACTTAAGATCCACCTCATTGGCCAGCAGTTCTCAGAGGCAGGTCATGTACCCTATCAGGAATCTCACTGCTGACCAAGAGTGCCTAATTGGCTTTTGATTGCATTGGGTTACTTGTAATAGGCTGCAGTAGGGATATCGACGTCCAGTTGGTGGATGGGTTCCCAACCTTTGCCAATATGTACAGTGCCTACATTCTGCTTTGAAACCTGACCTACAGGTATTGTAAGTAATATTCCTGTGAACTTAGAGGAGTTCATCCTCAATAATACTTTACTGATGGGCTCATCTTCTAAAAGAAAATTAGACATCCCACATTTCCTGCTCCAAATGGAGTAGGAATTGGGCAAATTGTGGTTAGGTTCCAGCTTTTTGAATTTTTAATCTCTTTTCTATCCTGCTTATCCTAGGAGCTTACATGACACTACTGTATTTTAAAATTTTTCACCAAATGCGCTTCATGACTTCCACAATAGTGCAATGCACTCAGTCTTATTTGGCAGTACTTCCAAACCCACAACCTAAAAGCACAAGAACATCAGATGCAACTGCACAATGTCTTTCCACTCACAAACCATCTAGACTTTAATATTCTTTCAATGTGGTTCATCAAAATCCGGGAACTCTCTGCACAATAGCCCTCTAAAACTACACACCAAAACAGCTCAAAAAGGTAGCTCATTATCACATTCATAGGGCAACTGGGGATGTGCAGAAAATACTTTGTATAAACAAATACATTTCAGGAGCATACACTGGAATGGAATAAGTAAATATTTCAAGCGTGGTAGAAATCTGCTTTTCCAAGGGCATGTTTGTATCAGAGCTGGTACCAGGAGTTGTTTTCTCATAGGACCTGCCTCTTGTTAAAGTCATATATTTGAATATGGGTGAAAAATGCATAATCTAGGATTTTCTATAAATTAGTCAACTACAGGCAACAGTGCAATAATTTCTGACTGCCTAACCTATTGACAATGCTACTGTCAAAGGTATTCCATCAACTGCAGCACTTCGTTCATACTGGGCTAAATGTTGCTCTTAATAGTAGATTTGCTGTGGGACAAGGCTCTTGACAATTCCTCTGACTCCACTGTGATGGAGGCATATTTCTCTTAGTCAGTTATAACAGAATTCAAAGAAGTCACCAAAAATAAAGAGAATTTAGCAGTGTCACAGTGATTGACATTAAAGGGATGGAAAAGGGTCAAAAAGTGATTTTTTAAATCATTTAATCAGACATCTCCAGGATTGAGTGAAGACAGCCAACACAAACTAAATGATGCTCCTGGATTGCAGAGAAGAGAGCACTTTCCAACTTCCTTTTAAACATAATGGCTGGAAGTTCAACTCTAGAAGGTCCTTTTGGGAATCTGCCTGCACCCAAACGATTTGGCATTGCACTCACACATTCATATGAAATAAGCTGAGAAGCATATTCTGAAGCTGTGTTACATAATCTGAACAGCCCTCAAATTGGAAATAGCTCTTGCTTATATGCCAGATTCCACACTTAGGCTACAAACCAGAAGATTCTACCCCACTAGTTTTTTAAAAAGGTGAAAAATACTTCAAAATAAATTCATGCACTGTGATCCATAACTGTTAACAGATCTAAAACTATGTTTCATTGTGTTACAAGCATACCTTATGCAAGCTTTTTGACTGGACAAGCCAAAAACAGCTTGACTCTTCCTCTGTTTTTGATGAACTTTTATATTCAATTACACCATTTTTTGATTCAGAAGTAAGTATCATATCCCCACATTGAACTGGAAAATGGAAGAATATGACATATTAAAGCATGTTGAAAAGGATATTAATTTTCACTTATAGCTCTATAAAATTGAGAACAGAACATTGAGAATGCTAATAAAATATTACCGAATTGATACAAAGCACTAAATCCCGTACTTTCTTTTATGCCATTCGATAAAAATATAAATAACAACGTTGGGGATTTAGAGATCACTGCTGGAGCTATCTGGCCACAAACTGGTCCCATAATAATTGGTGAGTTTGTTGTAGCACCATCATAAATCCCTACATGCGAACGACTGCAACCTAAGAATTCTTGAACATGAAAATACTTGAATTGCAAGAGAACCTACAAAAATAATGAGATTTAATAATTAAGTTCAAAGATTTTATTCAGGAAACTATAATAGAATAAATAGATGACCATCACAAATATTTCTTGTATAATATGAAATGATGAACAAAGAACAGTACAGCAAAAGAACAGGCTCTTTGACTCATCAAGATTGTGTAGACACACATAATGCCTTTATAAACAAAAAACTTTTTGCCTCTATGGTATCCATACCCCTCTATTCCATATATTTGTCGAGATGCCTTTTAAATGTTCCTATTATATCCGCCACCACCCCCTCCTCTCAAAGTGTATTTCAGGCACTTACCACCCTCTGTGTAGAAATCTTGCCTCTCACATCTTGTTTAAGTTTACACCTTATAACCTTAAACCTATGTCCCTTAGTAATTGACATTTCCACCACAGGGAAAATACTCTGACTATCCATTCTATCCAACCTTTCATAATTTTATAAACTTTTATCAGGTCACCCCTCATCCTTCGAAGTTCAAATGAAATCAAATCAAATTTATCCAATCTCTCTTCATAGTTAATTCCCTCTAAACCAGGCAACATTCTAGTAAACTGTACCTGTACCCTCTCCAAAGCTTCCATATCTTCTGGTAACCAGAAATGTGCACAATATTCCAAATACAACCTGACTAAAGTTCTATACAGCTGCAACATAACTTGCCAATTTTTATACTCTATGCTCTGACTGATGAAGGGAAACATGCCATAAGCCTTCCTGACCACTTCTTCCATTTATGTTGCCACTTTCAGGGAACTGTGGGCCTGTACGCTTAGATCCCTCTGTACATTGATCTGACAAAGGGGTCTGGTGTTTACTGTATATTTCCTTTCTACATTAGATCTCCAAAAATGCATCTGAAATAACTCCACAGAGGTCACCAAGTCATCAAGTCACCCTTTATTTATAAGTACATAGTACTTCATACTGGTCCAGCTTCCTCAGTGCCAGCTCCTTGAGTGAGTTAACACCTGACCGTTCTGTTTACATTTGTCCGCCTTGATTCCCTGATTGGATGTTCTAACAGTCCCACTCAGGGAACTCATATTCTATGAGGTCCACTTGGCTGACCTTGTCACAAACACTACATCCCTCCCCCTCCAGTCTAGGGATGTAGGCCTGTTCTTTATCTTGTAACCTCTCCTAGGCATTTTCACACTGGGTTCAGCTCCTCCTCCTCAGATACAGGCAGTCTGTACCAGACCATGGCATGCTTCTTGAGCCCATACCATCTTAGAAGGAATTCATCCTCTTCTCCAGGCAGTAAAGGCGTTGAGGTTCCAACATCCACCTTGCCCATCTCAGACTCCGAGGTTTCTTCAACACTAAATGGAGGGAGAGAACCCATGGGTTCCAGCAATGTGGGAAGAGTTCAGCCAGTATCTGGTGGTGACCTTTGCTCATGACAATCACGCTTCTTGCTTCCAGAGACTGATATTGTCAGCGGTGACCAAAAGGATGTCCAGAAAGTTTAAAACAGAATGGACTCTTCCAGCAGTGGCACCACTGGTGGTGTATTTGCCAGTGGAAGGTGGGTGAAGGCATCTGCATTTGCTACTTTCCCTTCCGGACAGTTTCGAAAAGTAGAAAAACAGCAGGTCAGGTAGTATCCGAAGAGCAGGAGAATCGACATTTCAGGCATAAGCCCTTCATCAGGAATGTGGGACTGGGGTTGTGTGGGGGTGGGGTTGTGGGGGGATGCGGGGGTGGGGGGGAAGGAGGTGAAGGGGGCTGAGAGATAAATGGGAGGGTGGGGGCTGTTGGGGGGGGAAGGTAGCTGGGAAAGTGATAGGCAGATGCAGGTGGGGGGTGATGGTAACAGGTCGGAATGGAGGGTGGAGTCGATAGATGGGAAGGTCCCAGACAGTGTTCCAACTTGTAGTTATGCACTTTGAATGAGAGGCTACCATTGAATTCAACATATGGGGACCCTGTCCTCTTTGAGAAGACCTATTGGGGATTTGTGGTCTGTTACTGTTACAAATTTACATCCATGAAGCTATTAGTGGCAATTTCTCATTCCAAAGATGACCGTCAAACCATACTTCTCTATCCAGGCATATTTGCCTCTGCATCAGCCAAAGTCCAGGAAACAAGCAATATTGGGCATTCCTTTCTATTGGGCCATCTATGAGCCAATATTGCCCTGATACTGCATGGGGAGGAATTGCATATCAGCAACAGATCTCATTTGGGATTGCAATGTCCTAACACCTTAGATGATGATAGCTGCTTTTTCACTTCCCTAAAGGCAATATTTTGGCATCAACACCATTTCCAAGGCTGACCTTTTCAATAGCAGATGTAAGGGTGCCAGGATGGAGGCCAAGTTATGTATGAACTTTCTGTAATAATTTACCAATCCAAGGAAAGACCTAAGCTTCAGTACAGATGTGGGAACCCTTACTTTATCTTCCAACAGATGTAACCTGGTCCAGTCAATTCTGTAGTCCAAGTAAATCACATGGGGTGCCTGGAACACACATTTTACCTTCTAAGGTGCAAGGTGCATGCCTTCCTTGTCTAAGGATGATGTCCAAGTTCTCTAAGTGCTCCTTATTGGTCTTCCCTGTTATTAGGACTTCATCCAGATAAATGATGACTGGGGGTAGACCTTGTAAAATGTCCTTCATCATCCACTGAAAAACAGTACAGGTTGATGATACCCAAATTGCAGTCTCAAATATTGCAGGATATTTCTGAGAATGCTCACCTTATCGCAATTGCAGTTATGCGTGGCTTATGTCCATCACATGTGAGGAATTGGATATTTATCCAGCTGCGAGCGGCAGTTTATCATTTGTTTAAAATTCCCACAGGGGGATCCAAGATGGCGGCGACCCAGCAAGATTGAGTCTATAGTGCTCCTCCCAAGACTTGGGTATAGTGGGTCACCCACCCCCTACCAAGCTCACCAAATCATTTATAATAGTTGTGTAATTTAATTAGTTGTGTAATATTACATTTAAACAATTTAATCCTAAGTTAAAATAACTAAAGGGAAGGGAGCCTGCAGCTCTCAGCAAGCAGGAACCCCTCCCCCACCCTCTCCAGCTGCAGCAGAGGCGTCCACAGCCGCCCCGGGGGACTTACCAACAGTAACAAGCCTTGCAGAAATGCTTTCCAAGCTTGACTCAAAGATCGATGCCTTTATTGCAGAATCCAGAAATCGTTGGGAGTCGCTCTCGGCCGCGCTGAAGAAGCACGACCGTGAAATTGATGAAATTCAACGCCGAGTCGGAGGGGCGGAGCTAAAGGCCGCGACCTCCGAAACCACAGCTCAATCGGCCGTGGATCAGGTCCGGACTCTCGAGCAGCGAGTCCGGACCTTGGAAAATCATATTGACGACCTCAATAATTGAGGTCGCCGATAAAATATTCGTTTGCTGGGCCTTCCCGAACGGGAAGAGGAAGGCCAGCTTACAGCATTCCTGGAGCAGTGGCTGCCACAGCTTTTAAATCTGGAAGCTGGATCAGGCCAGGTAAGGGTAGAATGGGCCTACCGGGTCGCAATACGCGGGCCCGGCTCGAACCAGCGCCCACGTCCGGTCCTGTTCCGGCTGCAGAGCTACAAGGAGAGGCAGATACTCCTAGAAGCCTCTAGAAATCTCGGAAAAGACCCCCAAGCCATGATCTACAAAGGATCCAAGATAATGCTATTTCAGGACTTTTCCCCGGTTCTGGTTCGAAAGAGGAAGGCATTCGACGAGGTGAAGAAGCGTTTAAGGGACTTAAATATTCAGTACTCCTTACGCTACCCAGCGATGTTACGCTTTAACCATGAAGGATCCGTATATAACTTTGGATCACCAGAAAAGGCTAAGGAATTCTTGTACTCTCTTAGATAAACTGTAAGACATAATGGATGTTGGTCTGCCTTTCCCCCCCGCTTTGGTTTATATCCCCCCCTTTTTTTTTCTCTTACCTTACTGTTTAATATTATCATGGGGGGTGGGGAGAGGGATTTGATTTTCTCCCCCGGGGTTGTTTTCTGTTATTATTTTATGTATATATGAGGGATGTATGTATATGTGTGTATATATATATATATAAAAGCTGGGGGGTTTGGTTAATGTTGGTGGGGGGAGGTAGTTACCTTATTCAATTTTACCTCTGTCTCTAGGAGCGGGGTTGTTTTCCCTTCGTTATTTTGTATTATCATATTTAATTATTATTTGTTGAGGTGGTAATTTTATAGTTATATGTTTATATATGGTATTAACATTACCAAATATACCCAGGTGTTGGTATGGGTGGGGGTAGGGTGCTCACTGTTAACTCTAGCTTTGTATTATATTTGAATTCTCCTCATTTTATTGAGGAGTGCCTGGGTCAAGGGTGGGGCATTGGTTGGGAGAGGATATGAGGGACTTCTGGAGAGGAAGTGATGCCCCCTGGGAACAAGGGGGAAAGTCTCCACTTAGATACGTTTTATATTTTTTTTATGTAGAAATAGGTTTTTACTGTATTGTTGTGGGTGTATTAAAGAGGCTTTATTTTTGTAAATTTTACATGTTCTACGCTCGGGATGTTCTGGATAGGGTTCCCCCTCCCGAGGGGTCTCGGATTGGCCCAGAGGATTATGGTTGATCAGTCGGTTAAGTGGTGCACCTGGAATGTCAAGGGGAGTAATTCGCCAGTCAAAAGGAAGAAAATATTATCAAATCTTAAGAAGGAAAGAGTTGATATAGCTCTCCTACAGGAGACACACCTGTCAGATAAAGAACACTTGAAATTACGACAGGGCGGATTTGATCAGGCCTTTTTTTCTTCTTTTAGCTCAAAAAGCAGGGGAGTTGTTATTCTTGTTCGGAAGAATTTCCCTTTCAAAATCCTAAAGCAGATAAAATACGAATCTGGATGATATATCTTGATTAAAGCCCTCATAAATGGTGAGGAATATGGAATTTTAAATTTGTACTGCCCCCCGGCACACCCCTTTAAATTTATAACGGAAGCCTTTTCAAAATTGATGGCTTTTGATGCCCGTCATATAATTATAGGGGGAGACTTTAATTGTATTATGGATCCGGAAATAGATAGGATTCCCAAGAGTACTGCAGGAGTATCTCCCAGATCCAGACAATTGATGGATCTGAACAAAGAATTAGGATTAGTAGATGTATGGAGATGTCTTCATCCACAGGGTAGAGATTTTTCTTTCTACTCTAATCCACATAAATGTCATACCAGAATTGATACGTTTTTTGCCCCCTCGATTTTTTAAAATTCCATATCATCCTGTAAAATAGGTAATATAGCAATTTCTGACCACGCTGCTGTACATATGGAAACTAAGACGAGGAACAATGGGACATCCCCTCGGCATTGGCGTATGGACCCCTTCCTAATGAAAGATAGTAAATTTGTAAAGTACTTCTCTCAAGAATTTAAAACTTTTTTAGAAATTAATTCAGGTACAGCTAGCAACCCGTCAATGATGTGGGAGACCATCAAAGCTTACATGCGAGGCTTGATCATCTCCTACTCAGCGACCCAGAAGAAATTAAAGGGAGAACAACAGCGTCTGCTTGAAGCCCGCTTAAAAGCGGCTGAAATAGCATACACTGATAGACCTTCTATTATTAAATTGCAAAGGATTACAGCTCTTAGGACAGCTCTAAACACTACACTTACTCAAACGGCTAAGAGGGAAATATTATTTGCAAAGCAAAGGTAATATGAATATGGCGACAAACCGGGTAGATACTTAGCATTTCTTGCAAAGAAAAAAAAGGCCCCTCAGACTATTATGTCTATCAAGGAAAGTACGGGTATTTTGACTCATGATCACAAAAAGATTAATGCGACCTTAAGAGAATTTTATTCTGAGTTATATAAATCACAGGATTGTGAAGATAAGACGAAGAGGATGCAGTCATTTTTTAAAAATTTGACTTTTCCAGGCCTAACTCCGGAACAAGTATTGGTCCTAAATGCTCCTCTTACACCCCAAGAAATAGTTGATGCAATTAGGCACCTTCAAAATGGTAAGGCGTCGGGCCCAGATGGTTTTCAAGCTGAATTCTATAAAGAATTTACAGAAATACTGGTTGGTCCACTTACGGACATGTATAACTATGCATATAGTCAGGGCTGTCTCCCGCCTTCGCTGAAAGAGGCAAATATCTCTCTTATCCTTAAAAAAGGAAAGGACCCAGAAGATTGTACATCATACAGACCAATATCCTTGCCAAATGTAGATTTTAAAATCCTCTCTAAAACGTTAGCACTGAGACTAGAAAGGATACTGCCACATATTATAAAGGAGGATCAGACGGGGTTTATTAAGGGCTGTAGATCATCCAATAATGTTAGAAGGGCTCTGAATATGATACAAGCTTGTCATCAGGGAAAGATACCAGGAGTAGTGGTTTCATTAGACGCGGAAAAGGCATTTGATAGGGTCGAATGGTCATATTTGTTTTACACATTGGAGAGGTTTGGCGTTGGACAGGTGTTTACCAAATGGGTCTCAACATTGTATAGTGATCCCAAAGCAGTTGTGGTTACCAATGGATTAGGTTCGGATAGCTTCAGTGTGGGTAGGGGCTGCCGTCAGGGATGTCCCCTCTCGCCATTGTTATTCACACTAATAATTGAACCACTAGCAGAAGCTATACGAGCTGATCCTAATATAGTGGCCCCAAGGATTGGTACAGGTAAACATAAAATTACCCTTTACGCAGATGATGTTCTTCTATTCCTCAGTAACCCTTTGATGTCCATACCTCGCTTAATCCAAGTTATTAATACATTTAGTGCATTCTCAGGCTATAAAATTAATTTTTCAAAATCGGAGGCTATGCCAATGGGTGGCCTTGCTATGATACCCCGCTTAGCGGACGGATCCCTTTTTCCCTTTCGCTGGTCCCTGGAGGGTTTCTTATATTTAGGCATTTTTATTACTCCAGTATTTGGTCAGTTGTATAAGGCTAATTTTGTGTATTTACTGGAAAGGATAAGGCAGGACCTCCAGCGATGGGGAGACCTACCAATTTCCTGGTTGGGTAGAATAGCATTAATCAAAATGAATGTCCTGCCCCGTCTCCTATATCCTATGAGAATGCTTCCGGTGATGTTGCCGAGGACGGCTTTATGTAAATGAAATGGCTGGCTGAGTTCCTTTATCTGGAATCATAGGCGGGCCCTCATTAAGCTGAAGAAGCTACAGCTTCCACAGGCAAGGGGTGGATTGGACTTCCCAGACTTTAGGAAATATCAGTTAAGTTCCCTATTAAGTTACATAGCTGATTGGGTCTTATCTGACCTGCAATCAATCTGGCTGGACATCGAGGCTTCTCAAGTAAAATACCCACTTATTAACCTTTTATTCTCAGACAAGAGGAAAATCATTACAGATCACTGTAAAAACCCTATAATACTAAATACAATCAAGGCTTGGAATATAATGTGGCAAAATGAGGGTAATTCACATAAAACATCCCCCTATGCACCGATAGTGGGAGCATGGGGATTCCAACCGGGGTTAACAGATGCCACTTTTAAACTCTGGAGATCCAGGGGTATCTCATGTCTAGGGGATCTATTTAAAGATGGGGTCCTGATGTTTTTCGAACAGCTGCGTCAGAAATTCGGATTACCCAATGGAGACCTCTTTCGATACTTCCAAATTCAAGATTATATACAGAAGAAGACTACGTTATTAGATAGTCTTTATAAATCCGATAGAGAATGTAGTGTCCTACGACCAGTGGGGGTATCTTCCGTCAGTACTATTTATCATTTACTACATGATGAAGTATCGGGAGATATGGATAATCTGCTTAAAACATGGGATCAGGATTTGGGACTAGAAATCTCCACAGAAACGTGGAATGATATTTGGGAAAATGCTAGAAGAATTACTATTTGTAACAGAACCCAGGCTATCCAGCTGAAGATACTTCATAGGGCCCATATAGCACCGGATCGATTGGCAAAATTTAAGGCAGGAGCATCTCCAATGTGTCCTAAATGCAAAATGGAGGTGGGCACTCTTGTACATTGCCTATGGACCTGACATAAGATCCGTAGATATTGGACTAAAGTAGCAAGTACCCTGACAGAAATTTTAGGAACAGAAATTAAAGTGGACCCTGTATCTCTCCTCTTGGGCTTTTCGAACTTTCCCTCCCTGGACACATACGGGAAGAGACTATTTTCTATTCTTTCTTTCTGTGCAAGGAAAAATATTTTGGTGAACTGGGTGGCTGAGGGCCCCCCTGGACTTTCAAATTGGCACAGACTAATTATGGAATGTATTCCCCTTGACTTCCTTACAAATATGGTGCACCAAAAGACCGAATTATTTTATAAAATATGGCAGCCCTTTTTGAATTACATAAATACAGATATTTTGGCTATCCTAACAAGGGCTTTTATTTAATTGAGATTACAAACCTGGCTGGTCCGCGGCCCCTCGGGGGAGGAATCCCGCACGAATACGGGTTTTATTATATCTGATGCTAACACATCCCGAGCATGTAAGAGACTTAAATATACACCCTGGTTAGTTGTAGGTTAGATTAGTAGATAGTTGAGTTTTGTTTGTTTTTTTTCTTCTTTTTTTCTTTTTGGTTTTTTTTTGTTGTTTTGTTTTTTTTGTTAAATTTTGGCTATTGTATATTTGAGCTAATTGTATATCAATGTTTATATCTGAGAGTTTTGTTTATTTTTGTAAAAATGTTAAATTTCTAATAAAAATATCTATTAAAAAAAAAATTCCCACAAAGGAGAATCGAACCATCAGGCTTCACAATTTGTAAAACTGGTGCAGCCAAACTGTTCTGATTTGATAATTCCTTTGTCTTCCAGCCTCCTGATTCCTGCTTCTGCTTTTGCACATGAGGCAAATGGTACAGGGTAGGCCTTGCAGAATTATGAGTTACAACATGATTCTGCAAGGCCTACCTTTTACCATTCATTCCTGATGAAGGGCTTTTGCCCAAAACGTCGATTTTCCTGCTCCTTGAATGCTGTGCTTTTCCAGCACCACTCAAATCTTGACTCTGATCTCCAGCATCTGCAGTTCTCACTTCTGTTATGACACAGGGTAAACTCTCCTGCTCAATTTAACCCAGCAACACAGAAAAGATTTATCCCGTGCAGTAATCTGTGAAAATCCGAGAGGACAAGAACTATTTAAAATTAACAACTTTATTTCTTAAGGCATAACAGAGAATAATTAACGAACAACTATTTACAACTTCTTCCTCTAACCTATCTTTTACCTTCCCCTTCTATAATACTAGTTTGATAAAACCTCTGATTAAGATTTATAAAACAAAACTTCTTATCTCAAAACCAGGCAGCTTTTAGTTCTTCTCTGTATTCCGGTCATTTCTTCTTTTTGGGGATTCTGCCTCACAGATTACTGATCGATAAAGATACCATTAAAAGAACTATTATTCAGACCGTCTTTACATGCTGGTAGCTTGGCAATTCTCCTCTTAACTGTTCAATTTTCCTGGTCCTATACCCCCAAAGAATCGGATTGTGTCATTGGCCTTTAAGATTGTCAATATACTCAATTCAAACTTGATTGGAATTTGGTATTTTCGGAGTATAATTTAAACTGATTGGCCAAATTCAAATTTATTTTTGTCTCGTAGCAACTTAGCCAGTGCTTTCTGTTCTGAGCTAAATGTTACATTGTAAATTCTCCAGCACTCAGAGTGCTTGGCAAGTCCTTCACTCTCTTAAATGTACAGTACATTTCTACACCTTCATAACACATGGAATTGCTTCCTGGTTAACATGCAAAATGGCCTTGGTTCCTTTGATAGTTCCTGGACCTTCCTGAAATAATCTGGGTATTTAATTAGGACTTCACTCAGGCAGCCATTTTCTAATCAAAAAATGTTGAGCCAATCCAGGTGACTCTTTCTCAACAAATTTCACCCCATCAAGCTTGGGCCCAAGCCTTTTACAACAATTACTGGTAACAGAACCAGCTGTTTCTCATACGAGACTGGAACCGAAGTTGTACCCCTAACCTGTAAATGTTTCCCGGTACATGTTCTCAGTCTAGCCAAGGGCTTACGTAAACTTAAGGGTTGGAATCCAGAGTGAATTTTGTTAAAGACAGGTTCTGCAATCGCTAACACAGCTGCACTGCTATCAATCTCCATTAGAACCAGCTGACTGTTCAACCAGATGTTTATTTTGATTTGATCTAATTTGGATTTCACTGAGCAATTTAAATGTTCCAGCCAGATGTAGGTGAGCGTACCGGACACAAGTACAATGGCTTGCCAGCCTGGATCCTCAAGAAAATATTAACTGTTTGCCTGAGGCTTGGCTTTGTTTTGGGTTTTGCTTTGGGCTGACCTAGCATCTCTCTGTTCAGGAAATGTCCTGACTGAAACTGAGGCTATGCAATTGCCTTAACTGAAGTGCTGTGCCTCAAGCTCAGTTGTACTGCTTGTTTGAGGTCCACTTGGTCTTCAGCTAGTAGGAGCTTTTAATCCCATATATAAAACAGTCTCTCAGCATCTCATTCAGGGTTAAACCAAAGTCACATGCCTCTGCTAGTCATCTTAACCTCGTCAAAAATCCCAACATGGATTTCCCTGGTTCTCATATTGCTGAGTAAAACTGATAGCATCTCAAATGAGAGGAGGCTTCAGTTTGTAATATTCCTAAACCAAATCAGTCAAATCCTGAAAGGTTTTAGTATCTGGTGCCTCAGGAAAAGTTGGGCTCCTAATAACCAAAAAAGCTGTGTGTCCACAAGCTGTCAGAATTACTCATAACTTTTCATCTGCCCCAATGTCATTTGCCTGGATAAAAAGCACATTCTTTCACATATTCAGCCCAGTCTTTGACGGCAGAATTGAATGAGTCAAGTTTCCCAACTAACAGCATGACGTTAGAAATTCCAATTGCTATTTTATACAGGAATAGTAAATAAACAATATTTCCAACTTTGGAGAGGACAGTGCAAGAAGTTGCAAAATCCAATGAAAGTATTAGGTAGAGTCGCAGATAGAAAGGATAGTGAAGAGGGCATTTGGTATGCTTTCCTTTATTGGTCAGAGTATTAAGATAGGAGTTGGGAGGTCATGTTGTGGCTGTACAAGCAAATTTCTTTAGGCATTCATTTTTTCTCTTGTCGCCATTGAAGTAACTCACAAAGGCTGGTATCCCATCATCAAGTCACCCTTTGTCTACATGTGCATTTTTACTATGTTCTTGACTTCTGAATCTTGGGTAGAAATATTTTATGCAATTTGCAAACATAGAACAGACTAGGTGGTTCCTTTTATAAACTAAAATGCCTATTAATGCACTGAGCTGACAAGTTCTAATTCCTAGGAGAAAGTGAGGACTGCAGATGCTGGAGATCAGAGCTGAAAATGTGTTGCTGGAAAAGCGCAGCAAGTCAGGCAGTATTTAAGGAGCAGGAGAATTGATGTTTCGGAGCAGGAGCACTTCTTCAGGAATGAGGAAAGTGTGTCCAGCAAGCTAAGATAAAAGGTAGGGAGGAGGGACTTGGGGGAGGTATGTTGGAAATGCGATAGGTGGAAGGAGGTTAAGGTGAGGGTGATAGGCCGGAATGGGGGTGGGGGCAGAGAGGTCAGGAATAAGATTGCAGGTTAGGAAGGTGGTGCTGAGTTCGAGGATTGGGACTGAGACAAGATGGGGGAGGGGAAATGAGGAAACTGGAGAAATCTGAGTTCATCCCTTGTGGTTGGAGGTTTCCTCGGCAGAAGATGAGGCGCTCTTCCTCCAGCCATCGTGTTACTATGGTCTGGCGATGGAGGAGTCCAAGGAGCTGCATGTCCTTGGTGGAGTTGGAGGGGGAGTTGAAGTGTAGAGCCATGGGGTGGTTGGGTTGATTGGTCCAGGTGTCCCAGAGGTGTTCTCTGAAATGTTCCGCAAGTAGGCGGCCGGTCTCCCCAATATAGAGGAGGCCACATCGGGTGCAGAGGATGCAGTAAATGAGGTGTGTGGAGGTGTAGGTGAATTTGTGGTGGATATGGAAGGATCCCTTGGGGCCTTGGAGGGAAGTAAGGGGGGAGGTGTGGGTGCAAGTTTTGCATTTCTTGCGGTTGCAGGGGAAGGTGCCGGGAGTGGAGGTTGAGTTGGTGGGGTGTGTGGACCTGACGAGGAAGTCACAGAGGGAGTGGTCTTTTCAGAACGCTGATAGGGGAGGGGACGGAAATATATCCCTGGTGGTGGGGTCCGTTTGGAGGTGGCAGAAATGATGACGGATGATATGATGTATATGGAGGTTGGTGGGGTGGTAGGTGAGGACCAGTGGGCTTCTGTCCTGGTGGGGATTGGAGGAGCGGGAAGTGGAGGAGATGCAGTGGAGAGCATCGTCACCACGTCTGAGGGGAAATTGCGGTCTTTGAAGAAGGAGGCCATCTGGGTTGTACGGTATTGGAACTAGTCCTCCTGGGAGCAGACGCGGCGGAGACAAAGGAATTGGGAATATGGGATGGCGTTTTTACAGGGGGCAGGGTGGGAGGAAGTGTAGTCTAGGTAGCTGTGGGAGTCGGTCGATTTATAGTAAATGTCCATGTTGATTTGGTCGCCCGAGATAGAAATGGAGAGGTCTAGGAAGGGGAGGGAGGAGTCTGAGACGGTCCAGGTAAATTTGAGGTCGGGGTTGAAGGTGTTGGTAAAATCCATAAACCTGACTGCCCCGGCCGACCCATTGTCTCAGCCTGCTCCTACCCCACCGAACCCATCTCTGCATACCTCGACACGGTCCTGTCCCTCTGAGTCCAAGAACTCCCCACCTACGTTCGGGACACCACCCACGTCCTCCACCTCCTCCATGATTTTCGGTTCCCCGGTCACCAACGCCTTATCTTCACCATGGACATCCAGTCCCTGTACACCTCCATCCCCCATCACGAAGGACTCAAAGCCCTCCGCTTCTTCCTTTCCCGCCGTACCAATAGGTACCCTTCCACTGACACCCTCCTTCGACTGACTGAACTGGTTCTCACCCTGAACAACTTCTCTTTCCAATCCTCCCACTTCCTCCAAACCAAAGGAGTAGCCATGGGCACCTGCATGGGCCCCAGCTATGCCTGCCTCTTCATAGGATACGTGGAACAGTCCATCTTCCGCAGCTTAACTGGCACCACCCCCCACCATTTCCTCCGCTACATCGATGACTGTATCGGCCCTGCCTCGTGCTCGCATGAGGAGGTTGAACGGTTCATCTACTTTACCAACACCTTCCACCCTGACCTCAAATTCACCTGGACCGTCTCAGACTCCTCCCTCCCCTTCCTAGACCTCTCCATTTCTATCTCGGGCGACTGAATCAACATGGATATTTACTATAAACCGACCAACTCCCACCCTGCTCTCTGTAAAAACGCCATCCCATATTCCCAATTCCTTCGTCTCCACCGCATCTGCTCCCAGGAGGACCAGTTCCAATACCGTACAACCAGATGGCCTCCTTCTTCAAAGACCGCAATTTCCCCCCAGACGTGATCGATGATGCTCTCCACCGCATCTCCTCCACTTCCCCCTCCTCCGCCCTTGAGCCCCGCCCCTCCAATCGCCACCAAGACAGAACCCCACTGGTCCTCACCTACCACCCCACCAACCTCCATATACATCGTATCATCCGTCATCATTTCCGCCACCTCCAAACGGACCCCACCACCAGGGATATATTTCCGTCCCCTCCCCTATCAGCGTTCTGAAAAGACCACTCCCTCGTCAGGTCCACACCCCCCACCAACCCAACCTCCACTCCCAGCACCTTCCCCTGCAACCGCAAGAAATGCAAAACTTGCACCCACACCTCCCCCCTTACTTCCCTCCAAGGCCCCAAGGGACCCTTCCATATCCACCACAAATTCACCTTCACCTCCACACACATCATTTACTGCATCCACTGCACCCGATGTGGCCTCCTCTATATTGGGGAGACAGGCCGCCTACTTGTGGAATGTTTCAGAGAACACCTCTGGGACACCTGGACCAACCAACCTAACCACCCCGTGGCTCAACACTTCAACTCCCCCTCCCACTCCACCAAGGACATGCAGCTCCTTGGACTCCTCCATCGCCAAACCATAGCAACACGATGGCTGGAGGAAGAGCACCTCATCTTCCGCCTAGGAACCCTCCAACCACAAGGGATGAACTCAGATTTCTCCAGTTTCCTCATTTCCCCTCCCCCATCTTGTCTCAGTCCCAATCCTCGAACTCAGCACCACCTTCCTAACCTGCAATCTTATTCCTGACCTCTCTGCCCCCACCCCCATTCCGGCCTATCACCCTCACCTTAACCTCCTTCCACCTATCGCATTTCCAACGCCCTTCTCCCAAGTCCCTCCTCCCTACCTTTTATCTTAGCCTGCTTGGCACACTTTCCTCATTCCTGAAGAAGGGCTCATGCCTGAAACGTCGTTTCTCCTGCTCCTTGGATGTGCCTGACCTGCTGCACCTTTCTAGCAACACATTTTCAGTTCTAATTCCTAATCAACTTTGGAGTTTTAAAACTTTTAGATTAGATTACTGACAGTGTGGAAACAGGCCCTTCAGCCCAACAAGTCCACACTGACCCACCGAAGCGCAACCCACCCATTCCCCTACATTTACCCCTTTACCTAACACTACAGGCCAATTCACCTGACCTGCACATCTTTGGACTGTGGGAGGAAACCGGTGCACCCAGAGGAAACCCACGCAGACACGGGGAGAATGTGCAAACTCCACACAGTCAGTCGCCTGAGTCGGGAATTGAACTCGGGTCTCTGGCGCTGCGAGGCAGCAGTGCTAACCACTGTGCCACCGTGCCGCCCCAACTTCTGTTGGAATTTGTAAATTGTTTGAGTTGCAATCATTAAATGGACAGAAGGAATAAAACAATTTCCTCTTGCAGGGAGTCGAAGATGTTGAGGTAACCACTAGTGATCTGAGGCTTCTGAGGCTTCACATGCCTGAAAAATTAGTGCTGTTTCTCCTTTCATAAAAGGTACCGGAGCTACTGAGTATTCCCAGCAGCTTTATTTGGAGGAGAATGTTGGGACCATTTGTTTGAGACCTGGAGATTTCTTTTTTTTTGGGTAACTGCATTTGTGCAAAGCATCCTCACCTTAACCTCAATGGATTATTCATTTATGCAGTTCAACAACTATGCAATATCTTTTCTAAGTGTGAGGCTGACTAAACAACTACAATTCATTTGTTACATTCTGTTCTGTATTAAACTATTATAATATTGCCCATCCACAATGTCTCCATACTGACTTATGCTTAGCAGCACAACTTCCCAAACCACCAATAACTGTGAACCTCCAATAGACTTGTCTGCATGGCACATGCCCGAAACAGTATGGTGGAAGCAGCTGTGGTTGGTATGTAATGTAGATAATTCTTCTGATCTCAGAAAGTAAGTCCGCTCAGATGAGTGTAGACAATTTTGATACGTGCCCCACTGTGGACCTTGGGACTCATATCGTACGATTACCTTTGCTATTTTATACAGGAATAGTAAATAAACAGTATTTCCAACTTTGGAGAGCAAGTGCAAGAAGTTGCAAAATCCAATGAAAGTATAAAGTGGAGTCACAGGTAGAAAGGATAGTGAAGAAGGCATTTGGTATGCTTTCCTTTATTGGTCAGAGTATTAAGACAGGAGTTGGGAGGTCATGTTATGGCTGTACAGGACATTGGTTAGGACGCTTTTCGAATATTGCATGCAATTCTGGTCTTCTTCCTATCGGAAAGATGTTGTGAAACTTGAAAGGGTTCAGAAAAGATTTACAAGGATGTTGCCAGGGTTGGAGGATTTGAGCTACAGGGAGAGGTTGAATAGGCTGGTGCTGTTTTCCCTGGAGCGTTGGAGGCTGAGGGGTGACCTTATAGAGGTTCATAATATCATGAGGGGCATGGATAGAATAAATAGACAAAGACTTTTCCCTGGGGTGAAGGAGTCCAGAACTAGCGGGTATAGGTTTAGGGTGAGAGGGGAAAGATATAAAAGAGACGTAAGGGGCAAATTTTTTCACTCAGAGGGTGGTACCTATATGGAATGACCTGCCAGAGGAAATGGTGGAGGCGAGTAAAATTGCAACATTTAAGAGGCATCTGGATGGGTATATGACCAGGAAGGGTTTGGAGGGATAAGGGCCGGGTGCTGGCATGTGGGACTAGACTGGCTTGGAATATCTGGATGGCAGGAACAAGTTGGACTGAAGGGTCTGTTTCATGCTGTACATCTCTATGACTCTATGGATAGAGCTGATGGTATTTTAACAAACTTTCTTTTCCTAAATCCACTTAAAAAAAAACCTTTTTCAATTCTCGCAAAGATACAATTCTTTCCTCATTACTTCAACAAACATTTCTTATTTTTCTCTATTGTCTTCAAGCTAGATAAATTTATCTATTCAGTACTCCAGTGGAGCAGCATGTTTGAGTTTCATTAATCTATTGGACAGTTAGTTTTCAGTTTTCTAATTTCACAACTTAGATGATAATTTAACACCACTTTTGTAAAAAAGTTTAACAAGGTCAACCAAGTTTGCTCTGTATAGCATACTAAGTAAAATTAATTCATGAGAAAAGCCTGTGTTTCACTGATGTTCCAAACAGGAATTAACTGTAACGAAAGAGCAGTCCCCTAGCATACTAAGGTCACCACCGTTCAGAAGTTTGAAAAAATGTAATTAGATAAATTTAGTTTCCAATGGTAAACATAAATTACAGCAAGGTTCCCACATTTCTAAATCATTAAAAAGAATACCAAAGATTAAATGAGTTGAACTTAACACAACCTGAGAGGTAAATCAAGTGAACTATAATTCTTGGGATGACTAATATCAACAAATATCTTTCAAAGATATTCAGGATCTGCATGTTTCATATAGGACATGAGAAGCAGAAGATTATAATGTACTGATTGCATATGAAAAGTAGATATAATGAAAAGAGTCATTGCATTATAACTGCCTGTTGGTGAGGAGGCAGTTGGAAAACTACTTGCATTCCACAGTGGAATATTTTCTCTCCGCAAAGTATTAACATAATTTCAAACTTTCTTCTTAAAATGAATATTTATTAATGTAATTACTTGAATGAATAATTTTTGTATTTAATATGTGGTTTCCACATACCTTTTGATTTCTAGGTGCCCTAATAATCCATTTGCATTTCACATTACTGGAATGAAAAGCAGGATAATTTGGTGAGGTGAAACTACCAGCATTTCTTGTGAATAGTTTTCCACACTTCTCTTAATTTAAAAAAGAACAAAAAACATTTATACAGCATCTTTCATGACCACAGAATATTCAAAAGCAGCTACAGTCAATTAAATACTTTTAAAGGGAAACCATTGTTGAAAATAGGGAATCATGACAATTAACTTATCCTTAGCTGATATGTTATCAAAAAACGGCTGAAGGCACTGGATTACTATGGGCCCTGACAACATTTAACCATAGTACAAAAGACATAGGCTCCAGATCTAGCCACATCCCTAGCCAAACTGTTCCAGTAGAGCTACAACATTGGCACCTACGCTGTAAGTGGAACATTTCCAGATATGTGTTCTGCACAAAAAGCAGAACAAAACCAACCAGGCCAATTAATACCCTATCATTTTACTCTTTTCATAACTAAAATGATAGGTGGGGCCATCATCACTACTATCAAGTAGCCCTTGCTCAACAACAACCTGCTCACTGACGCCCAGTTTGGGTTCAGCCAGGGCCACCCAGCTCCTGAGCTGATTACATCCTTGGTTCAAACATGGACAAAAGAGCTAAATTCCAGAGGTAAGGTGAGAGTGACAGCCTTAATACTAAGGTCATGTCTGACCAAGTGTGGCATCAAGGATCCCTAGAAAAATTGTAGCAAAATTCTGGCTGAGTCAATATTTATTCCCTAACTGCCCTTGAGAAACTGGTGGTGAGCTGCCTTCTTTAACACTGTAGCACATGACAGTGTAGGTAGACCAACAATGCCATTAAGGAGAGAATTCAAAAGTTTCTCACAGGGACACTGAAGAAATGATGATATTTTCCAAGTCGGGATGGTGAGTGGCAATAAGGAGAAATTGCAGATGCAGTATTCCAATGTATCTGGTGCCCTTGACCTTCTAGATGATAATGGTTGTGGATTTGGAAGGTGATGTCTAAGGAATCTTAGTGAATTTTGAAAATGTATCTTGTAGGTGCTATACACTGCTGCTACTGAGCATTGGTGAAGTGGGGAGTCAATATTTGTTGATGGGGTACTAATCAAGTGGGCTCCTTTGTCCTGGATGGTGTGAAGCTTCTTGGATATTGGTGGAGCTGAACCCATTCTGGCAAATGGGGAATATTCCATCACATTTTTTATTTGTTACTTGCAGATGGTGGATAGGTTCTGGGGAGTCTGGAGGTGAGTTACTTGCTGTAGGATTCCTCGCCTCTCGTCTGCTCTTGTAGCCACTGAGTTTATAAAGCTAGTCTAGTTCAGTTTCTGGTTGGTGATAATCCTATGATGTTGATGGGGGATTCAGGGATGACAACACGACTGAATATCAAAGGGTTATGGTTAGATTCTCTCTTGTTGAAGATTGCCATTGCCTGGCACGTGTGTAGTCCAAATGTTAAATGCCATTTTTCAGCTCAACCTGGGTATTGTTCAGGTCTTGCTACATTTGGACATAGGCTACTTCAGTAACAGAGAAGTAACAAATGATGCTGAACATTGAGCAATCATTGGTGAACGTCGCCACTTGTGCCAGAGGGAAAATCATTAATGAAACAGCTGAAGATGGATGGGCCGAGGACATTACCATGGGGAACTCCTGCAGAGATGTCCTGCAGCTGAGCTGACTGATGTACAACAACAACCACAACCATCTTCCAATAATTCTAATCAGCAGTGAGCTGTCCCCCTGAATACCATTGGCTCCAGGTTTGCTAGGGCTCCTTGGTGCCACACTCAGTCAAATGCAGCTTTAACATTAAGGGCTATCACTCTCATCTCATCTCTGGAATTCAGCACTTAACAGGGCATCACTAAGCAGGCTATTGCTGAGCAGATGCTGCTTGATAGGATTGTTGACGACACATTCCCTCATGAGTAGATTGATGGGCAGTAATTGGCCAGAATTAATTTTTCCTGCTTCAAAGTTTGTGCGAAGATTTGTAGCTCGGGTGCTCATTGCTGTGGTTCTGTTCGCCGAGCTGGAAGTTTTTGTTGCAAACGTTTCGTCCCCTGGCTAGGCGACATCATCAGTGCTTGGGAGCCTCCTGCGAAGCGCTTCTTTGATGTTTCCTCCAATGTTTATAGTGGTTTATACCTGCTTTTTCCTGCTTTTTAGGTGGAGGACATACCTGGGCAATTTTCCACCTTACTGGGTGGATGCCAATGTTGTAGCTGTACTACATATGGACTTTAGATGTTAAATGCAAGATATCTTTTACTTTTATGTAGGTTTCCTTCTAATCAGACAGCCCAACTGACAGCTTTTCTGCATGTTGGGTGGAAAAGCATCCATTAAATGGACACATCAGAGCAAGTCAACAGAGAGAGAGAGATCATAGTTAGGGATAGGATGAGATCAAGAGGTCATTTCAACATCTCACCAGATTGGTTAATATACAGTGGACAGTACATTGTTGATTGTAACAGACCTGTCAATAACACATAAAGGCTAAAATCAAGAAGCTTCTGGTTAGCCATTGTGAAACATTTGAGATGCTGACAAGTTCAAGATGAATTGTTACTTTAGCCTGAATTCACAGTCTTTTTTGGGGAACATTAACTTTGTTCAGAAACTTTTAAGTCCTTAAAATCTAGAAAACTCAATTTCAACTTCCTACCAATGAGATTTCTCTGTAACATGAGCAAGAAACTACCTGGAGTTCTGATGTGGACAGTGTAAATATTGAGGTGCATTAGTTAGCTTTCGGTTTAAAGAAAAGGTATTGTTTTTGCAAGTTGAGATTGCCTAATATTTTCCGTTTACTGAAGTGCTGGTTGAACTTCAGTAAAACATACAAAGCAGTTTCTCCGAGAGCTAGAATCATAGAATCCCTACAGTACATTCAGCCCATCAAGTCTGCACCAACCATCTGAACAGCATCCCATCCTAAGCCTGGCTAATCCATCTAGCATACACATCCTACTCTGGGGCAATTTAGCTAGCCAATGCCCCTAACCTGCATAGCTTTAGACAGTGGAAGGAAACTGGGAGCACTCAGCAAAAACCCATGCAGACACAAGAAGAACGTGCAAACTCCACATGACAGTGACCCAAGATTGGAATCGCTGTGCCATTCAAAAAAAAATTTAAAAATGTTAGGAAATAGATTCTCTCAGTGTAAGGAAATTATGTTGAAAGTTCCAGACCTGTAGTGTGATTAGAACCCAAAGATGTTATTCAAATGTGAGCAAGTCTAAAACAGAAGCTGCTGAAGAAACTCAACAGGTTTGGCAGCAGTTGTGGGAAGAAAGGAGAGTTAATTTTTCAGTTCTGAAGAAGAATCACTGGACTCAAAACATTAACTGTTTTCTTCCCATGTTTGCTGCCAGACATGCTGAGTTCCTCCAGCAATTTGTGCTTTTGTTTCAGATCTCCAGCATCTGCAATTTTTTGTCTTATTTATTTGAGAAAGTCTAAGCTTATTTGTGTGACTATTAAATGAAGAGTCTGGCAAAACTTTATTAAGGTAATGTATTAAAAGAAAAAGTCAAGATAAGCCCAAGATATGACACAGAAGTAAACTTTCTCTGGTGTTTGAATACTGTAAAGTGACAGTGTTGGGATAAATGTATTTGTACTTTTACTGTGTGTTTTGAAACCTTTCAAATTGTGATTTGGAGATGCCGGTGTTGGACTGGGGTGTACAATGTTAAAAATCACACAACACCAGGTTATAGTCCAACAGGTTTAATTGGAAGCACACTAACTTTCAGAGCACCGCTCCTTCATCAGGTGATAGTGGAGGACATAATTGTAAGGCACAGAATTTATAGCAAGAATTTACAGTGTGATGTAACTGAAATTGTACATTGAAAATTACCTTGATTGTCTGTTGAGTCTTTCATCTGTTCGAATACCATGATAGTTTCACTTCTTTCATGTGTAAATCACAAAACCTTTATTTAAAAATTGCATTCTCAGGTTAGCTGTAACAATTGATGTTAGCTGGACGATATGTTGAAGGTGTTAGCCCCTGTGTTCTCTGCCTATGCTATGATGTTTAGATTGATTCTAATCTAAAAAGTGAGCTAACAGAGTTTTACATGAGTTCATGCAGTTTTTGAGCTCAGAGTTTTACATGAATTCATGCACTTTTTGAGCAAAGTACAATGTAACTCTGCAATTACAAATTCACTCCACAAAATATATGTGTGCATGTGAGTCTTTGTGTCTGTCTGTGTGTCTGTCTGTCTGGGTTGGGGGTTGTGAGTGTGAGAGAGAGTGTATATGTGTGTGTAGTGAGTGTAGAGTGTCTTAAGTCTGTGAGGAGGTGCATGTGTGAGTGTGGGAGTGTGTGTGCGTGTATAGGGTGGGGGGTTGTGAGTGTCTGTGAGCGAGAGAGTGCATATCTGTTTGCATGAGTGTAGAGTGGTCTAAGTCTCTGAGAGGATGCCTGAGGGGGTGTGGGAGTATGTGTCTGTAAGGGTGTGTGTCAGTGTCTGTGTGCGTGTCTGTGTATCCGTGTGTATGTGTCTGTATAGGAGTGCATGTGTGTGAGTGTGTGTGTGTAGGAGTGTCTGTGTATGTGTGTATAGTGCAATGGTGATCACCTGTAATGTGACATGAACCCAAGGTCCCGGTTGAGGCCCTCCCTATGGGTACCACACTTAGCTATCAGCCTCTGCTCGGCCACTTTTCGCTGCTGCCTGTCCCAAAGTCCGCCTTGGAGGATGGTCACCCGAAGGTCTGAGGTTGAATGTTCTGGACCACTGAAGTGTTCCCCAACTGGAGGGAACACTCCTGTCTGTTGATTGTTGTGCGGTGCCCATTCACCCATTGTCATAGCCTTTGCTCGGGTTTCCCTAATGTACCATGCCTCCGGGCATTCTTGCCTGCAACGTATAAGATAGACAACGTTGGCTGAGTCACATGAGTACCTGCCACGTACAAGGTGGGAGGTGTCCCCACATGTAATGGTGGTATCCATGTCCACACTCTGACACGTCTTGCAGTGCCTACCATGACAGGGTTGTATGGAGTTGTCCTGAAAGCCGGGTAGCTTGCTACAAACAATGATTTGTTTGAGGTTTGGCGGTTGTTTAAAGGCAAGCAGTGGAGATGTGGGGAAGGTCTTGGCGAGGTGCCCATCCTCATTGATAACATGTTGCAGGTCACGAAGAACATGGCCTAGTTTTTCAGTTCCTGGGAAGTACTGAACAACGAAGGGTACCCTGTCGGTTGCAGCATGTGTCTGTCTCCTGAGGAGGTCATTATGGTTCCTTGCTGTGGCACATCGGTACTGGCGCTCAATGAGTTGAGCATCATACCTCGTTCTTGTGAGGGCATCCTTGAGTACTTCCAGTTGCGCGTCACGTTCCTCCTCATCTGAACCGATCCAGTGTACGTATAGGGCTTGTCCATAGGGGATGGCTGTTTTAATATGTTTTGGGTGGAAGCTGGAGAAGTGTAGCATTGTGAGGTTGTCTGTGGGTTTGCGGTAGAGTGTGGTGCTGAGGTGTCCATCCTTGATGGAGACGCACGTGTCCAAGAATGAGACAGAAAGTTGAGACTAGTCCATGGTGAGTTTGATGGTGGGATGAAACTTGTTGATATCATTGTGTAGTTTTACCAGTGACTCCTCGCCATGGATCCAGAGGAAGAAAATGTTATCAATGCACCTGGTGTATAATGTTGGTTGGAGATCTTGCATTGAGAAGAAGTCTTGTTCAAACCTGTGCATAAAGATGTTGACATATTGGGGTGCAAATTTGATCCCCATGGCTGTTCCATGTGTCAAAACATCACCCGTTCACAACGCAATGCCATCCAGACTCTCAAAACCAATCACAATATTGTCATCAAACCAGCAGATAAAGGAGGAGCCATTGTCGTTCAGAATAGAACAGATTACTGCAAGGAAGTATACTGACAACTGAACAACCAGGAACACTACAGGCAACTACCAGCTGATCCGACCAAAGCACACAACCTTGAATCAAACACATTGATCAGGACCAAATTTGCACCCCAATATGCCAACATCTTTATGGACAGGTTCGAACAACATTAGCCACTCTCCATTCATCTAGCACCTCACCCAAAGTTAGATAAATATTTCCTCATGGAGCACTACAATTTTCTCCCTAACTTCCCACAAAGTCTGGGATATAGCTCTTTTAATGCCATTTTATTCTTTTTTTCTTTTGCGTAATAAACTTCTGTTTATTGTTAAAGCCATGTGTGCAGCATTGTGTCTGAGTTGCAGTGAAAAAATATTCATTAAAAAAATTATCTACCAAGTTAGATTTCAGTTTGACATCTTAGTTTTCCAACAATAACATCAGCTGAATTCATAATGCTGCTAAGGCATCTACTACAGTGGCTCAGTGGTTAGCACTATTACCTCACAGCGTTAAGGAAATTGGTTTCATTTCCAGCCTCAGGTGACTGTCTGTATAGAGTTTACACATTCCCCCTGTGTCTACATGGGATTCCTCTGTGTGCTATGGTTTCCTCCATTGTTCAAAGATGTGCAGATTAGGTGGAGTGGCCATGGTAAATTTCCCATAGGATTGAATGATGTGCAGGCTAGCTAGATTACCAACACAAAATGTGAAGTTATACGTATAGAGTAGAGAGATGTGTCTGGCTGGGATGCCCTTTGGAGGGTTGATATGAGCCAAATGACCTGTTTCTAAACTGGAGAGACTCTATGAAATGTAATCTAAATGTAATCGTTCTGTTAAGTAAATTATGGTTTGCCACTGCTTTCTGTCTTTAGTCACTAAAACTGTGGATTTCCAATTCTGGAGCACAGATGCATGAATGATTTCACAACTATTATCACAATGGTGTGTCTTTCATTTCATTTTGTTTGATATGGAGGATAGTGGGCTAGGATCGGCGCAACATCGAGGGCCAAAGGGTCTGTACTGCACTGTATTCTTCTCTGTTCTATGATTGACAGCTACAAATAGTTGTAGACTCTTTGAAATGTGACTATGAATTCCAAAGCTTGTTTCATTAGATTAGATTCCCCACAGTGTGGAAACAAGCCCTTCGTCCCAACAAGTCCACACCGACCCTCTGAAGAGTAACCCACCCAGACCCATTTCCCACTGACTAATGCACCTAGCACTATGGGCAATTTAGCATGACCAATTCACCTGACCTGCACATCTTTGGATTGTGGGAGGTAACCGGAGCACCCGGAGGAAACCCACGCAGACACGGGGAGAATGTGCAAACTCCACACAGTCAGTCGCCCGAGGCTGGAATCGAACCCGGGTCCCTGGCGCTGTGAGGCAGCAGTGCTAACCACTGAGCCACCGTGCTGCCCCATAAAGTAAATAGCAGAGGGTTTGTATGCTTGAATTAAATCTTTATTGTCATAAAACTTTGAAATTTATTTAGTTGCAGGGATAAAATGTAGGAAATGATTTTTTATGAACCCGTTTTTAATCAATTCTGCTCCAAAGATGAGTCATTGGACTTGAATCATTTAACTCTGCCTCTTTCTCCAAAGATGCTTCCAGACCTGCTGAATTTCTCCAATACGTTGTTTTTATTTTGACTTTGCTTGCTTGAAATCTACTTGATACTTTCTGAGATACGTTTTGTCAATGTCTCTGTAGTGATTGGAACAAGGTGGACTTTGTTGACTATGAGGCCCTTGAATGGGGTTGTTAACCTGGGCCAATCAGGAGGCATTGGCTGACCAATATTAACAGGAGATAATATAACCAGGAGCTTAGTTGAGAGAGAAAAAATATTAACGGGAATTTAGAATCTCATCAGTCCAAGCTGGAATACTGGCCTCTGTGTATTATTTCAGTCTCAATGCACATGATTAAGAAGTGTTTTGTGTTTAATTATCTACCTGACTGACACTTTTATAGGTTTGTAGGAACAGCAGTTATTTTCAAAACATGATTTGTGATTATTTGTTTTTCTGAGCAGCTCCTAATGTCACATTTGGTTTGATTGTTTCCGTACATACGAATGGATATGGATGGACCATGAGCTATCATGAATTAGCAAGGTGGGTATGGAGGTTAATGAGAATACTGGGGAGTCAGGGGTTGGCATGGAGTACATGAAAGATAGTATGCATAAGACCTTTTAAACTTATCTTTCAAAAGGGTCCTAAATCTGTAAATGCTCTGAGGGGCCATGTAATATACAACATGGAGAAATGGCCTGACTCCACAAAAGTTGTTGAGACGAGGAGATGCCCACTCCTACAGTAGTATGGCCGGGTCAGGAGTAGAGAGGGTGCAATTTCCCTCAAATATGCATCCAATTACCTCCTGAAATCATTTATCACTTCCATTTCCACCATTCGGGTAAGCAGTGAGCACCAGATCATTAGTACTCATTTGATTATCATAATCTCTTTGCATCGCTTTACCAAAATTTTAAAGGTTTTCCCTCTGATCTTTGAGCTATGGGGTCAGCCTTACTTTATCTAAAATTGTCATAATGTTCAACATTTCAATCAAATCTGCCCTCAATCTCTTTTGTTTCAAGGATAACAAGCCTACTTCTCCAATGAGCTGGTGGTAAAATTTTTCATTTCTTGAACCACTAATGTGAAGTTCCTTTGCACCCTTCCTTGAACATTTAATCTTGGTTTTGAATAAAGTCAAAAATCACACAATACCAGGTTATAGTCTAATAGTTTTATTTGGACTATAACCTGGTGTTGTATAATTGTTAAATTTGTCCACCCCAGTCCAACATCGGCACCTCCACATCTTGGTTTTGAATCAATACTTTGCATCCATCTTCACAAATGAGGGGCAGGATGATGCACATATTGTAGTTAAGGAGGTTGTGTGAAATATTGGTTTTAATATCTTTGATGGTGGCTAAGTCATCAGGCCCATCAGGCACACGGAGAATGCTAAATGAAGTAAGGGGGGAATTAATGGAGGCATGAAATATCACTTTTCAATCTCCAGGCTAGTGTGTGTGTGTGTGTGTGTGTATGTGTTGCTTGAAAAGTGAAGCACTCCTAACATTGCACTATTGTTTAAAAAGGATGAAAAATGGGTACATGAATAGGAAGGGTTTAAAGGGATATGGGCCAAGTGCTGGCAAAATGGGACTAGGTAAGGTTGGGATATCTGGTTGGCATGGACAAGTATGCTGTACATCTCTATGACTCTAAAAGACAAAGTAATTGTGAGCCAGCTAGTCTGACCTTGAGTGTGATAAATTTAATTAAACAGATTTCGAGGGACAGTATAAATCATCATTGAGAAAGGGACAGACTCATCAAGGTCAGTAGGAATGGATATGTTTAGAGATGATCAAAGCTGATTAAATTGTTTGATTTTTTTCTTATCAACCAAAAGTTTGCCAATGAGAATAGTATGTTCAAAGCATAGTACTCTACATAGATTTTGGCAAGGCTTTTGACAAGGTTCCAGAGAACTTAGCAGAGACTTGCCAAGGTTCCATGTGGTACACTGGTCAAAAATGTAAGCTTGTATGTGTTTCAAGGACAAGTGGACCCATAATTGGCCATTGGTATAATATAAAAGACAATATTCAAAAGGTGTTTTTGTGACTAGAACAGAATTTCTCGCAGAGTTATGCAGATATCAGTATTAAATCGCTTGATTTTCATGGTATATCCCAATCACTTGAAGTTAAAAGTGAAAGGCATGATTAACAAGTTTGCAAATTGCAATGGTTGATGGTATGCTGTTTGGAACAGAGGAGATGGACCTAGTCAAGAGACAAAAAATTACGAGTGGCTAGGAAGGATCTATTTCCATTAGCTTTGAAATAAGGGGGCATAGATTTATAATAATGTTGTTGTGGTTCTGTTCGCCGAGCTGGGAATTTGTGTTGCAGACGTTTCGTCCCCTGTCTATGTGACATCCTCAGTGCTTGGGAGCCTCCTGTGAAGCTCTTCTGTGTTGTTTCCTCCAGCATTTATATAGTGGTTTGGGAGAAGATTTGTAGCTCGGGTGCTTGTTGTTGTGGTTCTGTTCGCCAAACTGGGAATTTGTGTTGCAGACATTTCGTCCCCAGAAGCGCTTCTCAGGAGGCTCCCAAGCACTGAGGATGTCACCTAGACAGGGGACGAAATGTCTGCAACACAAATTCCCAGCTCGGCGAACAGAATCACCACAACGAGCACCCGAGCTACAAATCTTCTCACAAACCTTGAATTTATAATAATTGACAGGTTTGGATTGTTGTTGAGGAGATTTGTTTTCCTGCCAGAGAGTGGTGGATGCTTGGAAAAGTGGGAGAGACAGAAAACCTAATTTTATTTATAAAAAAGGGTATGGACAAAAAGTGCAATAATCTACTGGAGTTAAGCACTACAAAGTGAGATCAGTTTGGAAACATTTTTTGGCTGGCAAAAGTCCAAATAATCTACTGCTGTGAGATAGAATTTGTATTTCTATTCCAAACTTATAGAGTCACAGGGTTGTACAGAATGGAAACAGACCCTTCGGTCTAATGCATCCATGCTGACTAAACATCCCAATCTGACATAGTCCCATTTGCCAGCATTTGGCCCAAATCACTCTAAACCCTGCATATTCATATACCCAAATGTTATAATTGTACCAGCCTCCATCACTTCCTCTGACAGCTCATTTCATACACACACCACCCTCCACATGAAAACATTGCCCCTTGGATATATAATAACTTGGACATATAATATCAACTATAATAGAAGCCCGGAAAACTATGATACAATCAACCATTAGAATTGTCTCAGGAACCTCAGATATTAGTTTGACCAAAAAATAAAATTGATTGTACTATCAACGAATAATAAATAGAGTTTAAAATGCTGAGTTACAGACATATATTTTTTTAAAATTATTTTAAATTAAATTTTTAAAATTTAAAAAAGTATTGGGCAATATTTACATTTATTGTTCAAGATTTGATACAACTGAGTGACTTGATATGCCAATTCAAAGGTTATATAAAAGTAAGTCAGTGTGGCACCAGATTCATGTTCAGGCAAGGACAGGTAACAACAGTTGTGCCTTTTTGACAAACTATCAGCTTCATGGTTACTCTTATCAAACTTTTATAATTTCAACTGAATTCAAATTTCCAAGCTACCATTGAGACATTAATATTCTTGCTCTCTGAAATATTAGGCGAATTGCTGTTTCGGGCATTAGCCCTTCATGCCCAAAACGTCGATTCTCCTGCTCCTTGGATGCTGCCTGACCTGCTGCACTTTTCCAGCAACACATTTTCAGCTCTGATCTCCAGCATCTGCAGTCCTCACTTCCTCCTCTGAAGTATTAGTCCAGACTTCTGGAAAAACTATTCAATATAACCACTATATTATTGTGGTACTTACAAAATACTAAAGTGATACACCATTGAAAACAATTATTTTCTAGTGCAAAGTCTTCAGAAATCAACAAGTATTAAAGGACATTATTTTACGAAAAATAAATTTATATTGTTACACTTACTGCAATTATACAATCTGTTTATCTTTATAACATCTAGTTCAGAAAGCCCTCTTATTTGTCCAATAAGTACCGTTCGATTTGGTTTGGGCAGAATGGTGGGTAAACTATGACCTTTTGAAAAAACATACCTGTTTAGAAAAATGAAAGATATAATTGTTTTTTTAAATGAAATGTTGCTGCTTTCCTATGTTAAGTGTTAGAAAACAAAAACAGTATGAGAAATACAACTTTGCTCATTTGCATTTAAGAACTGATGATCAGTAATGCCTCCTCCCTCTCACCAAGCATCAATAAAGAAAAAGTATAAATAAATCAAACGTGAAACGAAAATATGCTAGTCAACTGATAATGAGATACCACTATCTCTTTTGAACAGACTGCACAGACAAAGGATGATAGTGCCACTACTGCTAATTGGGTATATGTGTAGAACCAATATTTGATTAAATGGACTGGACCTTGCTGTTACAGGGCACATGTAACAGTTAATTATTTTTCCCCTGCATTCTTCAGCTCCAAACCCTTCTGCCCATTAGGCTCCCATAAATATCACCTGATAATTGGGATCATAGGATATCTGGAACCTGAATGAACAAGGCAACTAACGATGTATCTCCTTAACCAGAAGCCTGGAAAGTTCAAATCTAAGCAGTGAGAATCTGAGAGAAACAGATAAATGAAAGTAGGTGAACTTAATGCAAAATTAGGTAGATTAACTTTAAATATCCTGATTATCAGTACAACAGGCATAGCTACTGGAACTTCTGGAATTCTTTGTCAGATAGTAATGCCACTATATAACTTGAAGCAGCTTCCAGGGAAATTTGGCGAAGAAGGTATACCTTTCATTCTGGGCTAGCAGGGTGTTCAGGAAGATAGGGTAGGTGACTTCAATAGAGAGCTCAGCTGCCCTGGAATGGAGTGGAAGATTAATAAAAATAATTAAAACAAAAATAGCCTTCATCTCTCAAACCACCTCCCTCCTCCATAATCCTCAACCAGGCTAACCATGTCTCATCAAACCTGCAATGCTACTCTATGTCCATCTACCTAATATTATACCACTCTGCATACTCCATGCCATTTAATGTCCTTGATTACTTTTAAGACAGGTGTAACAAGAAATGACTAGCAAGAGATTCAAATGGAATGAGCGCAAAAGTGGAGCTGAGACCAGAGTCATAACAAACATTATCTGATCAAATGTTACAGCAGGTTCATAGGGCTTAATGCCTATCATGCTCCTAATTCATATGTTCCTATATGTGGCCTACTGCTTGGTGACAAAGGAAGATTTCCAATACCTTGGGCAGTTACTCTTCTCAGAAATATCCCACTGATTAGCTAAGCACTTGTACAATGAAAGCTACTCAGCTACCGGGAATACCATTGAACAGGCTACTAAAACCCTGAAGTGACATCAAGGTATTTATAATAAAATAAAGATCTGAATCAAAAGTAGAAACTGCTGGAAACCTCAGCAGATTTTGCAGCTTCTATGGGGAAAAAAAACAGAGTTAACATTTTGAGTCCAGTGACCCTTCATCAGAATATTCTAATGAAGGCAAGTACACCTTGACTGGGAAAGGGGTGCCCTGTAGTATCAGGTTGAGAAGGTATCCATAATTGTGATGACTTGTTGTAACTTTCACAATCTGGCAATCATAGAGTACCAACTATTACCACCAGCTATTGCAACAGAAGGTAAAAGACAGAAACAATAAGACGAGGTGAAAATATGGAAGGTGGAGGAACAGGCTGAGAGGGATAAAACAGAATTATGAAGCAAAGAAGAAGAAAGAGGAGAGAGAGACAACAACAGCACTGGAGGATTCCAGGTGGATGGCTATCTGTCAAATTGAAATAGGATTTTAATGGATGATCAAATTCTCACGTGATTACCTTTAAAGAACTTCAAGTCTATTAGGAATTTTATCATCTCCACTCGATCCTTGTAATTTCTTCCTCTTGAAGATCACAGTAGAAATGCAGCAATGTGGCTCAGTGGTTAGCACTGCTGCCTCACAGCGCCAGGGACCTGGCTTCGATTCCCACCTTGGGTGATTGATTGTGTGGAGTTTGCACACTCTCCCTGTGTCTTCTTGGGTTTCCTCTGGGTGTTCTGGTTTCCTCCCACAATCCAAAGATATGCAGGTCAGATGAATTGGCTGTGCTAAATTGCCCATAGTGCGAGATGCATTAGTCAGGGGTAAATGTAGGGGAATGAATCTGGGTGGGTTACTCTGGGTAGTGTGGCTTTGTTGGGCCAAAGGGCCTGTTTCCATACTATAGGGAATCTAGTCTAAATGCCACCAATCCAATAATACCAATTACCATAATATGGCAACACTAACAAATATTAAATGATTTACTCTGGTTTTGAGCCTTAGGGGTCACCATGTTGTAAGTACTCTTGTTTATTCTGGAGCTTTTACAAAGTGTATATCTAAGGAACAGCAGTTCATGAGATAAATGGCTGCTGAAATTCTGAAAGAGGCATCACAGATGTTCTTCTGTGATATCCACAAAGGGGCTGTGGATGTATGCCTCAGCCTGAACCATTCCAGCTTAGGCAGATGCTATACAGGTGTCTGATTGGAATGAGCAAGCTCCTTAACATTGGACTGGATAGCTCTCAGGTACTGCAATAAATCATGGACTAAAGCAGAGAAGGACTTCACACTCCAAACACAAATGTTCCAGAAGATAACACCTGCAGTAACCCTTCTATCATGCATGACAACTTGTCATCCCTGCCTAGTGCCTCCAATTGTGACAATCTCACTTCTAATCTAACTTCTGTGAGCAGCTGCCTGAGTAAGTCATATCCATTCAAGAAATCTATTATTCCTTGTGCTTTTCACTAAGTGGTGTAGGTGGTCAAGGGAAGCTGGATAAAGGATTGAGGTGGTGATGCTTGCTTTTGTTAGCAAAGTGAATCTTGCTACTGGGAGTCTTTACTGTTAAAATTAATAAGTTTAGTATGAAATATGTGCAGGTGTATGTGTTTGCGTGCTGAGAGTTAGGGAGTGAGAATAAAAATGGAGGATTACGAATCAGGAATAGATGAGGATTTACAAGGAAGCTTGAAAAGTCACTTGGTCTCTTGCAAAGGTATCTCTCTAATCATAAGTAGCATGAAGTCCGCAACAGAGTGTTTCTTTTACAAAGTACTTAATTTGTGAGTATGGATTGATCTCTTCCTTAGTATTTATTGGTTAAATGGTAATGTTGTGGCAATGTCACTGGGCTAGTAATACATAACCCCAGGTTAATGTTATGGGGATGCAGGTTTGAATCTCACCATAACATATGGTGAAATTTGAATCCAATGAAAAGCTATTATAATGGTAACAACTGTCAATTGCCGTGAAAAACTCATCTGGTTCACTAATGTCCCTTAGTGAAGAAAATCTGATCTCCTTTCCTGTTCTGGTCACATTTGACTCCAGACCTACACTTGATTCATGACACATCCAGACTTTGAAATGTAGTCTGGATAATTAGGGATGGGCAGTAAATACTGGCTTAGTCAGCAATGTCCAAATCCCATGATTGAATACATTATAAGTTAGGGTTAAAGTTAATTTTTATAATGTTAGAAATTCATAATCAAACTATCTTCTAGTGGTAACTGCATAGTTAATACAAAGAGTTTCTACTAGTCTGCAGGGCCTCCCTCAAAGTTTTGGCATTTTTGGCTGGTATAAACTCAGAAAATGTTTTCTAACAAATGGAGTCTGGATCAACAAAATACTGCTTCTACAAAGGATTTGACTCAGTAATTTGGTGAGCAGGAACAATTGATTTGATTTAATTTATTGTAGTCATAGTTAAAAGTGCAGTGAAAAGCTTTGTTTTGCAAGTAGTACAGGCAGATCATAGCAAACGAGAACATACAGATCACAGGGTACTTGGGCACAGAGAGGCATACGAGGTTATCAGCTGCACAGGAGGTTCACAAAGCAAGATCAACATTAACGAGATCAATAATCATTTGAAGTTAAAAAGGTGCATTCAGCAGTCTAATAACAGCAAGGAAGAAGCTGTTCTTGAACCCGTTGGTGCGTGTGTTCAAGCTTCTGCCTGATAGAAGAGGTTGGAAGAGAGCATTACCAGGATAGGAGAGGTCTTTGATGATGTTGGCAGCCTTTTCACGGCAACAAAAAGTGTAAATTGAGTCCATGGATGGCAAGTTAACTTCCGTGATGCTCTGGACTGTGCACACAATCTTCTGTACTTTCTTACGGCCCTGGGCAGAGCAGTGGCCATACCAAGCCATTATGCACCTGGATACAATGCTTTCTATGGTACATCTGTAAAAGTTGATGAGGGTCCTTATGGACATGCCAAATTTCCTAAGCTGCCTGAGGAAGAAGAGGTGTTGTTGTGTCTTCTTGACCGTCGCATTTATGTGGGAGGTCCACGACAGATTGCCAGTTGCTGTCACTCCTAAGAACCTGACAATCTTGACCCTCTCCACCTTAATTAAGGAAGAAGCACTGTTCTGGTCTTTTAAAAGCAAGGAGTGCTAAGGGAATGAGGCATTAGTTAGGTGAGCAAGTCAGTGACTGTTATGCTTATTATTTATAATGTGAAGATAATATAGCTCCAAAATTAGCAACTCAACCTCTCTTGTGAACACTAATGTTAAACTGTGCTTTTCATAAAGAAAAGAAAGGCCAAGAGAAGATGAACTGATCATTTCCAAAACTTTGACAATGAATGTCATTGATCAGTTAATATAGAAAACTGGTGCAGGATTAGGCCATTTGGCCCTTCGACTCTGCACCACCATTCATCATGGCTGGTCATGCAATTTCAGTATCCCATTAGCACTTTTTCTCTGTACCCCTTGATCTCTTTAGCCACAAAGGCCACGTCCAGCTCACTCTTGAATATATAAAATGAACTGGCCCCAATAACTTTTTGTGGGAGAGAATTCCACCGGTTCAAAACTCTGAATGAAGAAATTCTTCTTCATTTCAGTCCTGAATGGTTTACCTTAGTCTTAGACTGGGAACCCTAGTGCTGGATTTCCCCAACTTCTAGCCTGTCCAGTCCCATCAGGATTTTATATGTTTCTATGAGATCCCCTTCATTTTTCTAAATTCCAGCGAGTACAACACAGTATGATCAGACTCTTTCCCATTTGAAATTCTTTGTACGACTTCAAATTGCTGCCAGAAAAATGTCTATTATTTATCATTCTTCTATTAAACTGTAACTTGCGTGTTTTGCACTTCTTATGCACTTTATACCGTGTACGAGTGCGTAGCTTGTGCTGTCCACCGCAACAGCCTCGGTCCTGGAGGAATGCTGTCTCGTTTTTACTGTATCAGTTGTATATGGTAGAAATGACAAATAAAAAACTACTCAACTACTCTACTCTACAAGCCCAATTGATCCAGTGTTTCTTCATATGTCAATCCTGCTATCCCAGGAATTAATCTGGTGAATCTTCACTGGACTCCTTCAATAGCAAGAATGTCCTTCCTCAAACTAGCAGATCAAAACTGCACATAATCCTCAAAGTATTGCCAATAAAAACCTTGCAAAGAGACAAACACATCTCAACTGCAACAAAATTGTGATTACATTTGAATGATTAAGAACCTGATCTTGAGATACACAAGATCAAGGTGATGAAATAATCAAATGCCTCAATAAACTATTTCTATTTACAGAGTCTAGAAAAATCCTCCAAGAGTATAAAGATGCTTCAATTGTTAATGTGGCAAAGACACAGCAAGTTGTTTTATCTGTGAAAATCACTTAAGAATATATTTAATTATCACTGCTGGAATGATTCTTGCAAGAGATATCAATCAGTTTAATTAAAACATTGTTACGTAGATCCGACAAGTTAATGTTGGATAGAAAAGGAAGATGCACAACTGATATAATCTTTGCAGCCAGAGAAAAGCAGATTTGTATCAAATTAGCGGCCAATATTTCTCCACTTATGAATTTCACTGAAGTTCACAGTTAATTTCAAACTCTTTCTAGGAACTCGTTTCCTAGTTTCTCATTTGGTTTGAAATGAACTACCTTGAAAATATTTACTAAGACAAAAGAAAATAGGTTTAAAAATGGCCCTGTGAAAAATCAACTGCTAATTCACTACACATTATATTCATTGTATTACATTCACTGAAATTGATTATAATAGTCAAACAGTCCCATAATGCTTTAAGTAAGGAAGATTGGATTAATTCTATCTTCTTCTTGACTATAAATGTTGCAATGCTTCATCAATGTCCTTCCCTTCATCTTAAGATCAGAAGAGTGGATGTTCTCTGATGACTGCACAGTGCTCAGCACCACTTGCAACTCCTCAGATAATGAAACTATCCATGTCCAAATGTAGCAACTCAGGCTTGGACTGTTAAGTGTCAAATAACATTCATGCCACATGAGTGCCAGGCACTGACCATCTCCAAAAAGAGAAAATCTAATCATTGTCCATTAAAATTCAATAGTAATAATGTCACTAAATACACCACTATCAAAATCCAGGAGGTTGCCACTGTCCAGAATCTGAAGTGGACTAGTTATATAATTATTGTTGCTGCAAGACCAATTCAGAGGCTAGGAATTTTGGGGTGAGTAACTCACCTCCTGATTCCCCAAAGCCTGTCTACCACACAAATGGAACGCACTGACCATCACCAATATAAGACAATCTAACCACTACCTCTTAACATTCAATGATGGTGACATCACTGAGTCCCCCATTATCAACATCTTGGAGGTTATCATTAACCAGAAACTCAACTGGACTCACCACATAAATACAGTGGTGACAAGACCAGGTCAGAGGCTAGGAATACTGTAGACATTAACTCAAATCCTGACTCCCCAGAGCCTCTCCACCATTGGCAAGGCACAAATAAGCAGTGTGATGAAATACTTCCCACTTGCCCAGAAGGGTGCAGCTCCAACAACACATGAGAACATTAATACCATCAAGGACAAAGCTACCGCTTGATTGGTACCCAATGTAATATTTTTAACATTAACTCCTGGTATCACTAACACAATATAGCAGCATTGTACATCATTTACAAGATGCATTGCAATAACTCACCAAAGCTCCTTTGATCACATCTTCCAAACTCACTGATACAAATTATTTGAGTTATTGTTATAGAGAATGAGGCACAGCAGATAAGGAGAAGTTGAGAGGAGAGGCAGTCAATGCAAGACTGAGGGTGTTGTACTTAAATGAACTCTGTATTCAAAACAAAGTAAATGAGCTTGTAGTGCAGAATGAAATTGGCAGATACATTGCTCTGGACATCAGAGAGACATGGCTGCAAGGGCATCAGGGCTGGACACTAAATATCCGAAGATACATATCCTATCTAGAGGACTATGCAGAGGGTTGCCATGTTAGTAAGAAGCAAAATTAAACTGCATGGTAAAATAGGGTGGTGTCGCCACGTCTTCATCATGGAGAAGTTATGCCTTTCAAATCTGTTCAAATTCTCTGAGGAGGTTATGAGCAAATTAGACAAAGAAGAACCAGTGAACATGATCTGTTCAGATTTACAGAAGGCCTTTGACAAGGTACCAGAAAGGAGGCTGCTAAATAAGAGCCCATGGTGTTTGGGCAAGATACTGGCATTGATAGAGGATTGTCTGGCTGGCAGAAGGCAGAAAGTGGGGATAAAGAGGTCATTTTTCACGATGGCAGCCAGTGACTAGTGAACTTCTGCAGGGGTCAGTGTTGGGACCACAACTATTCATGTCATACATTAACAATCTGGACGAATGAACTGAGATCATTGTTAATAAGTTTGCAGATGACACAAAGATGAGGGAAGGACAGATAGATTTGAGGAGGCAAAAAGGCTACAGAAGACTTGGGTGGGCTAGGAGATTGAACAAAGAAGTGACATATGGAATACCATGTGGGAAACTGAGAGGTTATGCACTTTGGTAGGAAGAATAGAGGTATAGACTATTTTCTAAATGGGGAAAGTCTTCAGTAATTTGAAGCACAATAGGACTTTGAAGTCTAGTTCAGGATTATGTTAAGATTAACAAGTAGGTTCATTTGGCAATTCGGAAGGCAATTGCAGTGTTAGCATTCATTTCAAGAGGACTAGAGTACGAGAGCAGGGATGTGCAGCTGAAACTGTTCAGGGTCTGGTCAGACTACATTTAAACTATTTTGAGCAGTTTTGGGCCCTGTATCTAAGAAAGGATGGGCTCATGTTGGACGTGGTCCAGAGGTTTACAAGAATAATTCCAGAGATGAAGGGCTTATTATATGAGGAAAGGTTGAGGACTCTGTACTTGACGAAGTTTAGAAGATTGAGGAGATCTCATTGACATTTGCAGAATCCCGAGAGGCCTGGATAGAGTGGACGTGAAGAAAATGTTTCCTTGAATAGGTCAGACTAAAACCTGAACACAGCCTATGAGTGAAGGGATGACCCTTTAGAATAAAGATGAGGTGCAATTTCTGGTTGATGAATCTGTGGAACTCATTGTCACAGAAGGCTGTGGGGGCCAAATCATTGAGTGCATTTAAAACAGTGCATTAGCAAGGGGAACAAAGGTCATAAAGAGAAGGCAGATGAATGGAGTTGAATAGAGAAGCATACTCAAATGGGCAAAATGGTCTAAGTCTGCTCCTACATCTTTTGGTTTTATGGTCTCCTAAAATGTTTCCCTCCATTTTTGAACAATTTTGTCAAATCTGCAGTTTTCCAATCCCCTCGGACTTTACCAGCATCTGTGGATTCATGAAATATCACGATCAATGCAACCACTCTCTCTGCAGCGTAAAGACTATGGATGCAACCTATCAGGTTCACGGATTGCGTTAGCCTCATTCATTTCCCAAGCACCTATCCTTTAAGCAATTCTGTACCATGGTAAATTTCAAACTTAACACTTTCAGGATCATAACAGATGCCTCTGATGAAATGGATATCATAGATCACAATATAAAAGATGAATACACTCACCAAATGTGTGATAGCTCTTTTAAGAATATGGAAAAAAAATGACATGGAAGAGGTGAAAAATGACATATTTGGGTATGAGACTATTAAAACCTCCTGATAAATTGGAAGTTTATAATCGTTTATGTAAGTAATTTCTGTAAAAGTAGATACAATATTTAAATTTGCCTAAAGCAGAGCAAATCTTGTTGAAAAATTAAGGATCTTGAAAATCTGCTGGAATTTGGGTTTGCCAAGAAGTATTAACAGCCAATATTTTGACGCATATTATTGTAGTTAACTGTGGTCTTGTGAAGCTTAGACATTCATCACAATTCGTCACATCGTGCCATGGAGCATCCCCTATGCTTTCACAAAAAATCTCTGTTGGATTTCCTGAGAAACATGACTTTGATGGGATGACACTTAATTTCCTACCCCTTGCATACTTCTGATATGTAGGTACTTTCTTATATTGCATTCCCAGCTGCATTTCAGAATTTCCTTGCATGTCTTATGGGCTCCATCCTGTGTTCAAATCCACACTTGAAACTGAATACTCAAATGAGCTCCCCTTCCTTAATGTCCTAGTTGAGAAATAGGCCATTGACTATTGTAAACATATCTCTGCCAGTTAATATTCATGTTGGAATTCGTACAGTTGCATTCATTATGCAGTCTGCCCTATCATTAATCTGTTAAATAGGGCCCAAACCATTTGTTCACCATGCAAGTTTAATGCTGAAATACATCACATCAAAGCCATCCCATGGGATAATGGCTACTGTGCTAATTTTTTGCTGTATATCACGCAAACTCATGAATGGCTCTGGGACCATTCCCTTTGGTCCTGAAAAGTTCTAAGTCTACCTCAGATTACCCTGGAAAGGTGACGCATCTCAAAGGTTTGAGCAACATGTGAAGCTCAAACCTTTGAGCTTCACATGTTCATGCTGCTCCTGTGCAGCAACAACACAATGGTGCTGCAACCAAGCCGAAAGAATTTCTCTCCAAAACACAAATGAATAATGTGATCTATGAATTTCAGTGCAGGTGTGATGCCAAGTATATGGACTGTAAACAACACACTGAGGAACCTACAAAAAAAACGGACTGATAACCAGGTTTGACCTACAGAGAATGAAACCTGAAAGCAACAACACCCCCAGATTCTATGGACTACCTAAAGTGCACAAACCAGACATCCCACTCAGACCCATAGTATCACTACCAGGGACACCATCACACAAACTGGCTAAAAAACTACAGCAGAAACTGAAACACCTGATCAGCGGATCCAGACACTCTATACAATCAACACAGGAATTCTTGGACATCATCAGAAATATACACATAGACAAGGAAGAAACCATGGTCTCATTCGATGGAACGGCACTGTTCAACTCTATCGACAAAACCCTAGCCAGAGAAACAATAGCCAACCTGCTGGACATACAGAACAGACAACAGGACTTTGAACCTATCAACAAAGACGGCATACTCAAACTACTGGACCTGTGCCTCACAACACACTTCACATTCAAAAACCAAATATATGAACAAATCAACAGCACACCCATCTCTGGACTCATAGCAGAAGCGGTAATGCAAAGATTAGAACAAACAGTCTTACCGCAAATTCAACTCAAACTCTGGGTCAGATATGTGGATGACACCTTTGTAATTATTAAAAACACAGAAATAGAGAACACACACCGGATCATCAACGCCACACTCACAGGAATCTGATTCACTAGAGAGGAAGAAAAGGACAACCAACTCCCATTCCTAAACGTGATGGTACAGAGAACGCCTAACGGAGAATTCACCACAAAGGTATACAGGAAAGCTACACACACAGACCAAGTCCTGAACTACGAAAGCAACCACCCCAACACACACAAAAGAAGTTGCATCAAGACACTATTCAAAAGGGCCACAACACACTGCAGCACACTAGAACTGCAAAAAGAGGAAAAAGAACACCTATACAATGTATTCACCAAAAACGGATACCCGCACAATTTCATCAACAGATGCCTAAGGGAAAGACAACGGAATGAGGACATGCCACAACTCTAAGGACTAGCCACACTACCATACATCAAGAGCATTTCTGAATCGACAGCCAGACTACTGCGACCACTAGGACTCATAACAGCACACAAACCAACAGCCACTCTCAGACAACTCACCAGGACGAAGGACCCAATACCCAGCATGAGCAAAACTAATGTAGTGTACAAAATCCCATGCAAGAACTGCACAAAACACTACATAGGACAAACAGGAAGACAGCTAACGATCCGCATCCATGAACATGAACTAGCCATGAAACGACACGACCAGCTATCCCTAGTAGCCACACACTCAGATGACAAGCAACATGAGTTCGACTGGGACAACACTACTATGATAGAACAAGCCAAACAGAGAACAGCCAGGGAATTCCTAGAGGCATGGTACTCATCCACTGATTCAATCAATAAGCACATCGACCTGGACCCAATATACCGGCCACTGCAACAGACAGCTGGAACTGACAACCGGAAGCGGCAGATTCAAACCACTACAAATGGTGGAGGAAAGATCACAGAAGAGCTTCACAGGAGGCTCCCAAGCACTGAGGATAGACAGGGGACGAAACGTCTGCCACCCAAATTCCCAGCTCGGCGAACAGAACCACAACAAGGACTGTAAATTGTAAAGACTGACGAAATGTATCAAATATCATATCCCTTTCACTGTTTGCAACAAGCCACATCAAACCAGCTGGTACTTGCAAACTTGTGACATATAACCAATACTAGGTGTGATTGTACAATTGGACAACATTTGCTGCATAATCCTGAGTGTGTGACAGATTAAGTTGCCAATCAATTTCAGATTGTCACTTGATCTGGCAGGGTGGCACACTTGTGTATACTGGAAGCTGCACATATTAATGCACAGAGCCCTGTTATTTGTAGACAGAAAGAACATACCTTTTTCAACTCAAAATCAATGACGAACATTCAATGACTCATTTTAAAGGGAAATGCCTTCATCAAACGGTGTCAACCTACCTGGTTTAAAATTTAAGCAAAGCCAATCAATTCACTGCCAATCATCATTAGCTGGTGCATTTTCCACCAGAGACGACTTGCCAGCAAGCTTGCAGTCTCCTCTCATACTGTGTAAATGTTGATTTTTCCCTTAAATTGTTATTCGTTCAAATTATTTTTATTAATGTAAGACAAACAGCTTCACCAAAAGAGTGTCTCTTTTCCAGCAGTATTGAAGTTCTATACAATCAAATGACTATATTATTCTTAAGTGTTCCTTCTTCCATTGTTGGTCCCTTTTTAACTCCTACTTGCATGATTAGACCCTGAAAACATCATATTACAAATATAGTCTGACCCATTTATTATGGGGAAATATCACAAATTATAGCCAGGAATTTTGTTATATCTTTGTCTGCTCAGTTGCTGGAACTACACAGAACTCGATTCTACGAAACCCCTGCTCACATTGGCTACACTTTCAATAAAGGTATTGTGACATACGAAAGAAGCTTTGCTAAAATATATGACCTATGCCTTGTACTAGTTTTGTTTGCATACTATTATAAAATTTACAAGTAAGCTGTACTTACTTTCCATAATGCATAATTGATCCATAATCATATGGGACTCCCAAGTTATTAGAATGCTTTGTTTTAAAATTACCATAACTACCTGTAAAAATAACATGGCAAATTAAATTGAATTAAGCTCATTTGCACAGTTGAAAAGTATCAAAAGATTACTATATATGAAATTATTATCTTCTGAAAACATTCATCCAGAAACATCACTGGTAAGACTGAACAATCAATTTTCAGTTAAAGGCAGCAGTTGCATGTATAACACAATTGAGGTGTTTGTGCTGTGTTGATGATTTGCCTCAAAATTTCTAACTGATTTGATCATTATTCAAAGCTTTGAAAGCAGGTTTGCCTTTGAGCAGAGAACCAACCATGAGGGTTAAGTGGAAATTTTAGCTATCAGGTCCAGTATTAAATGGATTTATTCACGTAAGTGTACAGTTAGATAAGTATCTGTTTTTATTCTTCTGCAGTTCTCCGCTGAAAGTCAGGCCTGACTCACACAGTCATGGGTAGGGCAAGGAGGAAGATCCTGTATCTACCCTGGACAGAATAATGATTGAATGCTATGCTGTTGGCAACAATCTCATTCACAATAGCTACCTCCCAGAATGTATGATTCTGTGGCAATGTGCACTTTTACATGAGGCTTTAGTCCTGGAGCTGAGAGTGGTGATAGCAGAAGTTCTAATTTTCTTTATGATTGGCCAAGAAATTCTCCCATTCTTACCATCTGGCATTAGTGTATGATAAAAGAACTTGCTGATACTCAAACTATATGGTCATGTTATGATTCACCTTCATATCATTTACACTGATCAACACAGAAGTTCACTGACCAATGCCATTATATTTTAAAATTTTGTATCTCTGAATGTTTCACCTTGGTGCACCCAATACATTTGCAGCTCAACTGGAAGCAGTGGTTGAGAATAATACCCACTGCGTGAGATTACCTTGACTGTGATGTCTGGTGGTCCAAAGTCTAAAGGTTTGAGGCTCATGGCCTGGCATATCCCCCACCGTGGTTCAATGGAGAGTGCAGGAGGGCATACCAGGAGCAGCACTATGCATATCTAAAAATGAGGTGCCAACCTGATGAAGCTATGAAACATGTCTAGAGTCACAGAGATGTATGGCACAGAAACAGACTCTTTAGTCCAACTCGTCTATTCGGACCAAATATGCTAAATTAATCTAGTCCCATTTGCCAGCACTTGGCCCACATTCCTCTCAACCCTTCCTATCTATTTTCACATCCAGGTGTCTTTTAAATGTTGGAATTGTATCTGCCTCCTCCAGTTCGTGTGGCAGCTCATTTCATACACGGACCATCCTTTATGTGAAAAAGTTGCTCCTTAAGTCCCTTTCCCCTCTCACCCCAAACTTGTGCCCTTGAGCTCTGGATTCTCCCAATCCAGGGTAAAGACCTTGTCTATTGACCCTCTACATGTCCCTCATGATTTTATAAATCTCTGTAAGGTTGCCCCTCAGCCTCTGATGCTCCAGGGAAAACAGTCCCAGCCTATTCAGCCTCTCCCAAAAGCTCAAACCCTCCAACCTTGGCAACATCCTTGTAAATCCTTTTCAAATGCTTTCAAGTTTCACAACATCCTTCATATAGGACGGAGACCAGAATTGTACACAATATTCCAAAAGTGGCCTAACCAATGTACAGCTGCAACTTGACCTCCTAACTCCTATACTGAATGCGCTGACTAATAAAGAAAGTACTAAATATCTTCTTCACTATGCTATCTACCTGAAGTTCTCTTTCAAGGAACTATGAATTTGCACTCCAAGGTCTCTTTGTTCAGCAACACTCCCCATGATCTTACCAATAAGTGTATAAGTCCTACCCTGATTTGCCTTTCCAAAATGCAACGCCTTACATTTATCTGAATTAAACTCCATCTGCCACTCCTCAGCCCATTGGCCCATCTGATCAAGATCTTGTTGTATTCTGAGGTAACATTCTTCACTGTCCACTACACCTCCAATTTTGGTCTCACCTGCAAACTGAATAACTGTACTTCCGATGTTCACAAACAAATCGTTTATATAAATCGGGAAAAGCATTGGACCCAGCACCAATCCTTGTGGCACACCACTGGTCACATGCTTCCAGTCTGGAAAGCAACCCTCCACCACCACTCTCTGTCTTCTACCTTCGAGCCAGTTCTGTATCCAAACGGCTAGTTCTCCTGTATTCCATGTGATCCAACCTTGCTCACCAGTCCACCATGAGGAACCTTGTTGAACGCCTTACTCAACTCCATACAGATCATGTCCACTGCTATGCCCTCATCAATCCTCTTTGTTACTTATTCAAAAAACTCAATTAAGTTAGTGAGATATGATTTCCCACGCCATGATGACTATCTCAAATACGGTTTTGAAACAGATTCTACCCTTCTGTTGTTAGAATACTGAACAGACTCACAAACTCTAACATTCACCTGTACCTGTGTTTTTGTTTTGCCACTCTTTGCCTATTATTTACTTATCTATGCTATTTAATGTGATCTGCCTGCATTGCTCGTAAGACAAAGCTTTTCACTGTGTCTCGGTACATGCGACAATAAATTCAATTCAGTTCAATTCAATTCAAATACATGTATCCCTCCAACAACTTGCCCATCACCAATGTCAGGCTCACCGGTCTATAGTTCCCAGGCTTTTCCTTTCCATCCTTCTTAAATAGTGGCACCATGTTAACCAACTTCCAGTCTTCCAGCACCTCACCTGTGACTATTGATGGTTTAAATATCTCAGTAAGGGGCCCTAGCTTCTCACTGACTTCTAGGGTACACTTGTTTAGGTCCTGAGGATTTTTCAATCTTTATGCATTTTAAGACAATCAGCACCAGCTCCTCTGTAATATGGACATTTTTCAAGATGTCACCATCTGGGTGTAGGTTTGCTTGCTGAGCTACAAATCTTCTCAAACCTCAATGTCACCATCTATTTCACCACATTCTGTATCTTCCATGTCCTTCTACACAGTAAACACTGATGCAAAATGCTCGTTTAGTATCTCTTGCGGTTTCACACAAAGGCTGTCTTGCTGATTTTTGAGGGGCCTTATTCTCTCCCTAATTACCCTTTTGTCCATAATGTTTTTTATAAAATCCTTTTGGATTCTCCTTAACCCTATTTGCCAAAGCTATCTCATGTCCCCTTTTTGCCCTCCTGATTTTCTTCTTGGGTATATTCCTACTGCATTTATACACTTCTAAGGATTCTCTCGATCTCTGCTATCTATACTTGACATTTGCTTTCTTCTTTTTCTTGATCAAAACCTCAATTTTTTTTAGTATCTACGATTCCCTATACTTACCAGCCTTTCCTTTCACCCTAACAGGAACATAATATCTCTGGGCTCTCGTTATCACATATTTGAAGGCTTCCCATTTTCCAACCATCCCTTTATCTGCACCCAGTCAACTTTTGAAAGTTCTTGCCTCATACTGTCAAAATTGGCATTCCTCCAATTTAGAACCTCAACTTTTAGATCCTGTCTATCCTTTTCCATCACTACTTTAAAACTAACAGAAGTATGGTCACTGGCCCCAAAATGCTCCCCCACTGACACCTCAGGCACTTGTCCTGCCTTATTTCCCAAGAGTAGGTCAGGTTTTGCGCTTCTCTAGTAGGTACATCCACATACTGAATCAGAAATACTTAACAATATCTCTCCACCTAAACCATTAACACTATGGCAGTCCCAGTCTATGTTTGAAAAGTGAAAATTCACTACCACTACCACCCTGTCATTCTTACAGATAACTGAGATCTCCTAACAAATTTGTTTCTCAATTTCTCTCTGACTATTGGGGAGTCTATAGTACAATTCCAATAAGGCAATCATGCCTTTCTTATTTCTCAGTTTCCCCCAAATAACTTCCCTGGACATATTCCCAGGAATATCCTCCCTAAGTACAGCTGCAATGTCATCCCTTATCAAAAAGCCATTCCTCCTCCTCTCTTGTGTCCCTTTCTATCCTTCATATAGCATTTGTATCCTGGAAAATTAAGCTGCCAGTCCTGTCTATCCCTGAGCCATGTTTCTGTATTTGTTATGATATCCCAGTCCCATGTTCCTAACTCTGCCTTCCCAGTAAGGCCTCTTGCATTGAAATAAATGAAGTTTTTTACTTCATTCTTGCCTGCCCTAACTGTTTGACTTGCTCCTTTTCCCAACTGTACCAGTCTCAGACTGATCTGTTTCCTCACTATCTCCCTGGGTTCCATTCCTCTCCATCTTTCCCGTTTAAATCTTCCCAAGCAGCTCTAGCAAATCTCCCTGCCAGTGTATTAGACCCCTTCCAATTCAGATGCAATCTATCCTTCTTATATAGGTCACTTCTACCCTAGAACAGATTCCAATGATCCAAAAATGTGAACCCCTCTCCCCTGCACCAGCTCCTCAGCCATGCATTCATCGGCACTATCCTCCTATTCCTACCCTCACTAGCTCAGAGCACTGGGATAATCCAGATATTACTATCTTCGAGGACGTCCTTTTTAAATTCCTGCCTAACCTCCTGTACTCTCCCTACGGAATCTCATCCTTTTCGCTTCCAATGTCATTAGTTCCAATATGTTCAACAGCGTCCTACTGGTACCACTCCCTTTTGAGAAAATTCTGCAGTTTCTCCAAGATATCCTTGATCCTGACACCAGGGAGGTAACACACACCAATCTGTGCCTCTGACTAGAGAGTCCCCTATTTCAATCGATCGCTTAGAACTTGACGTACACCTTGTTACATTTGAGCTAGCTTCAGTACCAGAAACTTGGATGTTTGTGTTACATTGCCCTGAGAGTCCATCACCCCCTACATTTTCCAAAACAGCATATTTGTTTGAGATGAGGATAGCCACAGAGGACTTCTGCACTACCTGCCTTCCTCCCCTACCTTTCCTGGGAGTAACCCATCTATCTGACTGTATCTGCAGTTTTTCTCCCTTCCTATAATTGCCATCCATCACACCCACTAGCTCCTGTAAATTCTTCATTGACGCTGCTGCTCCAACTGATCCATGCGACCTGATAGGATTTGCAACCAAACACACTTACTACAGACACAATCATCAGTAACAAGGAGACACTCCCTAATCTCCCATATCCAACAAGACCATCTTTGCACCTCAATAATTTATAGAAAACAGTACAGTCTTACTGCTCTAAAAAAAACACTGCTCCAGGCAAACTTCGTACTTACGTTTTATATTTTTAAATTTTAATCGCGATAGATCTCAACAAAACAAACCCACTCTACTGACTATTACAAAAAAAACTACTTGCATACCAAACAGCATAAGCAACAAGTAATAAACAAACCTTGTTGTTTGTGAGGACAGCATGAAACATGCTGATATGCTCGAACAGGTCGATGTTATGAAGGAGGATATGCTGGAAATTTTGAAAAACATGAGGGAAAATAAGCCCCCGAGCCAGACGGGATATACCCAAGGTTGCTATAGGAAGTGAGGGAAGAGATTTGGCAATGATCTTTGCGTCCTACCTGTCCACTGGAGTAGTACCAGATGATTGGAGAGTGGCAAATGTTATTCTCTTATTCAAGAAAGAGAATTACAGACCAGTCAGTCTTATGTCAATGGTGAGCAAATTATTGGAGAGGATTCTGAGAGACAGGATTTATGATTATGTGGAAAAGTATTAGAAGTAATCAGCATGGCTTTGTGAAGGGCAGGTCATGCCTCACAAGCCGTATTCAATTCTTTGAGGATGTGACAAAACATATTGATGAAAACAGAGCAGTGGATATGGTGTACATGGATTTTAGCAAGGCATTTGATAAGGTTTCCCATGTTAGGCTCATTCAAAAAATATGGAGGCATTGGTTACAAGGAAATTTGGCTGTCTGGATATAGAATTGGCTGGCCCATAGAAGACAGAGGGCAGTAGTAAATGGAGAGTATTCAGCCTGGAGCTCAGTGACCAGTAGTGTTTTGCAGGGATCTGTTCTAACACCTCTGCTCTTTGTTATTTTTATAAATGACTCAGATGAGGAAGTGGAATTGTGGGTTAATAAGTTTATTGATGACTCACAGGTTGATGGAGTTGTGGATAGTTTGGAGGGCTGTTGTAGGTTGCAATGGGATCTTGACAGGATGCAGAGATGGGCTGAGAAGTGGCAGATGGAGTTCAATCTGGAAAAGTGTGAAGTGATCCATTTTGGAAGGTCGAATTTTAATGCAGAATTCAGGGTTAAAGGCAGGATTCTTGGCAGTATGGAGGAACAGAGGGATATTGGGGTCTATGTCTGTAGACCTCAAAGTTTCCACGCAAATTGATAGGTTTGTTAAGAAGGTGTATGGTGTGTTGACTTTCATTAGCAGGAGGATTGAATTTAAGAGCTACAAGGTAATGCTGCAACTCTATAAAGCCCTGGTTAGACCATATTCGGAATATTGTGTTCAGTTCTGGTGGCCTCATTATAAGCTCTAGAGAGGGTGCAAAGGAGATTTACCAGGAAACTGCCTGGACTGGAGAGCATGTCTCATGAAGAAAGGTTGAGGGAGCTAGGGCTTTCCTCATTGAAGTGAAAAAGGATGAGTGGTGACTTGATAGAAGTGCCCACCTCGGGCAATTGTCTGTGCGGGAGTTTGCATATTCTCCCCATGTCTGCGTGGGTTTCCTCCAGGTGCTCCGGTTTCCTCCCACAGTCCAAAGATGTGCGGGTTAGGTGAATTAGCCATGCTAAATTGCCCATAGTGTTAGGTGAAGAGAGGAATGGGTCAGTGTGGGCTTGTTGGGCCAAAGGGCCTGTTTCCATCTAATCTAAAATGTGTACATGATGATGAGATGATGTGGAGATGCCGGTGTTGGACTGGAGTGGACAAAGTTAAAAATTCCACAACACCAAGTTATAATCCAACAGGTCTACTTGGAAGTGCTAGCTTTTAGAGCGCTGTTTCTTCATCAGTTAGCTGTGGAGCCGGATCATAAGACTCAGGTCTTATGATCCAACTCCACCGTTATCTGATGAAGGAGCAGTGCTCCAAAAGCTAGAATTCCAAATAAACCTGCTGGACTATAACCTGATGTTGTGTGATTTTTAAAGAAGATAAGAGGCATAGATTGAGTAGATAGCCAGAGACATTTTCTCAAGGCGGAAATGACTGTCACTAGGTGGCATAATTTTAAGGTAATTGCAAGAAGGTTTAGGGGAGATGTCAGAGATAGGTCCTTCACGCAGAGAGTGGTGGGTGTGTGGGATGCACTGCCAACAGTGGTAGTAGAGTCAGATACATTAGGGATATTTAAGCAACTCTTTGATAGGCACATGGATGATCGTGAAATGTAGGATATGGAAGTTAGGTTGATCTTACAGTAGGATAAAAGGTCAGCACAACATCAAGGGCCGAAGGGCCTGTACTGTGCTGTACTGTTCTGTGTTCTATCTTCTAGAAATAAGCGATCCTGTAACCAATGGAGCAGATCTCAGCGCTTCAGTCCTGCCACATCCAGTCATGAATGATGGTAGATAAGCGAACAACTCACTGGAGGAGGAGGTTCCACAAATATCCCCATCCTTAATGATGGAAGAGGCTAACACATTAGTGCAAAAGATAAGGCTGAAGTACTCAAAGCAATCTTCAGTCAGAAGTGCCAAGTGGGTAATTCATTTTGGCCTCTTCCAGTGGTCCCCAGCATCAGAGATACTAATCTTCAGCCAATTCAATTCACTCCAGGTGAAACAGTTGGAGACACTGGATACTGCAAAGGCTATGGCCCCTGACAACATTCTGACAAAAGTACTGAAAACTTGTGCTCCCGCACATATCACTCCTCTAGCCAAGCCATTCCAATACAGTTGCAACATTGGTATCTCGCCAACAATGTGGAAAATTACTCAGTTATGTCCTGTATGCAATAGCAGCCAATCATGCACCATCAGTATACTGCTGATCATCAGTAAAGTGATTGGAAGTGTCATCAATAGTGCATCAAGCAGCACCTGTTCAGCAATAGCCTGCTCAGTGCTACTCAGTTTGTGTTCTGCCAGGGCCACTCAGTTCCTTACTTCATTGTAATCTTAGTTCAAACATAGACAAAAGAGCTGAATTCCATAAGTGGTCGAAATTGACAGTCCTTGACATCAAGGCCATATTCACAAAGTGTAGCATGGTTGTGGTTCTTGGGAGGTCAGTCATCTCAGCTCCAGGACATCTCTTCATGGGTTCCTCAGGGTAGTGTCCTAGGCCCCACCATCTGCAGCTGCTTCATCAATGACCTTCCCTCCATCATAAGATCAGAAGTGGGGATGCTCGCCAATAATTGCATAATGTTCAGCACCATTTGCAACTCCTCGGATAACAAAGCAGTCCATGTTCAAATGCAACGGGATCTGGACAGTATCCAGAGTAGGGCTGACAAGTGACAAGTTACATTCGCACCGGCATAATTGCAAGGCAATGACCATCCCCAATAAGAGACAATCTAACCACTAAACCTTGACATTCAATGGTATTACAATCACTAAATCCCACACCATCAACATTCTGGGGATTATCAATGACCAGAAACTCAACTGGACTCACCACATAAACACAGTGACTAAAAGAGCAGGTCAGAAGCTAGGAATACTGCAGAGAGTACTTCAAATTCTGACTGTCCAAAGTGGCTCCACTACCTACAAGGCACAAACAAGGAGTATGATGAAATACTTTCTGCTTGCCTGGATGAGTGCAGCTCCAACAAAACTCAAGAAGTTTAACACCATCAAGGCCAAAGCAGTCCATTTGCTTAACACCACATCCACAAGGATCCATTCCTTCCACCACCAATGTTCAGTAGCAGTACTGTGTACTATCTCCAAGATGCACGGCAGAAATTCACCAAAGATCCTCAGACAGCATCTTCCAAGATCCACAACTCTTCCATTTAGAAGTATAAGGGCACTAAATACATAGGAATACCATCACCTGTATGTTCCCCTCCAAGCAACTCACCATCCTGACTTGGAAATATCATCACTGTTCTCTCACAGTCGCTGGGTGAAAATGCTGGAATTTCCTCTCTAAGGGCACTGTGGGTCATCTACACTGACATGGACTGCGGTGCTTCATGAAGGCAGTACACCATCACCTTATCAAGGGCAACTAGAGTGAGGCAATAAATTCTGATCCAGCATATGATGCCCAAGTCCCCCATGTAACTTCTAAGGGCTGCCACCTACTTGTCTCAATCAGTCTTGCCCTGTTTGACCACAATTGCCATTCAGTCTCGATTATCAATGCCTCTTCTCCTGTGGTTCAATGATTCCTCCCATACAAGAAGCAGCTCCTTCTCAATCCATATCCACCAGGAACACAATTTCACATGGTGCACACTCATTTAATTGGTTATGAATCTGAAGTCGTATAATTATCATTTGCTGATTACTTATTTCTAAAGGTGCACTGAATTCTGAAATAGTCATTTTAATGAATACTCATGACACACTAACACATTATGTCAATTAATTCTCAATCCACAGCAATTTATCCACTTTCGCCCTACCATTGAAAAGTTGGCACTTCGTCTCCCATTCAATTAAAGGCATCATGGGGTATGGGTAGAAAGCAGGAATATGGCATGTTTAGGAATGGAGCAGGCTCAAAGGACCTGAATGGCCTAGTTTTTATGTTTCTAAATGCTCATTTCCATCTCACTTCATGCTCCTGGGCTTCACAACATTTGCCCACTAGAGTGGAAACATAATGTGCAACTAATTCTGGTGGCATTGCATAAATGCTGCAGCAGTTTCTTCTCTTTCAAAGATTGTGAAAATAAAGATGCAGAGTTGTCTATTCTGGCACTTAAGGCATCTTCCCAAAGGATACCAGTATTATTTTGGTCTCAAGAGGCCTGTACGTGCCAGCATCAAGTACATAATCTGTAGGCCAGAAAGTAGCTGGAGAACCAAAAGATTGTTGTGTGTCATGAATGGCCTAAATATTGCTAGCCTGTTTCAAATGTACTCTTCAACTTGTAATACTGCATGATTCCTTTAAATATGGCTGGGAAGTGAGCCTTCAGGTTGATTAGCCTCATCCACTGCGAGTGAAGTGTGTGTGAGAGGGGCAAGTGGAGAGTGAACTAAGGTAAGTTAAGTGATAATGCAGAATGTGAAAAAGAAGACTACATATAAGAATGCCGGGGGAGGGGATGGGAAGGAAGCTGCTTAACTCAGTACACCAAAGGAGAGATAATGAGACTAACAGCATCATGAAGATGGCATAGTCAAGTGATAGAAATATGGCCCAAATTTACTGTGGGGGCAGGGTCTCAAACTCCAGGATAAGAGTCAGGGGCAACCACTCTGGCTGGCTTTTCCCATTGTTATTTACCAACTGTCAACCCATTCACAGTGGATTGTGTCTCCATTTGGAAGAAAATCCTACCTCTGAAAGCAATTGGCTAATCAGACTAGTCAAGCCTATCTTGACAGCACCTTCTAAACTTGCAACCTCTATCACCAGAAGAACAAGGGCTGCAGATGAACAGGAGAACCATTCCCCTCCAAATCACTTATCACCTTGAGTTGGAATTATATTGCTATGCCTTCATTGTTGGTCGAAATTCTGAAACTTCCTAACAGCACTGTGGATGTACCTATACATGTGGACTGCAGCAAGAATTTGGCTCACTACCACCTTTTTAAAGGCAACTGAAGATGGGCAATAGATGTTGGCCTTGACAGTAACAAGCAGATCCCACGAAATAATAATTAAAAACAAACTGCCTTGTTTCAGAATCAGCACTGGGAGTAGTGACTAACTCTGGGACTACAGTCAGAGGAGCCCTGAAGTTCAAGATCTTGTTCAGGCCTGGCCCTGCTGAGCAAGGTGAGAGCTGGGATTTTCAGAGCTGGCTAAAGGTCAAATGTGGGGCATGGGATCCGAAAAGGAGACACCCTACCCTTGCCCATCTTGTCAGGTTTTGCCAGATTAAAGATCAGCAATTATTAATTAAATTTGTCAATGACACCTTCTCAAAGGTAACTAGGGATGCATAATTAATTATGACAATGCCTACATCCCATTAAGTGGCTAAGATAAAGTAACAAGGCCAAAACTGATAGACAATTATTAATACAAATAACCGACCAGTTACACATACATACTGACATAATAAGAGTGCAGAATATAGCAAGGATTTCCCACAGTCATGAATTGCACACCGTTCATATCAAGCAAGAGTGTTTGTAAATTTCGAGGGGTTTCTGTTCATCAATATGCAGCTGATGTGCAACAAAATGATACATGTAACTTTGTTCCACATTCCCAGGGAGCTGTCAAGATACATTCCATCTATGAATATCATTCTTTCTTCAGCTCTTATAGATCTCTTTTGGACTTAAGAAATGACTGTGAGGAAACAAAGGATAATCATTCAAACGTGGCTGAAAACACTTGCAAGGAATTGATGAGGCTAACTCAAGAATAGTTTCTGTGACAAGTAAGTATGTCTTTTAGGAATCGACTAATATGCTTTATGCTTACTGCAGGTGACTAGACTGTTTTAGATCTGTCCTTCACCAGCCAAAACTCCTAGAAGATTATAGTGTACTGAACACTCCACAGTATTGTTTAGCTACAATGAAAGCCACAGTTAGAATATTAAGGCACTAGTGAGTTTTCAGAAGATTTGTAGCTCAGGTTGAGGGTCTGGATGTAAGTTTGCTTATTGAGCTGCAAGGTTTGTTTTCAGATGTTTCATCGCCATACTAGGTAACATCATCAGTGAGCCTCTGGTCATGCACTGGTGACATGGCCGGCTTTTTGTTTATGTGTTTAGGTTTCCTTGGGTTGGTGATGTCATTTCCTGTTCTTTTTCTCAGGGGTTGGTAAATGGGATCCAAGTCAATGTGTTTGTTGATAGAGATCCAGTTGGCGTGCCATGCTTCCAGGAATTCTCACACGTGACTCTGTTTGAATTGTCCGAGGATGGATGTGTTGTCCCAGTCGAAGTTGTGTCCTTCATCATCCATATGTAAGGATACTAGTGAGAGATGGTCATGTCGTTTTGTGGCTAGTTGGTGTTCATGTATCCTGGTGGCTAGTTTTCTGCCTGTTTGTCCAATGTAGTGTTTGTTACAGTCCTTGCAAGGTATTTTGTCAATGACATTAGGTATGCTTGTTGCCTTTATAGGGTCTTTCATGTTCATTAGCTGCTATTTAAGTGTGCTGGTGCGTTTGTGGGCTACTATGATGCCAAGGGTTCTGAGTAGTCTGGCAGTCATTTCCTAGATGTCTTTGATGCAGGGGAGAGTGGCTAAAGTTTCTGGACACATTTTGTCTGCTTGCTTGCATTTTTTGCTGAGCTTCATCAGAGGCTCACTGATGATGTTACCTAGCATGGTGATAAAGCATCTGAAAAAGGAACCTTCCAGCTCAGTGAGCAAACTTACATCCATATTAAGCCACTCAGAGTCTATTGGTGAATTGAATTGAATTGAATTTATTGTCACGTGTACCAAGGCACAGTGAAAAGCTTTGTCTTGTGAGCAACACAGGCAGATTACATAGTTAAGTCATGAATCTCCTGAAGAGGAAGCTGGACCTTGAGGACTGGATTAAGGTCACACAGCTGTTTCTGGTGTCCAGAGGCCTCAATGTGAATGAGCGGGCAGTGCTTGTGAAGGATGACCTGTATGGAAAGGCCATTAGGAAATACCAAGAGGTATAGATGTTCATAAAAGTCTATCAAGAATGCTTGAGATATTGACAAGGGATTTTGCTGCCTTGGATGTCAGTGATACCTTTATAGCTGCATAATCCTGCTGATTCCTATTATCAGTAGACTCATGCAAATAACCACATCCAATGGCCACTCTCATTGCCATCTCCCTGAACCTAAGAACAAATCAGTATCATAACCAACCCTTCAGCTATTGCCACAGCAACCATTTCTGCCCTTCCTCTCACACCACTGATACCCCTCAATTGAGCTCCTCCTAATCAATAGAGAACTATAAAAGGAACAATTGGTAAACAAAAATGGATTACACAGAAAAGTGCTGCAAAGTTACTAATACATTTTATGTGATTCAATTAAAGAATCACATAAAATATCAAATATAACACTGTGTCACACACTCATGTGCATGCTCTGTGCTATACAAAGCTTTACTCTTTCTGCTATTGCCTCTACATGGCACAGCCATAGTGGATTAACAGATGTGCAGCCAGGCTGCTCAGATCCCTGATCTAAAAGCAAAGGAGTGCAGATGGTCCAAGTCTGAAATAGATAGAGAGAATGCAACAGCAGGAGTGTCAGCATCTGAGGAGTTAACCTGTCAAGTCATGATCTTGTATCAGAACTGTGGCAGCTGAAAGGTTTCAATCTTGAACAGCCAAAAATATCGAGGTCTCATTGATATCCAGCATTCCCTCCTCTGCAGTTGTCAGTCGTGAGGTTTGTGAAGGGCTACCGCAATTTCACTCTCTCTTGCTTTTGTTCTGCAATTTTTTTCATTCTATATTAGACAGGAGGTGGGGAAAGAACGTGTGACCCTAATGTGATGAGTTCAACCAATGATTAGTCTGACAGCCTGACCAGCTGTGCTTTTCCAGCGCAACACTCTCAACTCTAATCACCAGCGTCTGCAGTCCTCACATTCTCCAATGATTACATTTGTTGATTATGTTTATTGGGGCATAAAATCACATAATGAAGATGATGAGAGACACTGCTAGATGTATAGATGGCTCTATGTCAATGTACATACTAAGATAGACTTGAAAGAAATGTAGAAACATAGAAAATAAATGCAGGATTAAGCCATTCAGCCCTTTGAGCCTGCTCTGCCATTCATTATGATTTTGGCTGATCATTCAACTCAGCTCCCTGTTCCCTTTTTTCGCATCCTTATCCTTTGATTCCTTTAGCCCCTAAGAACTATATCCAACAGCTTTACAGAGTCATAAAGTCACACAGTATGGAAACAGACCCTTTGGTCCAACTTGTCCATGCCGATCAGATATCCTAAATTAAGCCAGTCCCATTTGCCAGCATTTGGCCCACATCCTTCTAAACCCTTCCTATACATGTACCCATCCAGTTGCCTTTTAGATGTTGTAATTATACCCATCTCCACCATATCCTCTGGCAGCTCAAGCATGTACCACCTCCTGTATGAAAAGATCCTTTTTAAGTCTCTCCCCTCTCACCTTAATTCTATGCCCACTAATTTTGGACTTGTCTATCCTTGTAAAAAGAATTTGATTATTCATCCTATCTATGCCCCACATGTTTTTATAAACCTCTATAAGGTCACTCTTCAGCCTCCGATGCTCCAATGAAGAAAGTCCCAGTCTATTCAGCCTCTCCCTATAACTCAAACCCTCCAGTCCAAGCAACATCCTTGTAAAATCTTTTCTGCACCTTCTCAAATTTAACAACATCCTTCCGAAAGAAGGGCAACCAGAATTGTGCTCAGTATTCTGTATTCAGTACAGCTTACGGTTGCAGAGAAATCCACAGACTCACCATTCTGTGAGTGAAGAAATTTCTCCTTATCTCGTATGTGGTCTAAGACTGTATCCTTAGACTGAGAAATGGTTCTAAGTTGCACGGTAAACAGCATGAAGTCTTGAAAGCTCCTTGCTTAATCTGATACATGAGCTTCTGCAAGCCCAAAAAGTAGAAAGCTGAGTTAGAAATATTGCTGTCTTTGCCTGGATGAATTACAAGGTGACCCTCATCAACGTTTCAGAAAAAGGTCAAGCCATCCATATTTATGCCTGTGAAACAATGAGTCACAGAAGTCATTTTAGTAATCTGGCTAGATTTGTTATTTTCTTTGTTTGTCACTTGACTGCGTTAATTTGTCTGTCTGCCTTTTTTGTGAATGAGGGCCGAAAACAAATGTTTTGGGTTTAAGGCACAGACAAAAATCAGTTTACCGTGCTTCTTAATTTTCTCTCTGCTAAAGTTATTGTGTATCTAATAAATAGTTAAGCCTTTTGTTTAAGACTCAAAACTGGTGTCTTGGAAACTAATCTTTTACAAAATCTGGGATTAGTTATTCACAAGTCTGGTTAAGAACAATCGGAGTGACTATTTGGAGGTCTTTGATGGTTTGATAATTGGGGCTCAATTCCTGAATCTTCAAATGCAGACAACAAAGGTCCATGCAAAACTCAGGAAAATTGACTGGAAAAGAATAGCGTTTATTGTTGAACACCAAAATAGAGCCATTATTCATGCCACAAATAGGCCAGTCCCAGCTGAGGCTGACAGTTCTGCAGACCAATCCTGGATATGCTTTGTTTTAAAATATATCCAGACGTGCTCTGGAAAAGAAAACAGATTTTTCCCCACCACCAAATGACTGACTTTTTTTGCTTTTAAACTAGCAATCCCCACCAGTAAAACACCCATTCGGCCAATTGGCTATTTACATGAAAAGCCTGTTATGCATAATGCAAACCATCAAAAGTAATGGAGAGGTAGGGAGAGCAGGAAGGAGCTAAAGCAAAATGGAGTTGGAATGGAAAATAAAGCACTGAATCCCTCACAATACCCACTTCTCTCTAAATGCATTGAGAACATTGATGGGCCACTCTGTGCTCCCTCTCCAAGGACACCCAGGCATGAACATAACCATAGAAAGATCGGCAGAGATGGCCCATTCCACAGCCTGCTGCCTGGACACACATCCCTCTGCACTGGATGCCCAAAGCTCAGAAGGATGGGGATAAAGTGCAACCAAAAACACCACAAAAGATTTTTTGAAAAACTAAAAAGGGGGTGCATTCACCCACAATCGATATATACAGTGGATCTGTTATTTTCCTCATCTATTTTCTAACTAAACTGTTCAGAAAAGTTATTAAACACCTCTGGAACTGGTGGGACCTGAACCTGGGCCTCCTGGCTCAAAGGGAGGGACTCTTGCACTGTACTACAAGAGTTCTTGATCTACTTAATAAAGGGTTCAGGTGATGAATTATAGCTGGGTAAGCTATTTCCTGTTACCCAGGAAACTCAACAACACCTTGTATTCATCTAAATTAAACTCCATCTACCATTCCTCAGCCCACTGGCCCAGTTGATCAAGATCTCATTGTATTCCCAGATAACTTCTTCTCTGTCCACAATACTACCAATCATCCACAACCATGCCTTCTAAATTCTCATCCAAATCATGTATATAAATGATGGATAACTGTGGTCCGAGCACCAATCCTTGTGGCACACCGCTGGTCAGAGGCCTCCAGCTTAAAAACCCTCTACTACTACCCTTTGTCTTCTACAGTCAAGATACTTTTGTATCCAATTGGCCAGCTCTCCCTGGATCCTGTAGGACCTATGCAACAACCCACCTTGTGGTAACCTGTCAAAGGTCTTGCTAAAACCCATGTGGATAATATCCACTGCACTGCCCTAATCTACTTTCTTGGTCATCCCTTCAAGACTCAATCAAATTCATGAGACACAATTTCCCATGTACAAAGCCACGCAGACTATCCCAAATGAGACCTTGCCTCTTCAAATGCCTGTAGATTCTGTCTCTCAGAATCCTAACATCTTACCCTCCACAGACATTAGGCTCTCAAAGTTTGGGAGAAGATTTGTAGCTCGGGTGCTCGTTGTTGTGGTTCTGTTCGCCGAGCTGGGAATTTGTGTTGCAGACGTTTCGTCCCCTGTCTAGGTGACATCCTCAGTGCTTGGGAGCCTCCTGTGAAGCGCTTTCTGTGATTCAATCAATAAGCACATCGACCTAGACCCAATATACCGGCCACTGCAGCAGACAGCTGGAACTGACAACTGGAAGCGGCAGATTCAAACCACTACAAATGCCGGAGGAAAGATCACAGAAGCGCTTCACAGGAGGCTCCCAAGCACTGAGGATGTCACCTAGACAGGGGACGAAACGTCTGCAACACAAATTCCCAGCTCGGTGAACAGAACCACAACAAACATTAGGCTCACTAATCTACACTGATCCCAGTTCCCAGGCATTTCTGTGCAACCTTTCTTAAATAATGGCACAACATTAGCCACCCACCAATCTTTGGGCACTTCACGCGTGGCTGTTGATGATACAAATGTTGGTGAACATCCCACATGCTTGTCCCTCTGCTTTGAGAGCCTGCATGTCATCCTTACTGGATGGTGATTCAACCTTCTCAATATATGGGGAAAAAAGCAGATCAGTGACTGTTCCTCACACAGTACAAGCTTCTAACCCCCATTTGAGACTGGCAACAGGGTCCCATAGGTCCATCAGAGAAAATGTGACCTCTGTCCTTTTCTGAAATACTGGGACCAATTTTATTGAAATTGCTACCATGCTCTATAGCCCTGATATTACTCCTCAGACTTATACATTTGCCTTTGATAAAGTGCCATATAATGATTCGGTAACATAGTTAGAGCCCATTAAATAGAAGGATGGATCTGAAGTTGGCTGAGTGACAGGAAACAAAGGATAGTGGTGAAATGTTGTTTTCTGACTGAAGGGAGGGGCTACCAGGTGTCAATGTTAAGACCTCTGGTTTTCTTGCTAAGTTTTAATATTCTAAATATGAATGTACAAAATACAATTTCACTACAATTACACAAAATGTAATTTTCACTAAACTCCTCAATATAATATGGGCTCTGTAAATAAAGGTCAATTATGATAAATCTATACAAAATACTGATACAGTCTCAACTGGAGTATTATGCTTGGTTGGAGACACCACACTTAAGAACAAGAAGAGCTTGCAGAGAAAAACCATAATTGTTCCAGCTATGACTGACTTCAATTGTGTTTGGGAATTCAGGCTAATCGTCTTGAAGAAGACAAAATGAAAAGGAAATTGTTAGATGTGTTGAAATCCAACAGGTCAGGATAGAGAAGTGAAAAGAAACTGTTTCCATTGCCGATTGCGAACCAGGCATACCGATTTAAGGTTTTTGGTCAATCAAATAGCAGCATGAGCAAAATCATTTTAAACCTAAACCAAAATTCTAAGTCTGTAAAGATTACTAATAATGTTCTTTTAACTCTATTTACAGGTTTGAGGATTCTACAAACATCCAGACCAGAGTACTACCAATGCTGGATTCGCAGTCCCAGGACAAATACAGAGTTCCTGCATGAGAACACCCGGAACCAAAATCCGAATCCTGACCTAGAACAAAACCAGCCCCAACAGCGACTTGACCCCGAGAAGACCCAACCAGCCCAGGACCTAACCCCAGACCCGCAACCTCAAGGAGGCCTAACCAGCCCAGGCCCACTCCCCAATCCTGCAGCTTGACCCCGGGGATGTCTGGCCATTCCTGAATTGACTCACTTACCTTCTGGAGCAGCAGACTAACACCACTAACAGCTGGTATCATCCAGCAGCAGAAATTCTACTGCTGCAATCCATTCCCAAGGAGACCAGACCAGTCTAGGGCCAAACTCTGACCAGGCAGTGGTCCATCCCAGGGAAGCCCAGCCAAACCGTACCTGACTCACCTACCTTCTGAAGCAGCAGACTCACACCACTGACTCCCAGGACCATCCTGATGCAGGAAGCCTACCAGAAAATGGGAAAGAAGTGCTGGCCTGCAGGTGAAATTGAAACAATGTGCTTTCAAGTCCACCCCTCCCCAGTATGCTCCTAGCAAACATCGAAGTTATCAAAAACAAAATGGATCAACTCAGATCTAGACTTACCTTCTGACAGACTGCTGCATGCTCTGTTTACAGAGACATGGCTCACTCCTAACATACCTGACTGTGTCTTGCAAGCTAAAGGATTCTCTCTACTTTGCATTCACCATGGCATTCTTGGGTAAGGCAAAGGGTGGAGGGGTATGCTTCCTAATCAACACTTCCTGGTGATCCTATCTTGCAGTGAAATGCCAACCCTACTATCTACCGCAGGGGTTCACCTCCACCATCCCGACATCAGTTTCCATACCATCCCGTGCCCTGGATGAAATTTACACTACTACAAATGCTCTGGAGTTGAAATTCCCCATGGCCTTATTCTTCATGGCTCGCAACTTAAACTAGGCCAACCTCAAGAAGGCGCTGCCAAAATACCATGAATAAGTCTCCTGCCCCACTGGAGGACCAAACAACTTGGACCACTGCTATATAACCAAATATGCCTACCACTCCAGTGCCTGTCCACACTTTGGAAAATTGGATCACAACACTGTGTTCCTCTTCTCAGCTTACAAGCAGAAGCTGGGATGGGAGGATCCTTCACAGAATGTAGTACAATGCTGGTCTGAGGCAGTGGAAGAGCTTCTCTGGGACTGCATGGAATTGTGGACTGGACCATATTCAAGAACTCAGCAGATAACCCAGACAAGTATGCCACCACTGTCACGGACTTCATTAGCAAATGCACAGATGACTGATTGCCAAAGAAGTTAATCCGGGTGTTCCCCAACCAAAAACTTGGATGAAATCCACTGCCTACTGAAGACCAGGCATGCAGCATTCAAATTAGATGACCCAGACCTCAACAGAAAATCCAGGTCTGACCTCCACAAAGCCATCAGAGATGCCAAGAGGCAATGTCAGACCATGTTAGAGACCCAAACCAACCAAACGGACACCCATCACTTGTTGAAAAATTTACACAACATAACAGGATACAAAATGAAGTGGTGCAAGATGGCGGGCAAAAACACATCCCTCTCTGATGCGGTCAATATTTTCTATGCTTGGTTTGAGCAGAATGCCAGCGGCACAGCGTCACCTGCCCTGACAGCCTGGGATGCACCTGTTCCCTCTATCACCATTGCCGATGTCAGATCAGTCTTCCTGAGAGTCAACCCAAGGGAAGCAATGGGCCTGGGCAGAGTCCCTGACCATGCACTTAGGTCCTGAGTGGGCCAGCTGGTGGAGGTATTCACTTACATCATCAACCTCTCCCTCTAAAAGCTGAAATACCCACCCCTTAAAATAGGACAACATCATCCCATACCAAAGAAAGCTTGTAGAATGTGCCTTAACAGCTACCACCTTGTGGCTCTGACCTCCATAATCATGATGTGCTTCGACTGGCTGGTCATGGTCCACATCAAGTCTTGCCTGCCTCGGTGCTCTGCAATTTACCTACCAATGAAACAGGTCCACAGTGGACGCTATTTCCCTTCCACTACACTCATCCCTGTAACATCTGGACAACAAAGATACCTCCATCAGACTCATATTCAGAGACTATAGCTCCACCTTCAACAACAGGGTGAGAGGGGAAAGGTATAAAACAGACCGAAGGGGCTACTTTTTCATACAGTGGGTGGTGCATGTTTGAAATGAGCTGCCAGAGGAAGTGGTGGAAGCTGGTACAATTGCAACATTTAAATGGCAACTGGATGAGTATATGAATAGGAAGGGTTTAGAGGGATATGGGCCTCATAGAGAGACCCAGGTAATGTTTTGGGGACCTGGATTTGAATCCCTCCATGGCAATAGATTCAATAGATATCTAGAATTGAGAATATAATGATGACCATGATCCATTGCCAATTGTCTGAAAAACCTACCTGGTTCACTAATGTCCTTTAGGGAAGGAAACCGCCATCTTTACTTGGTCTGGCCTACATGTGACTCCAGACCCACAGCAATGTGGTTGACTCTTAACTGTCCTATGGACAATCAGGAATGGGCAATAAATGCTGCATAGCCAGTGATGTTGCCATCCCATGAATGAATAAAGAACTAAAAACTTACGTACATGTGACTACAACAACTCAAATCAAATCATCTTTGCAGAGAGAGAGTGCTTAGGATCTGGAATGTGTTATCTCTGGGTGTGATGAAGGCAGAATCAATTAAGTTGTTCAAGAGATGCCGCAAGAGATGCAAAACCTGCAAGCATACCTCCCCCATCATTTCCGTCCAAGCTACAAATGATCCTTCTATGTCCAGCAGAGAGATTTTCCCATACATCCAAAACTCATCTACTGTGTCCGTTGCTCTCGATGTGGTCTCCTCTACATTGGGGAGACAGGACGCCAACTTGCAGGACAGCATGGTGACTGAGTGGTTAGCACTGGCGCCTCACAGCATCAGGGATCCAGGTTCGATTCCAGCCTCGGGCGACGGTCTGTGTGGAGTTTGCACATTCTCCTCATGTCTGGTAAGCTTCCTCACATAATCCAAAGATGTGCAGGTCAGGTGAATTGGCCATGCTAAATTGCCCATAGTGTTCAGAGATGTGTAGGTTAGATGCATTAGTTAGGGGTATATGTAGACTAATCAGGTAGGGGAATGGATCTGGGCGGGTTACTCTTTGGAGGGTCAGTGTGGACTTGTTGGGCCAAATGGCCTGTTTCTACACTGTAAGGATTCTTAGTTCTAAGTTTCAGGGAACATCTCTGAGACACACACACACACACCATACAACTCATCCGCCCTCTGGCCAACCACTTCAACTCCCCCTCCACTCTGCCATGGACATGCGAGTCCTGGGCCTCCTCCACCGCTAAATCCAAGGCACCTGATGTCTGGAGGAAGAAAGCCTCAACTTCCGCCTTGGGACCCTATAACCACACGGCATTAACGGCGGCTTCACCAGTTTCCTGATCTCCCCTTCCTCCATCTCATCCCAGATCCACCCCTCCAACTTGGCGTTCCCGTCTTGACCTGTCCTACCTGTCCATCTTTCTTCCCACCTGTCCGCTCCACCCTCCTCTCTGGCCTATCACCATCACCCCCCACCTACATCTACCTATTGCCTTTCCAGCTATCTCACCCCCACTCCCAACCTCCTATTTTTCTCTCAGCGCCCTTCCCCCTTCCCACCCCACATTCCTGGTGAAGGATCCATGCCCGAAACGTCGATTCTCCTGCTCCTTGGATGCTGCCTGACCTGCTGTGCTTTTTCAGCACCATACTTTTAGACTCTGGCTACAGTGAGTGGTAGAATTGAGCTAGCATTGAACAAGAAGGGTGCTTTATGGATGGGTAGGTAATTAATAAGGCAAATTTGGAATGATAGTGTGACAAATTCACCAGTCCTCATTAAGCTTCACAGAGAAAAATTCTCTATAAAACTCAGAAAAAATATCATAAGATTCAGTCCAAAATTATATGTACCAAGCCTTTACACTTGTCCAGTATCAACATCAACAGGGATCATAATATTGGGCAGAATCTAACTAGGTTTGAGCAACATGGGCTATGGTGAAATGGATGAGATTTAATGAAAGCTGGCAGAATTGAATAAGACAACCAATGAGGCCTGTCTTGACATCAGGAAATAGGAAACTTTGTGCTCATGGACAGGCATCCAGATTGGACCAGATTGCATCTCAGGGCCGCTCATTTGCTTTCTTACTGCTTGCTTATTTAGTACCTATCTGCATGCTCGCACCATCCATGATTTCCCTGCCTTGCTTTGTCAAATAGTGTAGTCACACAACCAGGCAGCTTGCTTTGCTGGTCAGCAATCCTCTGTCTAGGGGATGCACAGCTTGCTGTATGGCAGTGTCCTATATCAATCTCAAACCTGCGCCACATGCCAGGAGCTTATGCAGCAAACAGACTGCATTTGTAGCAAGCAGGCGGCCATGTCTCAAAGTCTTAGTGAAGTAGTCCTCATTGATATTCTGTGCAGATACTATGGAGGTAATCACCATCAGGGGCTTCTGGCATAGTACATCAAAGACAGCCTCCCGTATCCAGGCAATTGGCTATGGTCAGGCATTTACTTGGCATGTTTCCAGTCAAGGGATGGATGTTTCTGCAGATTGGGAGGGTAGGCCAGGTTCTTATAGAGGCTGACAAAATCATGAGGGGCATGGATAGGATAAATAGACAAAGTCTCTTCCCTGGGGTGGGGTGTCCAGAATTAGAGGGCATAGGTTTAGGGTGAGAGGGGAAAGATATAAAAGAGACCAAAGGGGCAAATTTTTCATGCAGAGGGTGGTACATGGATGGAATGAGCTACCAGAGGAGGTGGTGGAGGCTGTACAATTGCAACATTTAAGAGGCATTTGGATGAGTATATGAATAGGAAGGTTTGGCGGGATATGGGCCAGGTGCTGGGTTGGGATATCTGGTCAGCATGGACGAGTTGGACTGAAGGGTCTGTTTCCGTGCTGTACATTTGTATGACTCTATAAATTAAGATGAAAGGGGGAGAGGGGTCAAATGGCAGACATGTCTGAAGGAATGAGAATCAGCAAGTCAGACTTTAGGACTGGAGGACCTAGGAGAGGAAGGAATATAGCAGTGACAGGAGAGGCATAGTATCTGCATGGGGGTAGACAGTAAAACAAGACTGCAAACAGGGAACTGTGGGAGGGTGAGGATGGTGTCATCAATAGTCAAGAGCACCCTGGCTTTAAGTGGGGGGAGGGAATGATCTGTGTATGACTCCATAATCACATACGACATGGTCACCCTGTATACCTGGAGCTAGGTGGGAAAAGTAGGCAGGTGCAAGAGTGCATATCTTTGAAAGTAGCAGAACAGATGGAGAGAACTGTTAATAAATCATATAGTGTTCTCAGCTTTAATTATAGGAACACAGAATACAAGAGCAGGGAGGTGATGTTGAATTTGTTAAACATTTGTTAACCTTTAGATGAAATATTGTGGACAGTTCTGGGTGCCACACTATCAGGAGGATAGGTTCCAGAATATTCCCAGGAATTAAAGCTTCACTTCTGAGGATAGATTGTAGAAATTGGGAGTGTTATGCTTGAAGAGAAGAATGTTAGAAGTGAACTGGTACCGTTTTTTTCAAAATCATGAGGGGCTTGCGAAAGTAGGTAAGGAGAAACTTTTTCTACTTGTAAAGGAACAAGTGCATGAGGACATAGATTTAAAGTAATCTGCAAAAGAAGCAAGGGTGATGTGAGGAAAAATGATTCACACAGTGAGTAGTTAGGGTGTGGAATGCACTGCCTGAAAATGTGGAAACAGATTCAATAGCGTATAAAATAATGTGCAATGGTAGACAAAAGGCAGAAAATTGGCACTAGGTAATGATACTTATTTAACAAGCCAATGTAGGCACAATGAGTCAAATGGCCTCCTTCTGTACCATAGTACTTTGTGATTCTGTGATGTAGATGGATTGGTTGGGGACCTGGATAAGTGTGAAGCCTGTGGAGTTTACAGTGTGGACTATCAGGAAAAGAATGTGGATATTCGGTGGTGAGATATGGATGTCTTGGCACCCCCTTAACAGGAGCCCTGGTTTTCTCCTAGGAGGGACAGGATTCTCTCTTTGTAGTGAGGAGCTGAATATCTGGGAGTTCTCCACCTGTACAACCTCAGTCTGCACTGTTATGGGCTATCTTCTGAAGTGCGAGAAAAGGGAGGGATTGAGTGAGAGGAAAGTGGGTGGCACAGCCTCCTCTCCCAATCCTCCAGGAACAGGCCATCACCTGCATCACCTTTCCACCTGGACCACTAGGTTCCTGCCAGAGCCATTTTCCCATTCTGGACATGTCCACATTCTGAGTGTTAGGACTGCTTTGGAATGTTGGTGTTCATCCAGATGCACAGCAGCCTTTTAAAAGTGAGAAAGATGGAAGGGATGCTAGTCTTTCAGCAGACACCCGCTGACCGGTGAAATGTTCCAGGAATGACATGTGGTAAGATAGAGATGGAATTGGAAGTGAGAGATGATGTATAATGTAGTAGATAATTAATAATATGCGATTGATAAGGTAAGGTAGTAAGATGAGATAACTCATTGGGCCTCAAGCTGAAAAACCCTTCAAAAAATTCAAAGCAACTTCGATTTAGCCAATAGAACATGAAATCCAGCTCACCTTAATTTAATTTAGCAGAAAGTGAATAATATATAGAAATAATTCATACGATACTGTATTCCTAGCAGTACTTCAATAGCCAATATTTCTGAATAGTATCAATCAATTTAATATTATGCTCCAAAAGACTATATGCATGGAATAAAGACAAGAAGCCAGTTCAAACAAATCAGTTACCACATGAAATCATATACATCTAACTTTGTGAAAAGGATTATTTAATATGTTAGGCAGTCTGAGGTTATATGCTAAATTGAAACCCAAAATGTATCCCTGATATTGAAATACCTTAAAGGGAAGCAGTCCACACTTTAATTCTCTACAATATAATATATAACTTTCCAATGTACTGGTCTGCTCTAGGACTTATGAGAAAAATGGTCATATTTGGAAAGAAAGATACTCATTTACACGTGACATTATAAAATCACCTTACCTGGTTCAATATTACTTATTATGATAGCAATATATTTATCCCGATCTGTCCTGGTATGCTCATGTTGAAAACCAAGTGCATGCATCACTTCATGTTGTATTATACCAACATGTACACAACCACTTGTAGAGAGTGATATTTCTTGTGGCTTTCCATTCATTGGTCCTATATATGACCAACACCTAGAAAAATATGGGTTTAAAATATAACAAATGAACTTTCTTATCCATGAGCTTGAATTTAACTGGAAAAATTAACATATAAACATAAATCATGAAGCTAATACATAAACTAGTAGCATTCTTAAGAATTTGGTGTAGTGGGGAGAGGTATCAAGTGCTTTAAACTGAGGGCAATTGTACTATAAACACATAGGTCAATGCATGATGGGACAGTGAAGACTGTTACCTACAATTCCTTGAGTGCATAGTCAATAAGATGGGCACCCCACAGCTACACACAATTAGGAACAGAAGAAGTGGATGCCCATCTGGCATGGTAGGAAGGGATGGATGGCACAAAAATATTCAGACAGCACAACACTCACATAATGTTTTCAGTATTGAAGGGTGGGAGAGTACAAACAGCTTGTGGGAATGTCGAATATGTCCTTGGCAAGTTTGGGAAGGCAACGACCCAGTGGTATTATCACTAGACTATTAATCTAGAGACCCAAATAATGTTCTGGGGTTGAATCCCATCATGGCAGATGGCAAAATTTGGAATCAATTTTTTAAAAAATCTGACATTAAGAATCTACCGATGACCATGAAATCAGTGTCGATTGTTGGAAAAATCCATCTGGTTCACTACTGTCCGTCAGGAAAGGAAATCTGCCATCCTTACCTGGACTAGCCTTTATGTGACTCCAGATCCACAGCAAAGTGGTTAACTCTCAATTGCCCCGTGAAATGGCCTAGCAAGCCATTCAGTTCTACCAATCACTAAAAAAGTATCAAAGAAACGAAACCAGATGGATCACCTGGCATTGACAGGAAAAGACAATGGCAGAAAAAGCTTTGTAAACCTTGCAAAGTCCTCTTCACTAACGTCTGGAGGCTAGTGCCAAAACTGGGAAAGCTGTCCCACAGACTAGTCAAACAACAGCCTGACATAGTCATACTCACGGAATCATGCCTTAGAGAAAATGTCCCAGACACCACTTTCACCATCCCTGGATATGTCCTGTCTCACTGGCAGGACAAACTGACCAGAGGTGTTGTGCGGTGTCATCAACAGTGCTATCACACAGCATCTGCTCAGTGATAACCTGCTCAGTGATGCCTGGTTTGGGTTCCGCCAGGGCCACTCAGCTCCTGACCTCAGTACAGCCTTGATTAAAACGTGGACAAAAGAACTGAATCCCAGAGGGTGAGGTGAGAGTGACAGCCCTTGAGATCAAGGCTGCGTTCGCCCGGGTGTGGCATCAAGGAGCCCGAGCAAAACTGGAATCAATGGGTATTAGGGGGTTAGAGTATTACCTGACAAATAGGAAGATGGTCAGAGCTGTTAGATGTCAGTCATCTCAGCTCCAGGACATCTCTGCAGGAGTTCCTCAGGGTAGTGTCCTAGGCCCAACCATCCTCAGCTGCTTCATCAATGACCATCCCTTCATCATTAGGTGATAAGTGAGGATGCTCATCAATGATTGCATAATGTTCAGTACTATTTGTGTCTCATCAGACACTAAAGCAGTCCATGTCCAAATGCAACAAGATCTGGACAATATCCAGGCTTGGGCTGAGAAGTAGCAAGTAAGAATCATGCCACACAAATGCTAGGCTATGACCATCTCCAATCAGAGACAAACGAACCACTGCCCCTTGACATTCAACGGTGTTACCATCACTGAACCCCCACTATCAACATCCTGGGAGTTATCATTGAAGAGAAATTCAGCTGGACTCACTACATGAATGCAGTAGCTATAAGAGAAGCCAGAGGCTAGGAATTCTGTGGTGAGTAACTTATCTCCTGACACCTGAAAGTCTCTCCATCATCTACAAGGCACAAGTCAGGGGTGTGATAGAATAGTCTCTACTCACCTGGATAAGTACAGCCCCAACAACACTCAAGCAGCTTAACACCATTCAGGACAAAGCAGCCTGCTTGATTGACACTGTATCCACATGGATCCACACTTTCCACCACTAACGCTCAGTAGCAGTAGTGTGTACTATCTACAAGATGTACTGCATAAATTTGCCAAAGATCCCTAGACAGCATCTTCCAAACCTACTAACACTTCCATCAGAAGGACAAGGGTAGCAGATATGTGGGAACATCACCACCTTCAAGGTCCAAGCCACTCACCATCCTGACTTGAAAATATATCGCTGTTCCTTCACTGTCGCTGGGTCAAAACTTGGACTTCCCTCCCTAATGGCATTTTTGGTCAACCCACAGCAGGTGGACTGCAGTGATTCAAGAAGTCAAATCACTACCACCTTCTGAAGGGCAACTATAGAACCAGGCAATAAATGCTGGCCAGTCAGCGACAGCCACATCCCACAAAAATGAATAAATACATTTTAAAAATGGTGGAAATGACAGCATGGTTGGGGAAGAAGGGGTGCTTA